>NW_026712923.1:1200000-1749360 GCF_030625045.1 Achroia grisella
CCCGGCTGGATCGATTGGCAATAAAGCAATATATCAAAAGGTAAATATTGCTATTGGGCGGTCTGCCAGGCAATGTCGACAGCTCGCCAAAGCCAATATTGAGGGTGCCCTGGAATCGAATCGTTGTCAATGGTTATGAGATGATGCTCAAATATGAGCATGCTATATTACAGTCCGAGATCTCCAAAAGCATGCTTTACACTATAATAGTAGAGAATGCTTTGAAGATCTGTCTGTTCATTCCACCGTATCGTGTGTGTATGTAGTCATGACTCATTAATAGAGACATTCAAAGAGGTAAAAATTCTCACCGATGCTTCTCAATATATAACTATACTATCTGTGCCCGCAATTTCATTCGCGTCGTTATCAAAAACGCGATTATCTTTGGAAGCCCTCAAGTGTGGATAATTTTTTTATGCAAAATTTTTCACTGATGCTTCGTATCTATTGGTCGTAGCGTAATGTTATATAGCTTAAAGTATTACTCGATAAATGGACTATCCAACACAAAAATAATTTTTCATTTCGAACCAGTAGTTCCTGAGATTAGCGCGTTCAAAACAAACTCTTCAGCTTTATATTTACAAGGATTGTTTAAAAGAGCAACACACAAGTTTCTTGCTTATTCTTCTTGTGATGAGACAGCTTTCCGAATAAGCGGTAGATTAAAAAAAATGTTGACTATTCAAAAGTGCTTAAATTAAGTTTATTTGAATAAATGATTTTCTATTCTATAATATTAGTATACATATATGTATATAGATATACATAAATATGTATATTAATATTGTGTAGTGTTTTATTGTAAATTTTATATGTTTTTTTATTCGTTGACAATAAATTTCAAGCTTCAGCTAATATGAAATAGAGCAAACTTCAGAATTACCACACAAATGTACAGGAATCAAACTCGAGTGTCACACGTTCCTATCCCATCTCTAAATACCATTCAAAAAGTTCACACTTATTCAAGTTAGGAACAAAGTAATAGGCTTACATCCGGAAGTTATTGGCTCTAACTTTGAGTAGATTTATAGTCGACTTAACCTACTTAAACAAAGTTGGACTCTAATTGATGTCTAAGCTTGGAGTTTATAAGTTACGCTTTTAATATCAATGAAAGAAATGCTTTCTGTTACCTAACTTTCGATTTTAGTACACATCTAAATCAATATTACGAGAAAAATGAGGAATGATTTGATTTAGAATAGAATAGCATAGAATAAAATAGAATAGAATAACATTTATTACATCACACATCACAACACAATAAAACCGATACTGACAGCAGCATATAAATTATTATATAAGATAAACGTAAATAAAAACAATGCATTAAATTAGATACGAAATAAAAAAAAGAACAAAGGATAAAATAAATAAAAAAAAATCTATTTGTTTATTTATGGATACTACAAAAAAATAGTTGATGGTCCATAAAAAGCAAAGATATCGGCGAAGATACTGTATTATTATGCTTGTAATAATTATGATAATAATGTGGTTTCTAGAAATAAATAGTTTATTTAATACATATCGAAAGAAAAGCAAATAATAAAAGCGAAGAAAGATAATACAATGTTTTTATATCTATTGTTGTCATAATATATATGTAAATATCTCTTTTTTATATATTATATACATTATAGTAGGTATATATTTATATTTATGTATGTATATTTGTAAGTATTTAAAAAAAAAACCGATTTACCTATGTTAGGTAAAATTATAGGTTAGTCCTTTCCCACTACTGCCCATCAACCGCTTTCTGTTCTTACCTAAAGGTTAGCTGGTAGAGAATGCCATATGGCATTAGGCTCGCCAAATTGTACAACTTTTAAGAGTGCAATAAAGAATAATTAAAAAAAAAAAAATTCTACCCCTTTTTATGAAAATGGCGCGGACGGAGAAGTATGAAATTTCGCAAAATTATAGTTTATGTAGAGAAGAAGTGCAGAATGCTAATATTTTTTTAAATCATGTATTTTAAAATAAAATATTTAAAAATACATTAAGGAATAAAAAAAATATTATACTTAGTACCATGTATTTTATGATATAATAATAATCTCAGTATAATTCACACAACGCCATCTAGTCCAAGTTAAGCTAGCTAAAGCTTGTGTTATGGGTACTAGATAACTGATAAATACATAGAACTTTTTTTTTTGCAAATTCATACATATTTATATATAGAAAACATCCAGATCGATACAAACAATCATACTCGTGAATACAAATGTTTGTGCCGTGCGAGGAATCGAACCCGCGAACGTCGGACGTAAAGCGGTGTGCTAGACCGCTAAACCACCGAGGTCAATCATGGTGAGCAAATAAATATAAAACGTGATAAGATCCCGTGATTTTTACTAATTATACGTATAATTAAAATATAATCCAGGTACCTTGCCTCCTTTCATCTTAAAAATCAAATATCCACTTTCCACTTTCCATTTGCCCATTTAGACAACACATGCGTGACTAGTTAAAAAAAAAAGTATTCAATAAAGTTTTAATCTGGAGTAACTAACTTTATAACACACGGTTAATTTAATAACGCGATTAAATTCAAACTCAAACAAACTGAGCATATAATGAGATTATATATTGTAAATTTAAATTAACATATTCTAATCAAATTTAATTACAAATGATTTGATGTAATCTAGTAATTTGATTTACGTAAAATTTTGTTATAATCTGTTTTATTTAATTAATCTAATAAATTGGTTTAAAACTTAATTAATGAAAACAGTCAAATGGAATTTTGTTTTATCAGACAAATTTACCTAAGCTATAGAATAATTTCTATACTATTAAAATTTGTTCAAATGTAGTGGCATATGACAGGTTTAACAATTATAATAATAATCATCACAGCCCGGAAGACGTCCACTGCTGGACATAGGCCTCCCCCAAAGATCTCCACGACGATCGGTCCTGCGCTGCTCGCATCCAATGCCTTCCAGCGATCTTGACCAGATCGTCGGCCCACATTGCTAGAGGCCTTCCCATGCTGTGTCGTCCGGTCCGCGGTCGCCACTCGAGGACTTTAAGGAAGAGGAGAAAAATGGAGTCTATAGGAAGAGCCTATGGACAAGCCTTAGGACAAGCTAACGAACTAAGGCAGTGAATAGCAATACAAAAAACAAAATTACCTTTACTATCAATAGAAAGGCTATAATTAAATCTTAATAATACTATAAACGCGAAAGTTTGTGAGTATCGATGTTTATTACTCTTTCACGCAAAAACTACTAAACTGATTTTGATGAAATTTACAGTTATGGACTTATACATCAAAATAGCATATAGGCTGTAAATTTGAATTATTTACGGGTAAAACCGAGAGCACAGCTAGTAAAAAATATATCAGGATAATTCACATAGCGCCGTTTACTCCCAAGTTAAGCGGAGCTTGTGTTATGGGTATTGGACAACTGATAGAAATACATACTTTTTGTATATACATACATATTTATACATAGAACACACCCAGACAAACATATTAGTAAATACAAATGTTTGTATTATGCGTCGAATCCAATGACTATTAGAAATAAAGCGGAATGCTAAATCGCTGGACCTCCGAGGCCGTTACATAGACGAATTACATAAATTCTATCAAATATTCATAATTTTTCTAACAAGCTGCGACAGATTGTATGATTTAATTACGTACCGTCCCTTCAATGTCAACTGCTATGAAAATTATTAAACGAGTGTTAATTTTTATACGGCCCTGTACCGAGATTAGGTTCCTGTGGAAGACCCGAAATTTTAACTCGAATAAATTTAACGTTGCGAAAAAGTTGCGGGTCGAACTTCGGCTGTTAGGGCGGGGGATTAAGAGGGCCTCTTAAATTACTGTACTTTCGTGGGAGTTACATGGGATTAACAAAAATACAGACATATATACAGTATACGCATATATCGTTACAATAAAACGTTTATTAAAAGTTATTAAAAAAAAATTTGCACTGGTTGTTTGTTCACGCTGTTATTAATTTGTGTGTTTGTGGAAACAAATCTCAGAACTGACATAATTCATGTTAATGCAATTTTCAAATTCAAATTCAAAAATAATTTATTCATGTAGGACATTTTAGCCGCTCATGAACGTCAAAAATTTAATTTTTTCCCTACCGTTCGATTCAATATGTAGATCCAATTGAGAAGAACTGGCAAGAAACTCAATTGAATTACTTTCTTTTTTAAAAGCCAGTTTATTTACAATGTATATTTATATAGGTGTCTATGTCTAACATTAAATGAAAATCCATTGCATGAACAACTATTGCCATGCACGCTCGTCATTCAAGTAACTAATCGGTTAGTAAAATATGATTCAATAATGTTTCTTAAAAAATGTATTTGTTCCACTTTCATCTCTTCTTCTCTATCTCTCTCTCTCGTGTATTTTTGCTTTATATCGTATACAAACAAAAAGTTATATGTTTGCTAATCGGCTATAGTCTCTTGATCCTATTGCAATCATTTTCATTCTCTTAATTCACTCTGTTTCACATTACTCCTGCCACTTCCCTGATATCATCATCCCATCTTGTGTTGAGTTTGCCTCTACTCAGTTCTTATCAACTCTAAAGAAATCCGTACTGATTGTACATTTGACATATCATAAGAGTCTGTAATAGACTTATGTGAGTAAAGATATTTTGATATACCTTCCCTGGGATATCATCTTGCCAGTTTCTTATTTCATTTGTCACATCCTCTTATTATGTGTCCTGCGCTACATCATTTGTCATATTTTCATTTCTCTCATTCTGTCTAGTCCTCTATATGATCTAGTTACTAGATCTAGTTCATCTATATGAATGGAAATTTGAGATAGTCTGTACTATTACAGGACTTGTTCGCTCTGGTCTTTGCCTCATACTGGGAATCTATAGCCATGCACTTAAAAAAAAAAGGCTGGTCATTTCTTCGCATTGCCGCTATTGTCGCATCAATTCATTCATAATTTGCAAATAAATACAACAAAGCAAGACAAGACTATATGTGTATCATAACTAGTTCATAAAAGCAGTGCAGTGTGGTAATTCTGCGAAAGTTCCCGGGAACGAAGATTGTGCAAGTTTGGCGACAAGGTCAGTGTGCATTTTTGATTCCCAGTGTCTATTATTGGATATTAAAGTTGAAATCATTAGTCGAACAGGAATATAAATTTCTCAAGCATATAGTCTAAATACAGGACTACCGTTGCGGTAACCACTTCAATTAAGCAACATGAACACAAGACGAGACGATTAAAGACCAAACTTCGTCCATTACCTTAATAGCATCAAGCTTAACAATCAATTCTTCTGCCGTGATTGATGTTTACCTATTATTACACATACGAACATGGGGTCTTTCTTTCCTTCGCCCTTGTTCAATTTGTTGAGAAATTACCTAAATTTTTCTTACCTTTCCCGAGTATTAAGATGGAACGCTCATGATTTTACTGCTTGTGGGGTATTTGACATACCCCTTGCGGAAATAAAATATATCTACCTACAATACTTGAGGAAAGAACAGCGAATTTTTTTTTATAAAATTTTGTTGATTTTATTTTTTATCTGGAATATTCACACTGTGTTTTCTAGTCCCAAAATATCCAGATCTTGATCTAAGTGACTAATAGAAATAAAAAATATTTTTGTTTTTTGTTAGCACTAATAAACACCCAGACCAATACAAACAATCATATTCCTAAATTTAAATGTTAGTATCGTGAGAGAATCGAATCCGCGATGAATTAAAATATAAACCACTAGACTTGTGAGGCCGTCTAATAAAATATAATACTTTAATTAATTTGTATTGCAGTTTAGAGTTATTCAGATATATTATCTGAATGTTTTTCAATTTATATTTTATTCAATTTCTTATTAGTTAATAGTATATTATATATTAACTAGCTCCTCGCCCCGGCTTCGCACAGGTGTACATGTTATATATATAAACCTTCTTGAATCACTCTATCTATAAAAAAAAACCCCTTCAAAATCCGTTGCGTAGTTTTAAAGATTTAAGCATACATAGGGACGGACAGACAGCGACAGCGACTTTGTTTTATACTAAGTAATAATGATATATGCATATGTTATCAAAGTACATATTTTCAAATATTCATTAACATTGTTGTATCCAATTTAGATATACCGTTTATTATGTTAGGATTAGGTAGATATTGTTAAGTTTATAACTCAACAACACAATAGCGTATACATCGTGCTGAACCCATTTAAAATTCATTTTAATTAATCCAATAACTACAAATGTATATTATTATTGCAGAAAACGTAATAAAACGAGTGAAATGTGTTATAAAACTTAATGAAAATAATGCATAAACATTAAATTGTACGGACGGTGTTATAGCGCCTGATAAATTTGTTATAGCAAAGTTATTACTACGCAAGTTTTGACAGTGTTATACAGAATGTCATAATAATGAGTATTTATTTCATATATATACTAGCTTTTGCCGGCGGCTTCGCTCGTATAGTAGTCTAGTTTTTGCGGCTTTACTTTTGTTTAGGCTGTGTAAAAAATTAAGACCTACAAAATCTAAGAAGATTTATATTCATCCCCTATTTTATACCCTTAGGGGTGGAATTTATCAAAATACTTTCTTAGGGGTTGCCTACGTCATAGTAGCTTTATGCATGCAAAGTCTCAGCTCGATCGGTTTAAAATTGACAAAGTTTCATACAAACTTTCATTCCCTATTTTATCCCTTTAGGGGTGGAATTTATAAAAATCCTTTCTTAGCGGATGCCTACGTCATAACATCTACCTGCATGCCAAATTTCAGCCCGATCCGTCCAGTGGTTTGGGCTGTGTGTTGATAGATCACTATGTCAGTCACCTTTGAGTTATATATATTTAGATTTTCAACACCGTTATTCAGTAATCTATACATATAATTAAAATTGGATTGTCTGTTTGTATTAATAACCGTTAATATAACCGAAATAACCGTTTTTTACATGCATATGAATATAAATACGGTACATACACCACCATACGTGTGATTTAGGAGTATCTGTATGTTTAATGCCACATCGTAAAAAAAAAGAGATATATTTGTACACTAAAAATGGTTTTGAAGACCCATCCTTATCGCTTAAAAGTAACTATATATTCTCAAACCTACTGAGTATACACACAAAATCTCATCAAAATCGGTTGAGCCGTTTCGGAGAATTACGGAAACTGATGCTGTTACACGAGAATTTTATATTAGAAGATTGAAAATGTCGATGGGCATCTCATTTGGCGAATCGAGCGGCACAACAAAGCGTGTAATCGTATTATCATCCCGCCGAGTTTTTGGCTCCATCCTAATCCGAGATTAGTTCCTGCACATTGATAGTGGCTATTTTGCGGTCGTAATACCAATGGGTAGAGCTACGGAAATTATTAAATTCAATACCTTTTTAGTTTTTTTTTTTTGACATAACACAGAGCCAAGTTTTCATTCACATAGATCTATACCCAAGTTAGGCTAGCTACCTTGTGTTATGGATGCTAGAGAACTGATACAAATACATAGATATATTTTTTTAAATACATATTATATATAGAAAGCACCCAGACTGATACAAATAATAATTATTAATACAAAAGATTGTGTCGTGCGAGGAATCGAACTCGCGACCATTGGGAGTAAGGCGGTGTGCTAAACCAGTAGACCACCGGGAACGTCTTAAACAAACACTTTTTCATTGTTATACAGGTATCTATACCCGCATGAAATTTATAGCCTATGTATTCTGATGTCTAAACAGTATTATTGTAAAGTTTCATCAAAATATGTTAAGTAGTTTTTGCGTGAAAAAGTATCAAACATCCACCATACTCACAAACTTTCATACAGAAAACTGACGATACTTCTATACAACCTTTCCCCCATCTTCCCTTTCGACCCCTTACAACCCTTTTTTCGCATTAAGAATTTTCTACATCCTTTCTTAGTGTTTAGACTATCTGTGTACCAAATTTAATTCAAATCGATTCGGTAGTTTTAATGTGAAAGTGTGACAGACAGACAGAGTTGCTTTCGTTATAATATTAGTAATTATGTAAGCAATTTAAATGTAAGTTTCAATGGGTTTACGAATTCAGTAGATAGTTGTGCGGACCAAGAGTTAAGTTTGTGTCCCTTTATCTGACCCAAATAGTTGGGCTTCAAAGCCTGCCGCGGTATGCAACTGTGTTACCACTTATTTTAGTATGTGCTTGTTTGGTACATTAGGTTAAACAAAAGCCTGACTGTAAAGTGTTTTATTTTAGTAACAATCTATATCTATATATACTAGCTGTCCAGGCAAACGTTGTTTTGCCTTAAAATAAAAAAAAAATTGGGGTGGACTACCCCTAACATTTAGGGGGATGAAAAATAGCTGTTGGCCGATTCTCAGACCTACTGAATACGCTCACAAAATTTCATGAGAATCGGTCAAGCTGATTCGGAGGAGTATGGGAACGAAAACTGTGACACGAGAATTTTATATATAAGGTAAGATATAGATATAGGTTTTTACTAAAATATATATGTATATATATAACTCAACGGTGACTGACATAGTGATCTATCAACGCACAGCCCAAACCTCCAGACCAGAATAAAATTATTTAAAAGAGCAACACGCAAGTTCCTTACTCGTTCTTCTTATGATGAGCTTTCCGAATAGAGCGGTAGATTAAAAAAATGTGATGACTATTCAAAAGTGTCTTCAATGTAAGTTTATTTGAATACCTAAATGATTTTCTATTCCTATTTCTATTAGAAGCGATGTATAGAAAGTTGAAATAAACAACTCGACGACCCAGGACAGATGTGCCCAGCGAAGGACTAGGAGAGCCAACTCCAAATGAAATGCGAAAAGGTTAGAATAGAATAGAATAGAATAGAAAATCATTTATTCAAATAAACTTAATTTAAGCACTTTTGAATAGTCATAACAATTTGTTTTTTATCTACCACTCGTTCGGAAAGCTGTCTCATCACAAGAAGAACGAGCAAGAAACTTGTGTGTTGCTCTTTTAAATAATCCTTGTAAGTTTACATTTACAAGTCGAAACGTGTGAATACAAACTACCAACAAGCACTAATTTTTTGGGTCAAATATAATCATGCAATAAGATTAAATCAGTCGTAGTGATAAGAGCAGACCAGTCCCTACAAGCAGCACTCGTTCAGTATGACGGATGAGCCAGCCATCACTGCGCTCGACCATATTTTAGGGAGCCCATTGACCCGGCCCACCACGCCGCCACATGTCTGGACATTTTAGTGAGCATGACTACTCATTCCACACGACCACGTCACAGCTACAAAAATTACTATATGGTAGTTACAGTATTCGCACTTTACATAAGGATGCATGCGGCAATCAATACAAAAGCCGCTACGCTATCATATATCAAGAAAGCAGTATGAAAATTAAAATTATAACGTTGTCCGCAAATAAACTTATTCTTGCTATATATTGCTATCATCTATAAATTCATCTATCTTATAATAGGCTTTTTTACATAACATTTGTTTAATATAAGATTTGAATTGCCTCTCTGTAAGATTTAGCGTAGACTCAGTGGCAGTTTATTATAGAATCTTACGCAATTACCATAAAATGAATTACTAACTTTGTGTAGACGGCATTTAGGTAAAATTAGCTTATTTTTATTGCGTAAGTTTCTACTTGTACAGTCTTTAAGTTTCTTGAAACTATCTAAGTTTTTCCTTGTATACATAATATTTTCATAAATGTACTGTGAGGCAACGGTGAGGATAATTGATTGTTTAAAGCATGGACGTAATGACTCTCTAGAACCCATACCATAAATAGAACGTATGGCTCTCTTTTGTAAAATAAATATAGTATTTATATCGGCAGCTTTACCCCATAGCAGTATGCCATATGACATAATGCTATGGAAATAACTAAAATATACAAGTTTTGCCGTCGCCACGTCTGTTAATTGCCTTATCCTTCTAATTGCATAAGCAGCAGAACTAAGTCTACTGGCTAATTTTGAAATATGGGGCCCCCATTGTAACTTCGAGTCCACTGTTATTCCTAAAAAAACTGTATCATTAACAAAATTTACTATTTCATCATTAAGCAATAGCTGCGTATTTACTTGTTTTACATTAGGCAGCGTGAATTTAATGCACTTAGTTTTGTTGGAGTTCAATAATAGATTATTACATGTGAACCAATTTAGTATAGCAGAGATAGCATAATTTACATCGTCTAATTGATTACATTGGCGACCAATTTTAAACACTAACGAAGTATCATCCGCAAATAACACTATGTCTGCAACTTTCTCTACCATGTAGGGAAGGTCATTTATATAAATTAAAAAGAGAAATGGGCCTAATATTGAACCTTGAGGAACGCCCATTTTTATATTAGTTCCCTTAGACTTTACACCATCAATATCTACAGTTTGCACCCTATCCTCTAGATAAGTTTTCATTAGACTTAGGTCATTATCTCTAATACCATAATATTTGAGCTTGTACAAAAGTGTTTCATGATCTACGCAATCAAACGCCTTCGACAAGTCACAAAAAACGCCGAGAGCATCCTGTGAGTTTTCCCATGATTCGAATATACATATGTGTAATAAGCGCTACACCTGCATCAGTAGTAGACTTGCCGGCAGTGAAACCATATTGCTGACTGTGAAGCAGTCCGTTATCCCTGAAGTATTTTAACATTTGGTTAAACATAATCTTTTCAAATACTTTACTTAGAACTGGCAAAATAGAAATTGGTCTATAGTTGCCTAGCTCAAATCTATCTCCAGATTTAAAGAGTGGAATTAATTTGCTAAATTTCATTAATTGAGGAAACACGCCATTATCAACACATTTATTGAAAATAGTAGCTAGATAAGGAGCAACAATATCTATGAATGAACTAACTACTTTAACTGACATGTCCCAGAGATCTTCCGTATTTTTTAAATTTAACTGTTTGAATATTTTTATGACATGAAAAGGGCTGACATGTGAAAATTTAAATGTTAAAGAGCAAGGGCTGACATTAGCCTCCAGTAATGTTTTTGCTCGAATTGGAGATGAGTCTAGAGAAGATGTAATATCAATCGGAATATTAGCAAAAAAATCTTGAAAAATATGAACTATATCTTTTGTTGCTGTTATTAACTTATTGTCATAATTTAATGAGAATTGATTGCAGGCTTTTTCAGACCGTCCAGTTTCTTTGTTTATAATTCCCCAGATGGTCTTAATTTTGTCAGAGGACTGATTAATTTGTTTATTTATAAAATTAGATTTAGCTGCAATACAAACTTGTTTGAAAATTTTAGAGTAATTTCTCACATAAGTCGTAAATTTGTCATCAAATCTATATTTTTTTTGATCATATAAATCAAATAAAATGTTTCTACTTTTAAGTATTCCTACTGTTGCCCATTCTGTAAATTTAGATTTAACACAATATTCTCTTTTCTTGAAAATATTCTGGTATTCTTTTGACAAAAGACTAATTAACTTGGTGTAAAGAATATCAGGATTATTAAGACTGACAGATTGTAACTCTAAGTCTAATTTATATTTAACCGTGCTTTTGTATTTATTAATATTGTAAGCATTTATTTGTCTTTTTGATCTTTTATTATTGGTATTTTTTTTAGTCTGATTACTAAACTTAACAACTTGACCACAGTGATCCGAAGGAAGTTTATTTATTATTAATTTTTCAATATACTCACAGTTACAAAAAACATTGTCAAGACAAGTAGCAGTCGTAGCGGTTACACGAGTGGGTTCCTGAAAGACATTACCCAAATTAAAAGACTGAAATAAACTAATAATTTTTGTACATGTGGGTGTATCACAAAGAATATCAACATTAAAATCACCACACACAATGATTTTTTTACTGCTATTAAATACTTTTTTTAATATATCCTCCATCACCTCTTCAAATACATTATAATCACTATTAGGAGGCCTATAAACACATATAAGTATATAATTATCTAGTTCTATACATGAGATTTCTGTACAACACTCAATAGAAAGTCTAACAATGTCAGCACGTTCCTTTACTTTAATATTATTTCTTGCAATTATCATAGACCCACCTCTGTTAACTGACTTTCTATTGAAGCAGCTGACAACATTATAATTATTTAAACTGAACATCATATTGCTTTCTTTAAGCCAATGTTCAGTGAAACAGATAATGTCAATATTGTATTTTTCCAAAAATAATTGTATAATTAATTCACTGCCGGGAAAACTTTGTATGTTCTGATGAACAATTACCAATTCTAATTGCTTTCCCTTTGTCTTTGTTAGCAGTTTAAATCTGCAGTCAAATTACTTATATCACTATTTAAACAAAAATTAATAGAATCATTTGTTATGTCACAATTTTTATATTGAAGTTTACCATGTAAACTGTTCATGAAGTCAATATTATAAGCCACTAAAGTGGCTATTTTATTCTTAGAAGATTTAGAAAGATACATTGTATCTTTTGTCAAATAAAAATCACTAATAAAACTATTAGTGTCAAAAAATGTAAAAACGTCACTATGACGACATGTCAATGTATGCAATAAATTATTAAGGTAATGTACCTTATTGTTAATTTTTTTATAATAATGGCTACTTGTATAAGGTAGAGCGCACAATACAATCTTATATACATTCAATTGTAACAAATATTGAATACCTTTAATTATATCCTGTCTATTTAATTTAATACTATTACCAAAAAATAACACAACTGTGGTCATTTTATTCATTTTAGTAGATTTAATTTTGTTAATAATTTGTGCAAATGATGCCCCTGGCATACAGTAATTTAATACATCACCCTTTTTTACTTTTATATTACTATTATAGGTAGGTTTTTTACTATTATAGAGATTTTTACCATCAGATTTTTTTATACTACATGGTGGCAAGAAGCATAGGTCCTATGCTTGTTTGCCACCGAATTAGTATAAAAAAAACAACACGCAAGTTTCTTGCTTATCTCATAAGAAAGACAAGCAGGAAACTTACGTGTTCTCATCGCAATGAGACAACTTTCTGAATGAGCGGTAGATTAAAAAAAAATTGTGACTATTCAATAGTGCTTAAATTTAGGATTTAAAAAAAAAATATTTCGTTTGAAAACCAAATCTATAGATAAATTTTTTTTTTAATTAAATATAATTGACTATAATTTTTTTTTTTAATTAAATATAATTGACTACACTTCTGACTACCCCATTGATAAGTAGCCGTGAAGTTATATATACAAAGCAACCAACTAAGACAAATACACGCACATTCGATGTGTCAACACTTAAGAAGAATTTGTTTGTACAACTTGTTCAGTTTCACTATTCCCAACCTTAACACGTTGCGATAACGTCGCATCTCCCCCGGGACGGTTTAAACGCTCGAGATAACGTGAAAACCTCCTAAACTTGTCGAACTAATACCCTCTTCTTACCTCAAAATGGCTAAAGTTTCACGTAACACCTATAAGACTTACTTCGGAAGAATATAAACTCTCAGAGTTAAGCAGTTAGGTGGAAAATAGCTTGAATGACGTATCATATACAGGTTGATTGTAAATAATGGATTAAGTTACCAAAGGAATATTATGCAGTTTTTGCAGTAAGAAACCTGTTGCGTATTATTGAATTTATTTTTGCACTTTAAACATTCAACGTAGATATTTCATTCCTCTTCTATTTGGGGAAATAAAAATGGGATATTTGGCTAGAATTTACGCGGGAACGAGATAGAGTTAGTATAAAACGCGAGGCATAATTTGACAGTAACTGTAATAGTTTATGGCAGTATAGTTGTATCGATTTTTGTTTTTTTTTTATTTAATTTTTTAATATCGTTATTGTCGATTATTAGTTTTTATTGATTTTTGTTTTTTGTGGACTTTACTGGTCCAAACGAGGTACACTGCCTTATATTTCATTTAATTTTTTAATATCGTTATTGTCAATTATTGGTTTTTCTTTTTTGTGAACTTTACTGGTCCAAACAAGGTACACTGCCTCATTAGTATTTCGTATACATTTTTGATTATTAACACTTATATCATGAGGACATATAAGTCGCTAGTTCTGAGTATCTTCCACGATAAATTTTTGATACATGTACGTATTTACAAAATAAAATATATATATATATATATAAAAGTGTCTATCAAATGTCGGGTGTCTTTGTGATTAAATAACCCTGGAGGAGAATGGAATAGTATTTATTTATTAATTTATTCGAACGAAGCCGCAATTAAATCTAGTATAAAAGAAATCTGGGACTGAACCTCCACTAATGATCGTGCACAAAATGGCGTCGTCAGCAAACGTCACGGGGTCCGTGTGTTGTGCTAAAAACACTGTAAGTAAGGATTCCATTTGTCTAAATCAGTGGTTCTCAAACGTTTTTGTTGCGGCACACTTTTAACAATATCAAAATTTTGCGGCACATAATAAAAAATATAAGCTTATAAATTATTTACTTACCTATTATACATTGCGTAAAATAGTTAATAATAATAAATTTAGAATTTGCAAAAAAAATGTATCAACTACAAAAATAACATTAACTTTATCAATAGGATTAATTACTAGTTAAGAATTATAAATCCCAAATTTGGTGGGACTATTTGAATTTCGTGGGACACATAAGTGACGCAGCACAATGCTTGAATCATGTCAAGTTAATTAAAAAAATCATTTATTCATGTGGGACATTTCAGTCTCTTATGAATGTAATTTTTTTTTTCTTAATATAGAGACATATTTTATGGAAGCACTTACATATGAATCTGGATGATTACAAGGGTAGAGGAAGACCGAAAAAGAGATGAATGGACTGTGTGCAAGATGATATGGTGAGAAAGGGAGTAAATAACGAGATGACTGCGAACAGAGATGAATGGAAGAGAAAAACATATTACGACGACCACAAATAAATGGGATAAGAAAGAAGCAGATGATGTTTAAATTATCTTATTAATTAATATTATAAACGCGAAAGTTTGTATCTATGGATGGATGTTTGTTACTCTTTCACGCAAAAACTACTGAACGGATTTTGATGAAACTTCACAGTAATATAGCTTATACATCAGAATAACATATAGACTATAAATTTCACGCGAGTGAAACCGCGGGCAAAGCTAGTATATATTGTTGAGAATCATTGGTCCAACTCATTTGATACGTCCCAACGTCCAGTCCCGCCCGTCCCGTCCCGTCCCGTCGCAGCTCGCGGTGATTTGCGACGACAATATTTTTTCTGATCCTGAGAAATGTTTTTGTGACACCCTGTAGATGTGGGAGTTTTTTATTCGTCCTTATGTAACAATTTGTTCGCGCGTGTTTCGAGCAATTTACTTGAGCGTTTATTATATTTTTGGTGTTATCATTCCCGGAACGTAGCGTAATGTGGCTACGAGTATGACGGTTGTCTTGAGTAAGTTACGCTTATATATACAGACGGGTAATGTTTTTTTATATACTACGTAAGTGGCTAAGAAGCATACGGCCCGTCTGATGGTAAACGGTTATTGTAGTATCGTAGTGGTATCTCAAAAACGTAGTTAAACGCAATAATAACAGAGTACTTGAAATTTGCAGAGTCTATTCTAGTTGCTGAGTTTTTTTTACTTATACTAGTATGTTCATTTAAGTATTATGTAATTTGGTACTGTAGGTAGTTTGTATTCAGACAGAATCTCAAATAAAATGAAATAAAATAATTAAATTTGAAGTATATGTTTCTAACCCATCTAAATCAGTCCAACCAACATACCGTTTCAAATATTACCAAGAACAAATAGACAGACAAACAAAACATTATTGATTTTTTTTATGCATGAGAATACTTTCATATGCAATTAACTTTTTCCCGCAGCTCCGTTCGCGTTAATTTATCCCCTTAGGGGTGGAATTTACCAAAATCCTTTCTTAAGGGATGCCTGCGTCATAGTAGCTTTATGCATGCAAAGTCTCAGCCCGATCGGTTTAAAATTGACAAAGTTACATACAAACTTTCATCCCCTATTTGATCCCTATGGGGGTAGAATTAATCAAAATCCTTTCTTAGCGGATGCCTACGTCATAACATCTACCTGCATGCCAAATTTCAGCCCGATCCGTCCAGTGGTTTGGGCTGTGCGTTGATAGATCACTATGTCAGTCACCTTTGAGTTATATATATTTAGATAGCTGCCCATAAAAGCACATAGAATCTACAAAATCCATTGTAATCAACTTATTAATTATGGCAAAAAAAAACCTAAAATTGATGTTTTTACGCAGAATATTGAATGTCGGCAAAATCAAATAATATTCCATCGTATTTATCTCGAATATTCTTTGTGACAGCCCGCCATGACAGCTCCGGAGATACGGAGGCTGTGAATATATATATTATAGACTATTCAATACCCTGTTATCAATTTTTTTTAACTTCATTATTCATCAGTTATTTTATTCAAATCAATAAAAGAATATTAATGTTGCCAGCTATAAAATTGTGATTAATAATTTCACACTGTCTGATAATGATTCATTTTGTTTCATTATATGTCTATTGAATATTTTTATGGAGAAAATCGAGCATGGCTTGTGTTTCAGGCGTTCATAGCTAATATAGTCATTGCGAGAGTGCTTTAAGGAATCAAATATCCTCACCGTTGCTTCTCAATACATTTATGAAAATATCATGTATGCCAGGAAGCATATAGACAGTTTCAAAAGAGTTAGTGATTACACTAATGATAATAAAGCTTACGTAACAATAACAAACTGATTTTACCTAAATGTCGTTCAAATAAAGTTAGTAATTGGTTTTATGGCAATTGCGTAAGATTTTACAACAAAATACCAGAGTCTGTTATAAATCTGCCTGAAAAAAGATTTAAATGTTATATAAAACACTTCCTTTGCAAAAAACTTACCCTAAAATTGAAGAATTTGTTAAGGACAATTATGTTCCTTAATAATGCTACAGCGCATATAGTATAACATATCTGACCCTGGAGTACCAGCTACATACAGCTTCATTTTGATACTCAAAACAGTGCCCCTCCGATCGATCCCCCGTCCAATTCAAACGGGGATCGATATAACGACGGCCTGAGCCGAGGTTTGAACCCCTAGCGGTGCCCTCAGACTAAAGTCGTATCCGTCAGGCAGGTTGGCCTTCAGCCGCTCCATAAGTCCTTCCGCGGGTTTGGAGTGTCATCTGCACTCGCCCCCTAACGTCCGGTGAAGCTGTAAAGGCCAGCTGCGGCCAACAGCATTAGAGTAGTCCGAAAAAAAAAAGCCAGTTACAACAGATTTGACATAACATAAGAGTCTGTAATAGACCTACATGAGTAAAGATATATTGATTTGATTCGAAACTCACCACTTGAATGTTCTACAGGTATATTTTCCTATCCATTTCCTACATATAATTCGGAGCGTAGGAGATGATTTGCGAAAACTGCAAATTACTGGGAGCGAGTACCTTGAATACGCACTTTTGTGGGCCCACCGACAAAGCGTGGGTCGACGTTACAAAAACCAAGCGATTCGTGTTATAAAAGGAACACTAAACGTAATAATATAAAGGTAATATCGCATTGAACCTTTCAACACTCAGGTACAAACGTATGTCGAGATATATATATATATATATATATATATAAACACCTCTTTGGGCACTTTGTTGATCACGCCACAACCTAAACACTTGCCGATTCCACCTTTTGCACTGAATAACTTGACTCCTATCGCGTATATCTCAGGCGGTATGGCAACGTCGCATTCTATTTTGCGATGTGGCCATATATATTCGTCGATAGTACGATATACTCGACACATTTTTTACTAATAATTCGTGCATGACTGGCTCCGAACGGCTAAATTTTTGGTATACACAAAGACTTTTTGGCTCTGAATATATATATATATATATATATATATCCTTACTGCGATACTTATTTTCATCCGAATATATATAGATACCGTAACGGTCTATCAATTATGAATTTATTCATTTACTAATCTAGATATTTTATATTCGCAATGCTCCATACATAGTAACTCCACCGTTGCAGGGGGGAGCACCGTACACCGCACCCCGCGCACACAAACAAATTAGATATTTTTTGAATACACAAAGACTTTTTGGCTCTGTATATATATTTCAAAAATCAATTAATTGTGTTGATCACTTTATATACTGGTCCTTACTGCGATACTTATTTTAATCCGAATATATATAGATACCGTAACGGTCTATCAATTATGAATTTACTAATCTAGATATTTTATATTCGCAATGCTCCATACATGCAAGCTCCAGCAACGGTGGAGGCAGGGGGAGCACCGTACACCGCACCCCGCGCACACAAACAAATTAGAATAAATTAAATTCATAAGATTATTCATATATTTCGACTGCCTCGGTGGTCACACCGCTTTACATCCGATGGTCGCGGGTTCGATTTCTCGCACGGTGCAAACAATTGTACTCATCGGTCATCGATTGTTTTCATCGGTCTGGGTGTTTTATATGTATATTATATATGTATTTACAAAATAAAAATATCTATTTATATCAGTTCAGTATCAGTCTGTGTTAATTGTCCAGGGCTATTTATTATATTTTTATAAACGGTTATCTTTTTCCATCGCACCTCTCGCTATCGACAGTGAATTCATAGAAATGTCACTCTAAAAACAAAAATAGTTTTGTGTTTTGTATTTCAAATACTAAATGCAAAATAGGTATTTTCAAAATACTTTTTCAAAATAAAGTACCTTTTGAATTTTTGTCCAAACCTCAGATATTTTATTTATTTTAGGTATATCAATCATTACATAGTGTAGTATAAAACAAAGAAAGAAGACATTTTTGGCTCTGATACCGTAACGGCCTATCAATTATGAATTTATTATACCTAATCTAGATATTTTATATTCGCAATGCTACATACATTGTAATATCCGCCTCCATTCATTGTAACGGTGGAGGGACTAAATAGTTGAATAAAACTGAATAAGCAGTTGCTCCACTCTATAGGTACTGCGTCGTCGTCGTATGCTGTTCATTTTTTCACTCGTTTTGGCGCCAAGAGAGGGTCACATAGTCGTGGTCAAGTTAAGAACTTATAATTTAATTTTGATAACAATAGATACAAGTAAAAAGTAGGTATTATATTAATGTACGTAAGTACTGTACTTAAAAATATTTATTCTTTATTGTACATTTGAAAAACTTAACACTTAAGGACTTGTACATGTACACGTACATACTGCCATTTTCTCTTAAAGACATCCAGAGAAGCACTATTTATCAAATACGCGGGGTGCACCGACCTTTGACCTAATAACAGCTGATTCGCGCGTAACGAATTACATTGCTACTTTTTGGTATTTTATAGTGGATATATCACTATAAAATATTATTATTTCTTTAGATTATGACATAATAACACAGTTTACATGATTTTAAGGGAAACATACGATAAAAAAAATTCCTGTAAAATGTAAAAGATAACAAATGGTTATTTTTGGTTATCCTTAAGAGATAGACATATACCATCACGGACTTTTTTGTTGACCTTATTTTGATACATCTCAAAGCACTAGACAATACGCATTTTCATTAAACAGTATTGTATTTTTTTTATTTCTTTAACTTTAATGCACAAAAAAATTTGTACATGTGGCGGACTTAATATTTTGCCGCGTTATTTACCAGGCAACCATGAGTGGTGCAGCGAAAGATTATTGGCGGTGCACTAATATAAATAAGAAATGTCAAAAAAAGATTTATAAAGATAATAAAGATAAGCAAAATATACATTTCTATAAAAAAATAACAATATACATACATAAATATATATGTAAATATAACCCATAAATGTATAAATAAATACATAATGATCCGATAATCAAATTATAAGTACAGCCTCAAATTGAAAGTAAGTAAAACAGAAAATATAGAGAGAACTATAGGGATATAACAGAAAGATGTGAAAAAAGGAGAAGGACAGTAAAAAAGTTACAAATTTAAATAATGTTGCCGCAATTTCTGTTTAAATGAATTTATTACATTATTATATATATTAGGCATACGACTATCCTTATGACTGTTACTTTTTTTTTAATCTATACATCTATACATGTAAATAAAATTGGAGTGTCTGTTTGTAATATTGAAATAACCGTTTTTTACTACTTGCATATGAATTAAATACGGTACATACACCAAAATAACATATTTTACAAGTTTTGTCTGTCTGTCTGTCTATTTGTTCCGGCTAATCTCTGAAATAGCTGGACCGATTTTGACGGGACTTTTTTTGGCAAGTAGCTGATGTCATAAGGAGTAACTTACGCTACTGTTATTTTAGATAAATAAAATAAAATTTCACGCGGACGAAGTCGCTGGGGCCAGCTAGTCTATAGATATACCGAGATTTAATGTTTAAGTTACTATTATGTTGTTGACAAAATTTTACTGTAATGTTACTATTACGTTATCCTACACAATTTGTATTATTTTGGATGAATAAATAAATAAATAAATAATAATCTATACATCTATACATATAAATAAAATTGGAGTGTCTGTTTGTAATATTGAAATAACCGTTTTTTACTACATGCATATGAATATATATAAGGTACATATACCAAATTAACAATTTTTATATTTTTTGTCTGTCTGTCTGTCGGTCTGTTTGTTCCGGGTAATATCTGAAATGGCTGGACCGATTTATAAGGAGTAACTTAGGCTACTTTTATTTTAGAAAAATAAAGTTAAATTCCACGCGGACGAAGTCGCGGGAATAGCTAGTGTATAATATATTAGAGATACCTACGTGTTTTTCTAAAATAAAAGTAGCCTAAGTTACTCCTTATTACATCAGCTACCTGTCAAAAAAGGTCCCATCAAAATCGGTCCAGCCATTTCACAGATTAGCCGGAACAAACAGACAGACAGACAGACAAAAATTGTACAAAAATAAATTTTAGTATACGTACCGTATTTATATTCATATGCTCGTAGTCAAAAACTATTATTTAAGAAGTTACATTCCACGCGAACGAAGTCGCGTGTACAGCTAGTTGTCGGTAGTCTAGCGATTTAGCTAGCACACCGCTTTGATTCCTGCTTGGTGGTCGAGGGTTCGATTCCTCGCACGCTGCAAACATTTGTATTCATGAGTATGATTGTTTGTAACAGTCTGGGTGTTTTCTACGTATAGATAATATATATTAATTTACGAAAAAAATCTTTGTATTTGTATCAGTTGTCTGGTACCCATAACACAATGTTCAGCTAGCTTAACTTGTGTCTAGATGAAGCTGTGTGAATTGTCCTGAGATTACTATTATTACTATAATAAATCTTTTCAAATCAGCCGATGTTTATTTTTGCCATAATACGTGCTGTTACCATGTGATAATATTACGTACTTACTGTTTGATAATGTGATAATATTACGTACTTATTACTGTTTTAAATGTGATGCGTTCATTATTTATATTTCCTTTGAATTAAAGACAAGTGTATATATATATATATATACGCGCACTTAGTTGCACACTTATGTTGATCCAGCCACGACCCGTAGATACATTTGCTGATTCCACTGTCTCTCTCTTTCTACCACTATAACGGTATCGTGGCGGAACGGCAACATGTTGCCGTTCCGCGTTCCCGCGTGTTCCCTAGATAAAGTATTCGTCGATAGTACCTGTACTCGATATATATTTTTTCAACAATTTCCTGCAATAGTGACTCCGTATCAGCAAAATTTTTTAAATGCACAAAAACTTTTTGGCTCTGAATATATTTAAAAAATCATTTACTTGTGTGTTGATGAATTTATATACTAGTACATGAAGTACCTAAAATACTTGTTTTGATCCGAATAGGTAGCGATATTATGAATTTATTATACGTAATATAAAGATTTTGACGAAATAAGAGTAATTAGTTATCTGTTAACCATGACTTCATACTGGCACCAGTATTATCAGATGATGAACATACTCTTCGAAAACTTACAGCAGAAATATCGTGTTTGGACTCATTAGATTGGTCTCGATGAATAGAGTTTAAAAAACTTAAAATAAATGGTAAATTAGAAATAACGTATAAAAACACTCTACACAAAATTCAACCACTTTAAAACTTAATAATAATAATTAGGAAAAGATCAAAGCTATAAGTGCACTGAAAGTAATTGATGGCTTCCACACAATATTTTCAGTACTAAACAACTCTGTTTGTTCAGTAAAAGTGTAAATACACTGGTAACCTTTAATCATATTTTATATGCAAACATTACATATGCGAACCCTAAAGTTTTATTTCAGAATGGCCAGTAGTTTTGAAGAAATAAGCCTTTGAAATTGTACGTGTAACTTATATGTATACTAGTTTTTTCGCAAGAATGAACAAAAGCAGAATGGTCTAGTTGGTAGTGTACCTATGTACCAACTTACACACCCCGGGTTCGATTCCCACCATTGTCTATTGTTATTTGTTTCTTTTTGTTTTTTTTTTTAATTTAATATTTTAATAATTAAATTAATTTATACGAGAAAAACGTAGTTAAGTATTAAATTAATTTTACTAGTTAGGAGTGTACCTGTGTACCAACTTACCACACAGACACCCCGGGTTCGATTCCCACCATTGACTATTGTTATTTACTTCTTTTTTTTTTTTTTAATTTAATATTTTTATAATTAAATTAATTTATACGAGAAAAACGTAGTTAAGTATTAAATTAATTTTACTAGTTAGGAGTGTACCTGTGTACCAACTTACCACACACACCCCGGGTTCGATTCCCACCATTGACTTTTTTTTTGTTTTTTTTTTAAAGTAATATTTGAAATTAACTATTTTAATAATTAAATGAATTTAATCGATAAAAACGTTTTTAAATATTAAATAAATTTTAAGTGATCTTAACTATTATAGCATGCACAAAAAATATTTTGTAATAATAAAGAAAATACATTTGAAATGTTGTTGTGTTAATTATTTATAAGATCTTACTATAATTGTTAGCTGCTTTACAATTTAGAAAGTATAATAGTTAATGTAAATTAAAATTAATTTAATACTTGACAACTTTTTGTTCGATTAAATTCATTTAATTATTAAAATAGTTAATTTAAAATATAAAATAAAGTCAAAACAAAAAAAAATAATAATTTTGGTAAGCTGATTTGAATTTCAAAGGCTTATTTCTTCGAAATTACTGGCCATTTTGAAATAATACTTAGGGTTCGCATACCCTTATCGGATACTACTACTACACGGAGTTTCGTCAAAATAAAATATCTAGGTTAGGTATAATAAATTCACAATTAATAGACCGTTACGGTATCTGTATATATTCGGATCAAAACAAGTACTATGAAATAAGAATGAGTATATAAATTGATTAACACAAGAAATTGATTTTTGAAATATATTCAGAGCCAAAAAGTCTTCTTTCTTTATTTATGTACTTGTTAGATGCGACAGCGACTTTGTTTTATACTATTCTATGTAATGATTGATATACCTAAAATAAATAAAATATCTGAGGTTTGGACAAAAACTCAAAGGGTAATTTATTTTGAAAAACTATTTTGAAAATACTTATTTTGCTTTTAGTGTTATAGTACTTTAACTGTTATATTTTAAGTAACAATGTTTAATTATAATTAATACTACTGCACCAACACTCCGATCGTGCAAAAAAATTTGCTGTTTCATTATTTTTTAGTTCAATTAGTGGTCTACCTAAGTCCTGGGCTAAGGGGGGGAAGAGTCCTGACGCCCCCATGACTCCCATGACCTCCATGACGCTCCCCCCTGGATCCGCCGTTGCGTCTTCTCTTTATTCGCTCAGTAACGTTGTTACAAAAGAAAAGATTCCCGTCCAAAAAATAACAAGTATTGAGGTTTGATCTGGAGTCACGTTACTCCAGACTGATTTCTATAAATATTTAGATTAGATAGACTATTATTCTTGAAATACTAGCTAGACAATATTAAGTTACTGTAGCCATAATGTAGTAGCCCAAACGTGCCAATGAGGAAGCCCTTGGCAAATGCTGCGCCCTGATTGGCCCGTTTGAATTGGATCAAGAACTGCTCGTATACCAAAAAGGTGGATTTGTATAAAATCGTGTATAAATCGCTTAATTATTATTATTACTCGTCGTGACAGTTGTGGCTCAAAACGGATCAACATTTATATATGGTCAGCTGGCATTAGATCAACAAAAGGCCTCCGGATCAACAAGTGAAAATGGATCAACAAAAAACTACCTATACGGCACGTCTGAGCCACAAAGTGCCCAAGGGGATATTTATATATATATATATATATATATATATATATATATAGATGGTGGCAAACAAGCATACGGCCCAGCTGATCGTAAATGGTTACCGTAGCCTATGGACGCTTGAGACACTAGAGGTATCACGTGCAGTTGCCGACACTTAAGAAACCTTAATATACCCTTGTTGAAAAATCACAGAGTCTCGTGAGAAAACCTCGGCTTCTTCCCGCGTACACTTAGATTGTGGAATGAACTCCCTCATTCCAAGTGTACGCGGGAGGAAGCCTCTGAAACCGCACTGTCCGTGACCACTTATTATTATTTTTCATTTATTTCAGGCATACTCATATCATAAATACCTTATAAACTAACAAATATATGAAATAATATTTTAATACTAATATATTGTTTCAATTCTTGTCCCTGACGGGTCTAGGTAGCGAACTTTGAAAAGGGCGAGCACAATAGATCTATGTAGGTCGCAGTGCTACAGGTCCATGCACCTGACAATAGCCTAAACAACATAATCAAAAAAGTTGCTATTTAATGGACATTAATCAAACTTAATAGTCAGTCTACAAGTTTACCTGAAACAAATGGCAACAAATGGCAAACGGCCGATGACATCAGCCTCGTACCCCACTACATGATGACCATGACATTCCATGCCATTGCGTAAGGTTTTACAACAAAATACCAGAGACTTATAAATATGCCTGAAAAAAGATTTAAATATCATATAAATTACTTCCTTTGAAAAAAGCTTACTATAAAATTGAAGAGTTCGACTAGTAGACTACATTTCTAAAATAAAAGTAGCCTAAGTTATTCCTTATTACATCAGCTACCTGCCAGAAAAGTCCCGTCAAATAGGTCCAGCCATTTCAGAGATTAGCCGGAACAAACAGACAGACAGACGGACTAAAATTGTAAAAAATGTTATTTTGGTGTATATACCGTATTTATATTCATATGCATGTAGTAAAAAACGGTTATTTTAATATTACAAACAGACACTCCAATTTTATTTATATGTGTTAGATATATCAACTCTATGTACTAGTAAAAGTATGTATTATACTAAAATAACAACTATATAACATTAATTCAACTATGTCTCTAACACAATTCACTTTAGCGATTAAAATACAACCAGCACATCCTGTGCTCAAAGACCGAATGCCGCGGCCTACAAAAACCCTCCCTTTTATACAGAGAAGATATGAGTGGTGGTTATATGCAACTAGTTTAACCGATACCGAGTAATAATTAAACTACCTTCTTTTAATATAAAATATCAGATTTTTCGACAATATCGATGTGAACCCTAACATATGTATAGATGTATAGATTTAAAACAACTGTAAAATAACAAATAGTTCACAGAACTATCCACTTGCTTTCGGTTTGATCACTACACGAGTCACCCTGTATTTCCAATAGAACTACTTAAGTCGCAATGCTACAGGCCAAGTTCCTGATAATAGCCCAAACCCCCAATAAAACACCCTGTATTTCGGATCTATTATCCCACGAATCATTTTATCTTAGACACTGATCGGGGTATTTCCCCGAAAACCAAAAATGCGTCAGTAAAATTAGAGATCTATCTCAGGGTCACTGAGAGTACTCCTTCAGTTCCGGTTGCCCGGAAATTGTACCCTAATCTCACTTAATAGGACTCCTTAACCCTTCAGCGGTGTTGCCAAGCTGATCGAATTTAAATAGATCCCATCAAAACCATAAATGTGAAATGATAGCCGAGTTTAATATTATGATATATGCCTTAATTGTTGACTTCTACGACAAAAGAGGTAAGATCTAAATGGGTGCCAAGTTCAATGGTCTGTCCTGAAATGCATTTATAACAATATAAAATATCATTTCTTCTTATAACTTAGGATAATATACTGTAGCCTAAGGTCTAACTTGGCCAGTTCTCATATACCAATTATTACTTTCGATTGCTAGTTACTACTAATAATAAATTAGGAACCGACAAGTAACATGTTTAGAACTTGCGAAGGCTACAGTATATTTCGTATATGAAAAAGTCAAAAGTGGCTACAAATGGTTCGTGTAGATATACACACGGTGCTGCTCGCCAGTTCTCTTACTTGAAACTCGGTTTGACACGCTACCGCGTGTCTAGATCTGGTTTGTATGAATAGCTCGACTTCAAAGTCGCAAACAGAAAAGTTGTATTTATTTAAAAACATAGGACTGTTGTGGGTCTGTATTGCTCACAATACAAACTTTTTGATGACTCGATAAGGCCTGATCAATTTGACAAAAACAGATACAACGATCATAGGTTGTTAAAGAAAATATTGCAAATTTATTATTGAATTTAATAATGAACATATAAAATTCACATAACAAAATGTATGTTCCCAATGTAAGTATATATATATATAGTAATCTATAATATATAAAGCTGCATTACGGTGACTCACTCACTGATTGACATAGTTGTTCTCCCAGAAGGAGCGTCCGGGGGTCGAGACCATGTATGGGGGAAATGTTCCTTTGGCTAGGGTGACCACGAGAAAATTCCGAAATTTGGGAAAATCCAAGATGGCGGACAAAGATGGCGGCTAACTTTTACAGTTTCGCTCGGATCGATTCCGTTCAAAGAGTGATTTGGCACGTCTCGGCGGGACCCAGAATATGGCGTAAAAACAAAAAATTAAAATCCAAGATGGCGGCGAAAAAATTGCCAAAAACTGGTTGAAAATTTTCTACGGTTTCAAAAACCGAAATTCCCAGGGTAGTTGCGGGGGTGCTGGCGACACCGGTTGTAGGGCATAGGAAACTCGAAGGACCCGACCTCTAGGGAAAATTATGAAATTTGGAAAATCCAAGATGGCCGACGAGTTGGGGGCGTGTGAAATTGGTCCTAAAAATCCGGATTATTTCCAAAGTCATTTTTTAGGTACAGGGCAACCCCGCAGCGAGTCGGCTTCTATGGGGCGATGATGGGTCTCGGTAAGAAGTATTGCCAGCGCTAAAAAGTATTCCCGAATTTGGGGTAATTTGGGAGAAATGGTCCAAAAAGTGGGAAAAATTTTTTTCGACATTTTTGACAAAAGAGGCATCAAGGCCTATCGAGAAACATCCCCTAAAGGGTTTTAGGTGGGTTTTGTTGGAATTTGCTGGCAACACCCATACATGGTTTGACCAAAATAGAAATTGGGGTGTCTCTCCAAAAACTGAAATTCCTAGGGTACTTGCGGGGATACTACCGATCCCTATTGTAGGGCAGTGGGAGGCTGAAAGACCCGGCCTCTAGGGAAAATTATGAAACTTCAGAAATCCAAGATGGCGGCCAAGCTATGGGAGATTTAGTTTTTGGAAAAATTTTGGGATATTTTCAATCGCGTTTTTGCTGCACATGGCAACCCCGTAGCTAAACGCCACCTACTGACATGGGTAAGTCTCAGTAAGAAGATTTGCCAGGGCTAAAAATTTTCCCCGATTTTGGGTTAAATTTGGAGAAAAGTCCCATAAAGTGGGAAAAATTTTTTTCGACATTTTAAATGAAAAAGTCTTGTTGGTCTACCAAAAATCGTCCCCTGAAGGGTTTTAGGGGAATTTTGTCAGAATTTGCTGGCAACACCCATACATCATGGGACAAATTTTGAAATTGAGGTCTAGCTTCAAAAACTGAAATTGATAGGGTACCTACGAGTGTGCTAGCTCAACGCACTGTGCGGCGTCGGATAGCCGAAGGACCCGGCCTCTAGGGAAAATTATGAAATTTTAGAAATCCAAGATGGCGGCAGAGATAGGGGAGTTTTGCTTTTCGGAGAAAATTTGGGATATTTTTAAATATAGTTTTAGGACACTTGGCAACCCCGCAGAGAGTCGACTTCTATGGAGAGATGATGTCTCTTGACTCAAAGTATTACCTGGTATGAAAATTTTCCCCGATTTAGGGGTAATTTTTGAGACAGGTCCTAAAAAGTGGGAAAATTTTTTTTCGACATTTCAAACAAAAGAATGTTGAAAATCTGTCAAAAGTCATCCCCTTAAGGGTTTTTGGTGGTTTTTGTCAGAATTATCTGGCAACACCTCAGATCAGTTTTCTTAGGGAATAGTACAAGAAGAAGTCACCGAAGCTCTACATAATGTATGGACGAAATGTTTCTGCTACTAGGGTGAATACGTCAAAAGTATTAAGAAGTAAAAATCCAAAATGGCGGCAGAGATCGGGGAGTTTTGCTTGTCGGAGAAAATTTGGGATATTTTTAAATGTAGTTTTAGGACACTTGCCAACCCCACAGCCAGTCGACTTCTATGGAGAGATGATGTGTCTCAACACAAAGTATTACCTGGTATAAAAATTTTCCCCAATTTTAGGGTAATTTTTGAGATAAGTCCTAAAAAGTGGGACAATAATTTTTGGATATTTCAAACAAAAGAATGATGAAAATCTGTCAAAAACAATCCCCCTATTGATTTTAGGTGGTTTTTGTCAGAATTATCTGGCAACACCTTACATCAGTTTTCTTAGAGAATAGTACTATGAGTCACCGAGGCTCTATACAATGTATGAACGAAATGTTTCTGTCACTAGGGTGAATATGTCAAAAGTATTAAAAAGTAAAAATCTAAGATGGCGGCCGAGTTAGGGTACTTAATTTATGTTGACATTTTTAGGGACTTTTAAAAATCCAATTTTGGGGTACCACTAAACCTTGCAGCGAGTTGACTTCTATAGAGCAATGGAAATTCTCGGTGGGAAATATTACCTGGTCCAAAAAATTTTCCCGATTTTGGGGTAATTTCGAAGAAAAGTAAAAAAACGTGGAAATTTTTTTCGTCAATTTGAACAAAATAGTGATGAGCATTGGTCCAAAATTATCCCTCAAAGGGCCCTAGGTGGTTTTTGTCAAAATCTCCTGGCAACACCATACATCGATTTTCATAGTAAACCGTACTAAGGAACTCCTAGGTGTATGTAACCTGGGCTCTGTACAATATATGGATGGAAAAATCCAAGATGGCGGCCGAATTAGGATACTTTATCTATGATGACAATTTTAAGAACTTTTTAAAATTCAGTTTTGTGGCATCATCCCTGCAACGAATTGACTTGTATTGAGGAATGGAAACTCTCGGGCCGAAGTATTAACTAATTTTCATAGTAAACAGTACTAAGGAACTACTAGAAGGAGTCACCTTAGCTTTGTACAATGTATGGACGAAATGTTTCAATCGCCAAAGTGGATAAGTTAAAAGTATTCAAAAAGGAAAAATCCAAGATGGCGGCCAAGTTCGAGTATTTTATCTCTGATGATAAATTTAGGAATACATTTTGGGGTACCTGGCTTCCCTGCAGCGAGTCGACCTTTATTGAGCCATGGTAGATTTCGGTTCGAAATATTATCTAGGCTACAAATTTTCCCCGATTTTTGGATAATTTTGCAAACCCAAAATGTGGAAATTTTTTTTTTCGACATTCTAACATAAGAGTGACGGGGATATATAATAAATCTCATCTTAATAGTTTCATGCGATATTTTTGTAAAATTAGGTGGTAACACCAAGCATACATTTCTGTATACTAATACAGAAAGGTAGGTAATGTGAGGTTTTGTATTGTGACCATTGCAATAAAAATTAAAGCCACAGGTCGAAATGGTATACAGAAAGGTAGGTTAAGTTAGGTTTTGTATTGCGACTCTTACAGTAGAAATTATGGCCTCAGAACAATATAGTAAACAAAAAGGTAGGTTAGGTTAGGTTTTGTATTATGATCTCTACATTAAAAACTTTGACCCCAGACTAATATAGTATACAGAAAGGTAGGTTAGGTTAGGTTTTGTATTATGATCTCTACATTAAATACTTTGACCCCAGACTAATATAGTATACAGAAAGGTAGGTTAGGTTAGGTTTTGTATTGCAATTCTTACAGTAGAAATTATGCCCTCAGAATAATATAGTAAACAAAAAGGTAGGTTAGGTTAGGTTTCGTATTATGACCTCTACATTAAAAACTTTGACCCCAGACTAATATAGTATACAGAAAGGTAGGTTAGGTTAGGTTTTGTATTGTGACCATTACAATACAAAGTTTCGCCACAGGATGGTACACGTGAAACAAAAATTCACTATTACAATAGGAAGTCACCTAATCGTATCAAAACAGACAACTAACTCTACTTGCCAACCAAGTCTATTCGAAAAGAAAACCGTCTTCACAAAAAAAATCAACGACAACGCCTCGCGGGCCTCTTGAGGCCCGCGCACACACGCACCCTCTAGTCTATAATATATAAAGCTGCATTACGGTCACTGACTGATTGACATAGTTGTTCTCCCAGAAGCAGTGCCGGGGGGTCGTGACGATGTATGGGGGAAGTGTACCCCACGCTAGGGTGACCACGAGAAAATTCCGAAAGTTGGGAAAATCCAAGATGGCGGACCAAGATGGCGGCTGAACTTTGTCAATTTCCGTCGGATCGATTTCGTTCAAGCGGTAGTTCGTAGCGGGCCGCAAACGGTTGCATTTCAGGTTAAAAGAAAAAAATAAAATCCAAGATGGCGGCGTGAAAAATGAAAATGAAAATTGTAATTTTTCGAGGCTTTCAAAAACCGAAATTCCCAGGGTAGTTGCGGGGGTGCTGGCGACTCCGGTTGTGGGGCATAGGAAAGTCGAAGGACCCGGCCTCTAGGGAAAATTATGAAATTTTGAAAATCCAAGATGGCCGCCGAGTTGGGGGCGTGTGAATTTGGTCCTAAAAATCCGGATTATTTTCAAAGTCATTTTTTAGGTACAGGGCAACCCCGCAGCGAGTCGGCTTCTATGGGGCGATGATGGGTCTCGGTAAGAAGTATTGCCAGCGCTAAAAAGAATTCCCGAATTTGGGGTAATTTGGGAGAAATGGTCCAAAAAGTGGGAAAAATTTTTTTCGACATTTTTGACAAAAGAGGCATCAAGGCCTATCGAGAAACATCCCCTAAAGGGTTTTAGGTGGGTTTTGTTGGAATTTGCTGGCAACACCCATACATGGTTTGACCAAAATAGAAATTGGGGTGTCTCTCCAAAAACTGAAATTCCTAGGGTACTTGCGGGGATACTACCGATCCCTATTGTAGGCCATTGGGAGGCTGAAAGACCCGGCCTCTAGGGAAAATTATGAAATTTCAGAAATCCAAGATGGCGGCCAAGCTATGGGAGATTTAGTTTTTGGAAAAATTTTGGGATATTTTCAATCGCGTTTTTGCTGCACATGGCAACCTCGAAGCTTGTCTCTTCCTACGGACTTGGATAACTCTCAGTAGAAAGGTTTATAAAGCCTAAAAAATTTCCCCGATTTTGGGTTAAATTTGGAGAAAAGTCCCATAAAGTGGGAAAAATTTTTTTCGACATTTTAAATGAAAAAGTCTTGTTGGTCTACCAAAAATCGTCCCCGAAGGGGTTTAGGTGGATTTTATCGATATTTGCTGGCAACACCCATACAACATGGTACAAATTTTGAAATTGAGATGTAGCTTCAAAAACTGAAATTGATAGGGTACCTACGAGTGTGCTAGCTCAACACACTGTGCGGCGTCGGATAGCCAAAGGACCCGGCCTCTAGGGAAAATTATGAAATTTTAGAAATCCAAGATGGCGGCACAGATAGGGGAGTTTTGCTTTTCGGAGAAAATTTGGGATATTTTTAAATGTTGTTTTAGGACACATGGCAACCCCGCAGCGAGTTGACTTCTATGGAGAGATGATGTCTCTTGACACAAAGTATTACCTGGTATGAAAATTTTCCCCGATTTTGGGGTATTTTTTGAGACAGGTCCTAAAAAGTGGGAAATTTTTTTTTCGACATTTCAAACAAAAGAATGATGAAAATCTGTCAAAAGTCATCCCCTTAAGGATTTTTGGTGGTTTTTGTCAAAATTATCTGGCAACACCTCAGATCAGTTTTCTTAGGGAATAGTACAAGAAGAAGTCACCGAGGCTCTACATAATGTATGGACGAAATATATCTGTTACTAAGGTGAATACGTCAAAAGTATTAAGAAGTAAAAATCCAAAATGGCGGCAGAGATAGGGGAGTTTTGCTTTTCGGAGAAAATTTGGGATATTTTTAAATGTAGTTTTAGGATACTTGCCAACCCCACAGCCAGTCGACTTCTATGGAGAGATGATGTGTCTCAACACAAAGTATTACCTGGTATAAAAATTTTCCCCGATTTTAGGGTAATTTTTGAGATAAGTCCTAAAAAGTGGGACAATAATTTTCGGACATTTCAAACAAAAGAATAATGAAAATCTGTCAAAAACAATCCCCCTATTGATTTTAGGTGGTTTTTGTCAGAATTATCTGGCAACACCTTACATCAGTTTTCTTAGAGAATAGTACTTGGAGTCACCGAGGCTCTGTACAATGTATGAACGAAATGTTTCTGTCACTAGGGTGAATATGTTAAAAGTATTAAAAAGTAAAATTCTAAGATGGCGGCCGAGTTAGGGTACTTAATTCATGTTGACATTTTTAGGGACTTTTAAAAATTCAATTTTGGGGTACCACTAAACCTTGCAGCGAGTTGACTTCTATAGAGCAATGGATATTCTCGGTGGGAAATATTACCTGGTCCAAAAAATTTTCCCGATTTTGGGGTAATTTCGAAGAAAAGTAAAAAACGTGGAATTTTTTTTTCGGCAATTTGAACAAAACAGTGATGAGTGATGAGCATTGGTCCCAAATTATCCCTCAAAGGGCCCTAGGTGATTTTTGTCAAAATCTCCTGGCAACACCATATATCGATTTTCATAGTAAATCGTACTAAGGAACTCCTAGGTGTATGTAACCTGGGCTCTGTACAATATATGGATGAAATGTTTCTATCACCAGTGTATATGTTAAAAGTATTTAAAAAGAAAAAATCCAAGATGGCGGCCGAATTAGGATACTTTATCTATGATGACAATTTTAAGAACTTTTTAAAATTCATTTTTGTGGCATCATCCCTGCAACGAATTGACTTGTATTGAGGAATGGAAACTCTCGGTGCGAAGTATTAACTAATTTTCATAGTAAACAGTACTAAGGAACTACTAGAAGGAGTCACCTTAGCTCTGTACAATGTATGGACAAAATGTTTCAATCGCCAAAGTGGATAAGTTAAAAGTATTCAAAAAGGAAAAATCCAAGATGGCGGCCGAGTTCGAGTATTTTATCTCTGATGATAAATTTAGGAATACATTTTGGGGTACCTGGCTTCCCTGCAGCGAGTCGACCTTTATTGAGCCATGGTAGATTTCGGTTCGAAATATTATCTAGGCTACAAATTTTCCCCGATTTTTGGGTAATTTTGCAAACCCAAAATGTGGGAAATTTTTATTCGACATTTTTAAACATAAAAGTGACGGGTATCTATAATAAATCTCATCTAAATAGTTTTATGCAATTTTTTGTTAAATTAGGTGGCAACACCATGCATAGATTTTCGTAGAAAGTAATATTTACTAAGGACCCACTAAAAGGACCGTGTCTCTGTACAATATATGGACGAAATATATCTGTCGTCATGTAATATATATGTCAGAAGTATCAAAATGGAAAAACCAAGATGGCCGCCAAGGTTAACTTTGAACAAAATTTGGAAGATTTTTTTATTTTGGTACATGGTAACCATGCAGCGAGTCCGCTTTTATGGGATGGCATTGAATCTCAGTATTGCCAGCCAATTGCCAATAATAACCCTAAGGCTTTTACCAAAATTATTTGGAAAACTTTACTATGAAAACCGATGTAAGTTGTTACAACGGTTTTCATAGTAAACTATTAGAAGGAGTTGACAATGTATGGACGAAATGTTTTTGTCACCCGGGTAGCTAAGCCAAAATAAAAAAAAATAAAAAGTAGAAATGGTATATAGAAAGGTAGGTTAGGTTAGGTTTTGTATTATGATCTCTACATTAGAAACTGTGAACCCAAATTAATATAGTATACAGAAAGGTAGGTAATGTGAGGTTTTGTATTGTGCCCATTGCAATAAAAATTAAAGCCACAGGTCGAAATGGTATATAGAAAGGTAGGTTAGGTTAGGTTTTGTATTGCGACTCTTACAGTAGAAATTGTGGCCTCAGGATAATATAGTAAACAAAAAGGTAGGTTAGGTTAGGTTTTGTATTGTGACTATTACAATACAAAGTTTCGCCACAGGATGGTACACGTGAAACAAAAATTCACTGTTACAATAGGAAGTCACCTAATCGTATCAAAACAGACAACTAACTCTACTTGCCAACCAAGTTTATTCGAAAAGAAAACCGTCTTCACAAAAAAAATCAACGACAACGCCTCGCGGGCCTCTTGAGGCCCGCGCACACACGCACCCTCTAGTCTTATATATAAAATTCTCGTGTCACAGTTTTCGTTCTCATACTCCTCCGAAACGACTTGACCGATTCTCATGAAAGTTTGTGAGCATATTGAGTAGGTCTGAGAATCGGCCAACATCTATTTTTCATCCCTCTAAATGTTAGGGGTAGTCTACCCCAAATTTTTTTTATTTATTTTAAGGTAAAACAACGTTTGCCGGGACAGCTAGTAAATATATAAATATATAGTATTATATTAATACGTGAACCCCTTTTTACGAAAATGGCGCGGACACAATAGTATGAAATTTCGCACACTTATAGTTTATAAAAAGAAGGAGTGTAGAAAGCTATTTTTTTTAATCTATACATATAAATAAAATTGGTGTGTCTGTTTGTAATATTGAAATAACCGTTTTTTACTACATGCATATGAATATATATATATACATACATCAAAATAACATTTTTTATCATTTTTATCTGTCTGTCTGTCGGTCTGTTTTTCCGGCTAATCTCTGAAATGGCCGGACCGATTTTGACGGGACTTTTTTGACAGGTAGCTGATGTATTACGGAGTAACTTAGGCTACTTTTATTTTAGAAAAATAAAGTTATATCCCACGCGGACGAAATCGCCCTTACACCTAGTTATACATAAAGTTTATTTTGGAGAATAACAGAAGAATATTTCGTTATTTTTTAATGTTAATTTAATGATGTCTATTCATTATAGGTACATACGAACAAAATCTAACAAATCTCATTACAAGATGAATAAATATTAAACAATTTCAGTTAATATTGTATAATTTGCGAGCACCACCGTGCAAGTCAAACAATATCCCACCCCATTACGGCGGCCTTCGCCTCACAATGTGTCATCTCGTCCACACAATACTTTATGAGGCTATACGCAGACTTTTGTGATAACGGCTATTATATTCCTGCTGTATGACAATAAACTAGCTTTTGCCCGCGGCTTCGCTCGCGTTAATTTATCCCCTTAGGGGTGGAATTTATCAAAATCCTTTTTTAGGGGATGCCTACGTCGTAGCAGCTTTAGGCATGCAAAATCTCAGCCCGATCGGTTTAAAATTGACAAAGTTTCATATATACTTTCATCCCCTATTTTGTACCTTTGGGGGTAGAATTTATCAAAATACTTTCTTAGCGGATGCCTACGTCATAACATCTACCTGCATGCCAAATTTCAGCCCGATCCGTCCAGTGGTTTGGGCTGTGCGTTGATAATTATATATATTTATAGATGTAGTTAAAATATTTATTTGTTATTTTCAACAATCGATCATTAACAATAACTATTATTCAAATTACATTCATTCATAATTTAAGAGCTGTGCTCTTGTCGGTGGAGCTCCCGCCACCTTCCACGATCTTCTATCAGTCCCTTTAGCTGTTGATACGACACGACTCCAACTTTTTCTTTAACTTGCTTGATATAGCTGTGTCTTGGTCTTCCCCTTCCTCTCTTTCCATCTATTTTTCCTTCTATAATGTTATTAATTAGTTCGTCGTGTCGTATCAAGTGCCCCAACATTTTTCCCCGCCTATTCTCAATAATATCTATGATCTGTCTCTTTTCTTTAATCCTCTCAAGCACTTCTTCATTCCTTATTTTATCTTTCCAGCTAATTCTTTCCATTCTTCTCCAACACCACAATTCAAATTACATATATCGCAAAATCCAGTGGTCATAAACCCTCGGCGCGCACAGGTTTAATAATAAATACTCCAATGCACCTCGCGGTCGACTTACCTACTAGACACTTTAAATTCATAGAATCACTCCGCAACTGTATCATTACAAAGAAATGTATGCTTTTATTGAACCATAACAGTTTGCTGGCGACGGCAACAGGTGACTATACGGTTGTTAAAACTTACATCCAACCACCTCTTTCCTAAGCCCAACTAAATCGCGAAACAACAGAATTGAAATCTGCTCACGAGAAGATAAGGTTGCGATTCAGTTGGCGATGAAAGGACGTTGATTAAATGGAGGAAATTAAATCTGCTGTTTGTAATTTACTCAGCTTTTGTTTAAGATGAGAATGTCTTGCGAGCTGAGAATTTTTAATTATCGCCTCGGAAATGGAAGATATTACGTTATTTAATAAATAGATACTCGAGATAAAGTGTTAAGTGTAATTAGCGATCAGCACTGTTATTTGTTAAAGTATATTCAAGTGAAGATTTACAATTTTTTTTATAGGCATTGTAAAGTCTAATATTGTAGATTCTAAAATGTCTGTTTACTTACTTGTCTGTCCGTTTGTTTGCCATTTGTTTACGAATAAACGGCTGAGTAGATCTTAATAAAATTTAACACGAAAAAGACTGTGTCACGCGGACGGACATCGGTTGTTTTTTATGTAAAAAAATAGATAATGGCGCGGGAAATATCTAGTACTGTATGTACACATATTATTATAATTTAGTTTTGTATTAATAACAACATCTTTTCTATGTGAAGTGTTAGTTATGATGTAAGTTTCTTAGTGTTATTTCGCCCAGCGTCTTGTATTAAGAAAGACCTGAACAAGGCGACTGGCGTATCACAGTTTATAAATGATTATAAATGATAATAATGTTTTTGTAGAAAATATCTAACTTAAAATTCATAGCGCTGACAATGTCATCTGATTGAACAGAGATTAAGTGCGTAGCGGTTTCTATGTTGATTGTCGCATGCCTAATCCTTGTTGTTAATTAAATATAAGTAAATCAATATTTTTTAAAAGAGTGAGAGAGAACACAGAAGTTTCTTGCTTATCTTCTTGTGATGAATCTGCATTCCGAATAAGCGGTAGAATAAAAAAACTTGACTATTCAAAAGTGCTTATATTAAGTTTATTTGAATAAAGATTATTTCTATTTCTATTTGTACTGATGTAGCCAAGTTTTGGTCTTACAAAAAAAAGTAATCAACAAATAAAATAAAGTAGTAGTATATTAATGAAATAGTATTATTTCAGATCTAACCCACGATATGTATACGTTATATTCACAGAAACTGTTAGATTTATAAACTGAAATAATTAAAAGGGTTAAAAAGATATGGACCCAAAATTAATATGTCACATCACACCTTTTAAATCGATAAATAAACACGTATTATAATGTTTGGTGATAGAACTATAATATAAATATAAATCTAGACCCGAAGTAAACTGAGTTTTTATTATGAGTACTAGACAACTGATATAAATGCGTAGATTATTTTTTTATAAATACATAGAAAACACCGAGAATCATAAATACGAGTGTTTGTACCGAAATAGAACCCGCGAACATTGGAAGTAAGACCCGTGTGCTATATAGCTAGACCACTGAGGTCGTCAAATCATTACATAGTATAAAACAAAGTCGCGGTCGCTGTCTGTCCGTCCCTATGTATGCTTAAATCTTTAAAACTACACAACGTATTTTGAAGCGGTTTTTTTAATAGATAGAGTGATTCAAGAGGAAGGTTTATATATATAATATGTACACCCGTGCGAAGCCGGGGCGAGTAGTTAGTTAATATATAATATACTATTACCTAATAAGAAATTTAATAAAATATAAATTGAAAAACATTCAGATAATATATCTGAATAACTCTAAACTGCAATACAAATAATTGAAGTATTATATTTTATTTGACGGCCTCACAAGTCTAGTGGTTTATATTTTAATTCGTACATGGTCGCGGGTTCGATTCCTCGCAATGCACAAACATTTTGTATTCATGAGTATGATTGTTTGTATCGGTCTGGGTGTTTTCTATGTATAATACGTATGTATTTACGAAAAAAAAAAATAACTATATATTTGTATCAGTTGTCTAGTACCAATAACACAAGCTTTAGCTAGCTTAACTTGGGTCTAGATGGCGCTGTGTGAATTGTCCTGAGATTATTATAAAATTATATGTACTCCCGTACGAAGCCGTGGCGAGTAGCTAGTCACATATATAATACAGTCGACTTTGAGAAATTCCTCTAGCAAATATTTCCACTAATAACTTACTTACATATAGAGATACAGTATATGTTAGCGTCAACTCAAACTTTGTACCAGTGGCATAGTTTCAGCAGACAGTAATTACAACATGGCGGCGTCCTCCAATACCGAGCGGGCCCACTCTGAAATAATCTTTTTAAAAATTCAAAACGGCACACGTTTCGGTTGACTCGCTCCGGGCCCGAAGGTTGAGTGCTCCTGGAAACGACCTAGCAAGCGAATGTGATATCTAAATATATGGGATTAAAGTGGATTTTACTTTGGATGTTTTTTGTGTATTTTATAGTAAAAGTTGTGGAAACCTTATTGAAAGTGGCATGGCTAATTAAAAAAAACATAGAGAATGGCACGAACTCAGAGATTCCTTAATAGGTTAAATTGAAAATGAAACACTCCAAAATTTAATTAACTACTTGTTAGTGTCTGAAATTGTTACTTGTAACCAAAATAAGCATGCTTATTTTTTACTTTCGCGATTAGTACACATTATTAATGTAGTTAAACGGGTTTTAACAGAAATAATTTTACGGCAAATAAAGGCATCTATCGAGAGAGGTAAATATCTTTCGAAAGAGATAAATAACTTTACTTGCCACAAAATTGTTCGTTTTAAACCCCGTTTAACTACACTAATAAAATAAGCACACTTTAACTGAGGTTAGTCTTTGTATTTGATCGTAGGTTGAGATTTGGTGCCGTATCACGGTATGATAACGTGATATCCGTGATACTTGTATATTTGAGATATATTGTCACAGCTGTTTCCCGTTTATTATTTACTTAGTAATCAATTATTATTCGATGGCCAGCAGTTTAGCACACCGCTTTACTTCCGATGGTCATGGGTTCGATTCCTGGCAGGGCGCAAATATGAGTACTATTGCTTGTATCAGTCTAGTTATTCTCTATGTATATATTTAGTAGAAAAAAGTATTTATTACTTGTTTAATACCCATAACACAAGCTCTGCTTAGCTTGGGACTGTTGGATAAATTTTAGTTTGTTATTGGTGTTGCCATGACCGTTAAGCCAGTGCAAAATGTTTAAAATTTTTTTTTTGTGTCAGCCATATTTGCACCCACGACCAGTTCGGTGTACAACCGGGGCTGAGAACCACTAGATCACGACGATCTCATTACAGTATATATATATCATTACATAGTATAGAACAAAGTCGCGGGCGCTGTCTGTCCGTCCCTATGTATGCTTAAATCTTTAAAACTTCGCAATGGATTTTGATGCGTTTTTTTATTAGATAGAGTGATTCTAGAGGAAGGTTTATATGTATAATACATGTACACCCCGGCGCAGCCAGGGTCAGTAGTTAATTTTATATATAAAATTCTCGTGTCACAATGTTATTTACCATACTCCTCCGAAATGGCTAGACCGATTTTTATGAGATTTAATATGCATATTCAGTAGGTCTGAGAATTGGCTACTATCTATTTTTCATACCCTAAGTGACAAGGGTTGTCTATCACCAACCCCTATGTTTTAATAGCGATTTTAATTTATATAAAACATCGTTTGCTGGGGAAGCTAGTATATATATAAAATGTCTGCATACAATGTCAGTCTTTATAGAACTATTCAATCTCGTGTTTGGCCGTTATTTTCAGGAACCTTATCATCTTCAGGCTGCAAGGCGATAGTTTAATGCAACGTTAAGTCAAGGCTTTTATGGATAATGCCATAAACTGCAGCAGAGGGTAGACAGCAGTATCACCCTGCAGTTCGAAATAAAAAAAAATAATGAAGTAACTAAAAACTTAACGCTATTTCTTCTGTAACTGGAAAGAAAAAGAAAAGACTCTTGGCTTTGCTAAAACATTAGATGTCTTTGCTAAGACAAGAGATGTTCAATGACGATGACCTCGGTGGTATAGCGGTCTAGCACACCGCTTTACGTCCGATGGTCGCGGGTCCGATTCCTCGCACGGCACGAACATTTGTATTCATGAGTATGATTGTTTGTTCGATCTGGGTGTTTTCTATGTATAATATGTATGTATTTCCGAAAAAAAAAAACAAAAAATTATCTATGTATTTGTATCAGTTGTCTAGTACTCATAACACAAGCTTTAGCTAGCTTAACTTGGGTCTAGATGGCGCTGTGTGAATTGTCCTAAGATTATAGATTATTATAATGCATTTTCATGTATTATTATAATCATATATAAGTGTATTTCTTTCTCTCTCTAATATGGTTGAATGCAATGATGGCTGGCTCATCCATCATACTCGGGCACATAAAATGGGTGCTGCTTGTGGTGACTGGTCTGTTTGGGTTACGAACACTGATTACACTATTTGTTTTTGCAATAGCATATGCTGGTGGTCACTCTATTCTCCCAAATTTGAATTTAAATGAATCTGTATTATCATAAACATGTACAACAGTTATTTGAAAAGAATACGAGCTGAGTTTCTTGTCAGTTCTTCTCATCTCGATATCATTCCGAACTGACGGTAGATTTGACATATCATAAGAGTCTGTAATAGTCCTACATGAATAAAGATATTTTGATTTCGATTTTTTTTTAAATTTTGTATTGGTCAGGGTGTATATTGTTATATGTATGCATTTACAAGAAAATATATTTGAGTATATCTATCGGTTATCTAGTACCAATAAGACAAGCTCTACTTAGCTTAAGACTAAATTACAGTAGTTTTTTTAATAGTATGATATAGCTTACCCATATTTAGTGAACTCGTAATCCAAAATTATCACCTTACCTGTGAACAAGATATTTTAAGATCTTTAATATTCAACATATTATTACTTGTTATTGTATAATTATTTATATAAAAGAAATATATTCAAAATGTTTTGAATTTATTTAAGGGTAATTCCAGTATATCCTTTGGTATCTTATTGTAATTTTTTTTACGTATTCCCATAAAAGACTTATTGATTTTTTCTCAACGATACTTATCTTCTTTTAACTGAACAACGTTTTTAAAAGAGCAACACACAAGTTTCTTGCTCATTCTTCTTGTGATGAATCTGCATTACGAATGAGTGGTAGAATCAAAATATGACTATTCAAAAGTGCTTGTAATGAGTTTATTTGAATAAAGATTATTTCTATTTCTTATTCATCTATTTGCATATTTATGAACTTATCCTTAATTTTATTCACATATAATTCATAATAAATTATTATTATTTCATTTACATCATAGAAATTTTTCTAAATAACGTAGAGATAAAAGTAATTACATTGCTCGCTAACATAATAATATTTTCAACTAGCTACTCACCCCGGCTTCACCCGGGTGTACATGTATTATACATATAAACCTTCCTCTTGTATCGCTCTATCTATTAAAAAAACTGTTTAAAAACCCCTTGCATAGTTTTAAAGATTTAAGCATACATAGAGACGGACAGACAGCGACAGCGATATTTTATACTATGTAATGATGATAATACCTAGAAATTATGATAAAAGTACAAAGCACTGTTTGTCTATTCTTTGGATCATTAAAATACCATGAATTATTGGCAATATTGTTAAATTGTAGCTGTCAACACCATATTCTCTTTTTTTCCTCTTTGATTCGTAAAAGCTTAAAAAAAACATGCTGTATAGTAAATTAAAAATTAAAAGTGAAAATCCAAGAAAATATTTTATTTATCAAATATATATGGTGAAAGTTAATCCCCAGATGAATCTTGCTGTACCATTAAATATTCCACATTCCTCCCTTTAATTAACTCCATTAGGAGCTAAAACTACATCAATCATAAACTGAAAGTCCCTGAAAAATGTACTTACTTAAGTAACTTAGTAAGGGGTGAAGATGGAGTGTGATGAAGTTAAAGATTATGTAGCAACCCTAATCCCCGTAAAATTAAATCAACCATGTTGTAGAATTACAATTTTATTATAAGTACATTTATATATTTTTTATACTACGTTAATGGCGAGCAAGCGTATGGCTCGTCTGATGGTGAATGGTTACCGTAACCTTTGGATGCCTGATATACCAGGGGTATCATGTGCGCGTTGCCGACCCTTATAAAACCTTAATATACTCTTGACTTTACTTCTGTAAAGTTTCATCTAAATCCGTTCAGTATTTTTTGCGTGAACGAGTAACAAACGTCCATACTTACAAACTTTCGCATTTATAATATTACTATAATAATGGGATAAGGAAGCAGCAGATGATGATGATGATGATGATGATGATGAATATTTTTATGTAATAATATAACATTATATTTGTGATATAATTATGATAAGTTCGAAATTTCATACTCCTCTGCCCGTGCAATTTTTATAAAAACGTTTACAAACTTTCAGCTCCACATACTAGCTTTTACTCGCGGCTTCGATCGTATTGAATCAGAAATATATATTTTTTTTTAATAAAAAATCTCCTATGTCAATTGCAATACCTCTAAGAACATGTGTACAAATTTTCATGATAATCAGTTTAGTAGTTTTTGAGTGAAAGCGTAAGGAACATCCCTACTTTCATATTTATAATATCACTAGCTACTCGCCCCGGCTTCGCACGGGTGTACATGTATTATACATAAAAACCTTCCTCTTGAATCACTCTATCTATTAAAAATAACCGCTTCAAAATCCAATGCGTAGTTTTAAAGATGTAAGCACACATAGGGAGAGACAGCGACAGCGACTTTGTTTATACAAAATATACTATACTATGTAATGAAGAGTTAGCAAAAATATGAATTGAAACAAATATTTTTGGTGCGTCCATAAGATTTTATACTATGTAATGCAGAATTAGTTAAAAATATGAATTGTAACAATTTTTTTTTGGTGCGTCCATAAGATTTGAACTCACGACCTCACGACTTTACTATCTGAGTGGAGGTACTAATCCTCTACATCACGACGGTCTCTTCTATTCTCAAATTAAGAAAATGAGGCAGTAGAAACAATATTTGTATTCAATTACGGAATTTATACCCGGGACCTTACTGTCCGGGCTCCGGTACATTTGTACAACGGATTAAAATTGTCACTTCATAATCCTCATAAATCTTAGCAGCAGGTGTATGAAACAGATTTGTATATCAGCTCGAATAACTTTTTAACCATCTTACAAATTTAGCATGTCCGAATTCCGTTGTCTTTTAATATCAATAAGTTATCAGTACATAGTATAAAACAAAGTCGCTGTCGCTGTCTCTTCCTATGTGTGCTTAAATCTTTAAAACTACGCAACGGATTTTGAAGCGGATTTTTTAATGGATAGAGTGATTCAAGAGGAAGGTTTATATGTATAATACATGTACACCCGTGCGAAGCCGGGGCGAGTATCTAGTTGATGATAAAAAGACCAGTAGACGTTAGTAGTAGACTTTATTGAAAGTCAAATTAATTTGAATTTCAGTAAAATTCATTGAAGAAAATAATGTTTTATTTATTTCTATAATTTCTCTATAACTTTACCTTTCAACTGTTCCATTTATCAGTTTTATTTTCATCAAAATTAAAATAAAAAACAAAATATAATATATATCTGTAAAAAGCTTAGTATAAAATTGAAGAGTTCATACATGACAATAATGTTTTTGTAGAAAAAATCTAACTTAAAATTCATAGCGCTGACAATGTTACCTGACTGAACAAAGATTGAGTACGTAGAGGTTTCGATGTTGATTCTCGCATGCCTAATCCTTGTTAATGTATATTTACTTAGAACAACATTTATTTAAAAGTGCAACAAGTCAATTACTTGCTCATTCTTCTTGTGATGAGTCTGCATTCAGAATGAGTGGTAGAATAACAAAATATCATTATTGAAAGGGCTTATACTAAGTATATTTGAATAAAGATTATTTCTACTATGGGTGCTGCTTGTAGGGACTGGTCTGCTCTAATCACTATGACTGATTTCCTCTTATTAATTGTCTAACCAGTTGTTGTGTATTCAATATTTTATCTATTTGATTATTTAATTGAATTAGTGGAAATCTGTAGTTTGTATTCACACACATAAACTTAAATTGTGAAGTAAGAATAAAATTATTTAAAAGAGCAACACACAAGTTTCTTGCTCGTTCTTCTTGTGATGAGACAGCTTTCCGAATAGCAGTAGATTAAAAAAAATGTGATGACTATTCAAAAGTGCTTCAATGTGAGTTTATTTTAATAAATGATTTTCTATTCTATTCTATTGGTGATATAGATACGTTCTGAATGAGTGGTAGAATCAAAATATGACTATTCAAAAGTGTTTATATATATAATAAGTTTATTTGAAAAAATATTATTTCTATTTCATAATATTTCTTTTACAACCAAATAGTTATTTTCAATTGGAGTTACGGAAAGCACTGAAACTTGTAAATATACTTTCGTATCTATAATCCAATAGGAAAGCCATGTCGAGTCAATACGAAAATGTCCACAAACTTCTGGTTAAGCCGAAATTAGCAGAAGAAACCACCTCAAGTAGGTGCTTAAACGGATTGGCGCGCTTTCAAAACTTTTTCCAACTTAGCTCATTAAGCAATAGCTAACTTTAGTTTACTAGTTAAAATAATTTCTTCTCATCAACAGCATTTGCAACACTTTTATTCAAAAACTAACTCTATGCGGCGGAAACTAGACATCTGATGTAAATAATGTGATACATTTTTTTTAGTAATCTAAATATATATAACTCAAATGTGACTGACTGACATAGGGATCTATCAACACACAGCCCAAACCACTGGACGCATCGGGCTGAAATTTGGCATGCAGGTAGATGTTATGACGTAGGCATCGGATAAGAAAGGATTTTGATTAAGTACCTACTCTTAAGCAAATAAATTCTGTGATTTCCTTCATTTTTTTTATTGATGAAAATATCCTTTTCAATTATTCCTTGAGTGACGTAAAAATAAAGGGAATAGACTGGGCTAAATCCATATGACCATAGGCCTAGGCTTGATTAAAACTGAACGTATATTTTTGTTCAAAATCTACCCTGTACCATCGTAAGCACAGATTATTATATTAGAGCCCATTAGTTTCTGTTCCCGCACTTTGCCTTCCCCTCCCTTACCTAGTACTGAACCGACTGTACGGCGGCCATGACGCGCGCGCATTGTGTTGTGAATTGAAATAAATTGGAACTGTGAAACCTACTGTGAAACTGGAAAGCTAGCGAAGATACCTTCGAGACCCTGAAGCCCAAGAAATCCGCAGAACCATACAGGTACGTGACTGACGCTTCCACTCATTTTTCACTATATATATACAGAGAGTAAATTCCCTAATATTTTGGTAGCAGAGTAGTTTCCCAAACAATTTTTAATAAATAATTAAGGAACTACTTAACGTAAGTGTACTGTTATAAGGTCTCTTCCGTATCCCCCAGTAACATATAGTTCTTACGAAACATCGGTCTATAATTTGTAGTGACCGGGGCCACTTAATATAAACACTTATAATAGTCATATTTTGATTGTACCGCTCATTCGGAACGCAGACTGATCACACGAAGAATGATCAAGAAACTTGTGTGTTGCTCTTTTAAATAAACGTTGTTCAGTTAAAAGAAGATAAGTATCGTTGAGAAAAAATCAATATGTCTTTTATGGGAATAGGTATAAAAATTTACAATAAGATACCAAAGGATATACGGAATTACCCTTAAATAAATTTAAAACATCTGTTAAATCATATTTACTGAGCAAAGCCTATTACTCACTAAACGATTACTTGAATGACGAGCGTGCATAGCAATAGTTTTCATGTTCGGGATTTTCATTTAATGTTAGACATAGACACCTATATAAAAACCTATGCATTGTAAATAAACTGGATTTAAAAAAAAAAAGTCATTCAATTAAGTTTCTTGCCAGTTCTTCTCAATTGGATCTATATACCGAACTGGACGGTAGGGGAAAAAAAATATAATGTAAAAACTTGACGTTCATAAGCGGCTAATGTCCTATATGAATAAATGATTTTTGAATTTGAATTTGAATTACTATGTTCTTTTCGGACTACTTTAATGCTGTTGGCCGCAGCTGGCCTGTGAGTTACACTAAACGATTACTTGAATGACGAGCGTGCATGGCAATAGTTGTTCATGCACGGGATTTTCATTTAATGTTAGACATAGACACCTATATAAATATACATTGTAAATAAACTGGCATTTAAAAAAAGTAATTCAATTGAGTTTCTTGTCAGTTCTTCTCAATTGGATCTATATACTGAACTGGTTGACGGGAAAAAAATTAAATTATTATGTAAAAAATTTGATGTTCATAAGCGGCTAAAATGTCCTACATGAATAAATGATTTTTGAATTTGATACCGAAATTCACATCAGAGACTCTTCGAAATGCTGCCCTAATTTTACTAGGATTGGAGTTAATTTCGCGTAAACCAGAACACCGCATCCGATCCGAGCATCGGTAAACCTGGTATCAAATGGAAATGAGAGGTAACCACACTTTAATCCTGGATAATTTGTTGTTAAGAAACACGAGATCAATCCTGCTTTGCTCACAGTTTCACCGAATGTGTACAAACAAATTGACAATCTGTTAATAGCTTACAATAATGAACTACCTTCTGTTGAAAATTATACTAATCTATACATATAAATAAATTTGAGTGTCTGTTTGTAATATTGAAATAACCGTTTTTACATGCATATGAATATAAATACGGTACATAAACCAAAATAATATTTTTTACAACTTTTGTCGGTCTGTCAGTCTGTTTGTTCTGGCTAATCTCTGCAATGGCTGAACTGATTTTGATGGGACTTTTTTGGCAGGTAGCTGATGTAATAAGGAGTAACTTAGACTACATTTATTTAAAAAAATTAAAGTTAACTTCTACAGAACAGCTAGTATTAGAAGAAATATTGTGAGGTTGTAGGGAGAGTAATGTCTGATAATACTGAACCGATTTTTGTAAAAAAAATATCCAAAGTAAGCTGATTGGCGGCAGAACATATATATATAACTCAAAGGTGACTGACTGACATAGTGATCTATCAACGCACAGCCCAAACCACTGAACGGATCGGGCTGAAATTTGGCATGCAGGTAGATGTTATTACGTAGGCATTCGCTAAGAAAGGATTTTGATTAATTCTACCCCCAAGGGGATAAAATAGGGGATGAAAGTTTATATAAAACTTCGTCAATTTTAAACCGATCGGGCTGAAACTTTGCATGCTTAAAGCTACTATGACGTAGGCATCCCCTAACAAAGGATTTTGATAAATTCCACCCCTAAAGGGATAAATTAAAGCGAGCAAACCGCGAGCAAAAGCTAGTAAATATATATTCTGTATCTTGTAGTTGTACACACGGTTTTGTAGAGAACAAAATGGTTAATAAGTGTCCTGGAGTGCAGACAGATCGATACGGAGCTAAAATTATAAGCGGTCGCCATTTGTACCTAACGGTTGTGTTCGTTTTGTTTCCACTTTCTATTATTCTGTGTGGGTTTTATTAAATACTAGTTATTTCCTGCAGGATTCTTTATTTATTCTTCATTCACATAACGTACAAATATTACAAAATTTATTATACATTGGACCCCGCACTAGGCGAACCTGTATCGCGGGAGTCCACAAAAGAATTGCCAAATAATTATTAACTATTACTGATCAGTGAGTTTGACATATCAGACTAATTAAGATTTTTTAGATTGATTTCATAAAAACACAATTGTGGACTATATAAAAATTAAATAAAATACACAGAGAAAATAAAATAAAAAGAGAAAATAAAAATAATTGGCTGCATTAACACATTACAAAAAAATTGCTTAATGTTGTCTATGTGTATATATTTTATAGATGACTACCTGTTCCTGCGACTTCATCCGCGTGGAGTTTAACTTTATTTCTCTTGTATTTACAAAAAAAGTATGTATGTATTTATATCAGTTGTCTAGTACCCATAACACGTTTAGCTTAACTTGGGTCTAGATGGCGCTGCGTGAATTGTCCTGATATTATTAATGTTGTTATAGCTGTTTGCAAACGTTCTTTTGCCATATAAAAATCGCTATTAAAAAATAAGGTTTAGTGATGGATAGGTGAAAATGTAGGGCTGTAAGTATTTTTTAAAGTAACACCTAAATTATAATAATATCTCAGGACAATTCACACAACGCCATCTAGTCTCAAGCTAAGCAGAGCTTGTGTTATGGGTACTAGATAACTGATATAAATACATGAATATATTTTTTTTTTAAATGGCTGAGACTTTGCATGCATAAAGCTACTATGACGTAATCATCCCCTAAGAAAGTATTTTGATAAATTCCACCCCTAAGGGGATAAAATCGCGGTCAAAAGCTAGTATCCTATATGTATAACAACTGTGATAGTTGTTCACAAAATTACCCATGAAATTGTCGAGATTTCTGAAAAAAAATCAAAAACATAACCCTCCAGTGCCAATGATAATCGACATGCGACACATAATAACCCAAACCCTGGAAGGGTCGGGCGTGTAATGGACCAATTGCCGGTTAATTATGCGTGCTGGGTCCGCCAGGCCCCGCCCGCTTTTTGTAGGGTAACAGTATTTAGCGCAGCTCGGGCTGAATACGAGCTTAAGTGGTTTTCGGTACAATAATAGTTTTGTTATGCGTAATGGATAACGGTTGCTCGTTTTGTGAGCTCTATATTTGGTATAGAGGTGGTATTATCTGCACGAATTCAATTCAATAGGGCTTCCATAATTTCATTTGTTGAAAATTTACGGCTAATAATGTTACTGGAGTGTTATAATTGACAGCCTCGGTTGTCTAGTGGTTTAGCACACCGCTTTACTATCCGATGGTCGTGGGTTTGATTCCTCGCACGGTACAAACATTTGTATTCATGTGTATGATTGTTTGTATCGGTCTGGGTGTTTTCTATGTATAATATATATTTATTTACAAAAATAAATGTATCCATGTATTTATATCAGTTATCTAGTACACATAACATTCATGAGTATGACTGTGTTTGTATCGGTCTTGGTGTTTTCTATGTATAGTATGTATTTATTTACAAAAAAATGCATCTTGTGACGGTAGATGAAAAACTGCTGTCTCCTATATACATCGACATCGCTGTTGCTCCAGTCAGCTCGCGACCACGGCTAATGCAACCTAGTGGAAACGTTGAGAGAGGTAAATACCTTTATTTGCCATAAAATTATTCGTGTTAAGACCCGGTTAATAATTTAAATAATTAAAAATAGCATCTTCTCATTTGAAATTGGAATATGATAAACATTAAAAAATATACATTTGTTTACAAAAAAAATATTGTATTAACGATATATTTTCTATTTATATAATTTTGAAAACAGTTATATACAATATCTGTACCGAACTCCTTGATAGGTTTTTATACTATTTTTAAATTTTATAATAATATTCCTTGACATATTCTTTATTGTTACTTTCTATTGTATATCGCTGTCATACTAGTCGCATTTTATTTTATCTCCGTAGTTTCCTCATTAAAACCCTCAGCACCTCTCACTCATCAGACACATTTGATACCTCCGCTTCAATATCCATCCATAAGTTTCTATATTTTCACAAATATTTTCTCTCTGTTTTATTCTGCTTTCTACTTGATGTTAAACTTAATGCATTGCGACACCGAGTTCAGAATTAAAACGAATTAAAATGCACCCGGCCGACGTGAATTATGAATAATATGAAGGGATGCACGGAATAATGCCCTCGCTTAGTCCCGCTGTCCGTGGTGAGATTGTGATGCTGTGAGTCGAGCGAGCGATAGAAAGCTTTTTTTTCGGACTACTCTAATGCTGGCCGCAGCTGGCCTTTACTGCTTCACCGGACGATAGAGTGCGAGTGCAGATGGCACTCCAAACCCGCGGAAGGACTTACGGAGCGGCTGAAGGCCAACTCCTGCCTGACGGATACGACTTTAGTCTGAGGGCACCGCTAGGGATTCGAACCTCAACTCAGGCCGTCGTAACATCGGTCCCCGTTTGGACGTGGGATCGATCGGATGGGACGATAGGAAGCGAGCGAGATGAACGTAATATTCCATTTTCAAAACCACACACTTTTGTTTCATAAACTGAATAGAGTTTACAAAATTAACATGGGATCGAATATATTTTAAAAAAGATAGTAAAATCGTCAAAATTCCTGTATTAAATATATATATATATATATAATGTATGTTATCTGTCTGCTGTTATAAATATAGAGACAGATTTTTTCTGTAAATACATAAATAAAATATATATTATTTAAATTATTAACCGGGTAATAACACGAACTAATTTTATGGCAAATAAAGGTATTTACCTCTCTCGACGTTTCGACTAGGTTGCACTAGCCGTGGTCACGAGCTGACTGGAGTAACAGCTATGTCAATGTAGATAGGTGACAGCAGTTTTTTCTTCATCTACCGTCACTAGATTGTTTAACGAAAGTTCGCGACACACAGCACTCACGGTATCCGTACACTTATTGACTATTGATGTTACTAAGTTTTGCTTGAATTTATTTATGACTGGATTCCACGCAGATGATAATTTTAAGCCATCCTCTCTGTTGAAATTGGGATGTTTTTAATTTCAATCGCCTCCCGGACCATTCGTGGGTAATAGTGGCGATCAGTAGAGAGGACCTTAGGCGCATGTAGTTGATGAAACGTCGAGAGAGGTAAATACCTTTATTTGCCATAAAATTATTCGTGTTAAGACCCGGTTAATAATTTAAATAATGTATATTAATCACGAAAGTTTAAAACATAAATAAAATATTCTTAGAAAACACCCAAATTGATACAAACAATCATATTCTTTAATACAAACATGTGAGAAATCCAACTGGTGTTTGTTTCTTTATATTATAATCTTACTAAGATTATAAACGCAAAGATTCATGAGTATGGATGGATGTTTATCATTCTTTCACGCAAAAACTATGAAACTTTACAGTGATATAGCATCAAAATAACACGCAGGCTGTACATTTCATACGGGTGAAACCGTGGGCGTTGCTTGTATATTATAACTTGTTAGCGAATCGCTTACCGTTACTATCAACTAAGATGTTATATCACTTATCCTAAAATTCCTTCACGTATATTTAGATCGTAGAATGAGCTACCTGCCAAGGTTTTCTCGAGACTCGCATGGGGTTTTTCAAGAAGGGTATATTAAGGTTTCTTAAGGACGTGACATCCCTGGTCTGACAGGCGTCCATGAGGTACTGTAATCGTTTTCCAACGGACTGTATTTTTTTTTATCTCAGTACAATTCACACAGCGCCATCTAGTCCCAAGTTAAGCTAGCTAAAAAGAATAGAAGAGAATAGAATAGAAAATCATTTATTCAAATAAACTTACATTAAAGCTTGTGTTACGGGGACTACACAACTGATACAAGTACACAGTTAATTTTTTTTTCGTAATTACATACATATTATACATAGAAACACCCAGACCGACACAAACAATCATACTCATGAATACAAATTTGTGCCGTGCGAGGAATCGAACCCGCGACCATCGGACGTAAAGCGGTGTGCCCACCGAGTCTCAAAATCGTCGTATTGTACACTTGTTTGTTGTATAAAAGAAAATCTCGGCCTTAACACATACGTATTGACTATTTTTGTTTTATTATTGTAATAAATCATAGCTTGCAGACTGTTCCCTTGTTGCTGTGTACCCCACCGCGCGGTCCCGAATACATTTATTAATGTACCCCAAGTTGGTTTGCAGTTATGAATAATTATAATGCGCGAGCGGTGGAGTGTCGGCCTAATTAATATGTTAAAATTATTTGACAATCCGCACGTAAGGCTACGGACATTGTTATTTATAGGAATTACTCCTAAATGAAGTATCAAGCCAGAGATAGTTTATATAACTGTATAATTTTCTTAAAGAAGTAACATGGAAAAAAAATATTTACTCCAAAATGAAGTATTAAACCAGAGATAGTTTATATACTGTACAATTTTCTTAAAGAAGTAACGTGGAAAAGAAATATTTACTCCTAAATGAAGTATTAAACCAGAGATAGTTTATATACTGTACAATTTTCTTAAAGAAGTAACATGGAAAAAAAAATTTTGTCCTAAATGAAGTATTAAACCAGAGATAGTTTATATACTGTACAATTTTCTTAAAGAAGTAAAGTAAAAAAAAATATTTATTCCAAAATGAAGTATTAAACCAGAGATAGTTTATATACTGTACAATTTTCTTAAAGAAGTAACATGGAAAAAAAAATTTAGTCCTTCTTAAAGAAGTAATGTAGAAAAAAAAGAAATGTTTACTGCTAAATTATAGTTTATATAAACTATAATTTAGCAGTAAACATTTCTTTTTTTCTACATTACTTCTTTAAGAAAATTGTAATACTTTATTAAGAAATTTTTAGGGTATATACCATACAAATTTCCTAAAGAAACAAAGTGACAAAAAAAATATATTTTAAACCTTTTTAAAAACATTATTAAGCTTTGTACGCTCTTTATTACTTATTGTTATATATTTTATATTTAAAAATATACAAGAAGAATCTATTTTAATCTAGATTAAAATCATAACGAAAGAAAGATTAGATTTTTGTTTTTAATTGCTGAAATACTGGACCGATATAGGGAATTCTTTCACAAGTTCGATTCCTAGCACAATTTATATATTTATACCGTTGCGTAGTTTAAAACATCTTAGTGAATAGTAATTTCATTTTATACTATGTAAAGATTAGATGAACAAATAAAAACCGACGACGACCTCGGTAGTCTAGCGGTCTAGCACACCGCTTTACGACCGATTGTCGCGGGTTCGATTCCTCGCACGGCACAAACATTTGCATTCATGAGTATGATTGTTTGTATCGATCTGGGTGTTTTCTATGTATAATATGTATGTATTTACAAAAAGAAATCTATGTATATGTATCAGTTATCTAGTACCCATAACACAAGCTTTAGCTAGCCCAACTTGGGTCTAGATGGCGCTGTGTGAATTGTCCTGAGATTATTATTGTTATATAAACCTATGTATATAGTAACTAACTCAACATTCTCGTAAAAGTATATTAATCTCTATATCTTATCAAATAAAGTTCATTTTATATTGGCTGAATAAACATATCTATATATAGTACCATAACATAGTAAAATTACTGTAATAACAATTACAAAACGTAAGACCCGTGACTCTCATTAATGAAATATTACAGCAATCTATAACAACGATAACAAAAACAATTACATTTAACACAACGTCTGTCTAACAAAACAATAACAAAACATTTGAACATGTCTCTGTTTATCATTAGGGACGTACAAGGACGTTGTCGAGAGCAAATCAAATGGTACAGCATCCGCAGTGTTGATGTAATGAGGGGCTTTTGTTTGTGGTTAATTAAGGGACAAATGTGATATGATAGTAGATTTTTGTATGATGTGAATATGAAGGGTTGCAGCTATAATTCAGTGCTAAAGAGAAATTGTAGCACTGCGACCTGAACAGTACATTATATATATATATAACTAGCTGTATTAGCGACTTCGTCCATGTGGAATTTAACTTTATTTTTCTATAATAAAAGTAGCCTAAGTTACTCCTTATTACATCAGCTACCTGTCAATAAAAGTCCCGTCAAAATCGGTCCAGCCATTTCAGAGATTAGCCGGAACCAACAGACAATACAGACAAAAATTGTAGAAAATGCTATTTTGGTGTAAAAAACGGTTATTTCAATATTACAAACAGACACTGCAATTTTATTTATATGTATAGATTAAAAACAATTTCAAACTAACTTCTCACTACTTTCATATGAGAATATAAAACATAAATATACTATGACGTAGGCATCCCCTAAGACAGGATTTTGATAAATTCCACCCTTAAGAGGATAAATTAACGCGAGCGAAGCCGTGGGCAAAAGCTAGGTTATACGTATAATTAGTAAAAATCACGGGATCTTACCACGTTTTATATTTATTTGCTGAGTTCCCGATATTTCGGTAGTATTTCAACCACCATGATCACGGGTAAACTGAAGAGCAGCGGGTAGATGGAAAATGAAATCTTTTTATGGGCAGACATATGCGTCTACCTTCACACGTCTTCGTTTGTTGCTACTACTGGAACTCGCTCGATATTCATCTCGGCAAACTGTACTCACAGTATCTTCACGTACATAATAATAATAATAATCTTAGGACAATTCACACAGTGCCATCTAGACCCAAGTTAAGCTAGCTAAAGCTTGTGTTATGGCTACTAGATAACTGATACAAATACATAGATATTTTTTTTTTGTAAATACATACATATTATACATAGAAAACACCCAGACCGATACAAACAATCATACTCATGAATACAAATGTTTGTGCCGTGCGAGGAATCGAACCCGCGACCATACATTTAATACACTTTTCGACCGCGTTTTTTGTTTTTGGTTAATTAAACCAATCACTGGATTCCAGGCATTAGAGAGCCTATAACCGTCTTCTCGATTGTAATTTTTATATTTCTGTATTTCAATGGCCTCTCTAACCATTCTTGGGATATAATGTAATAAATAATGACCGCGTCAAGTTTAAAACAGTATAAAAGCTAGAATTTTTTATATATTTTTGAATTTTATATTTTGACGTTCAGTTTTTATATACCGTTTGTTATCTTAGAGCGGATTACACATATTTTGCCTCACCTAGAAACGTATCTCATTTTTAACCAATCTAAAATAAACTCCTTCCATAAGAGATGGATAAAATCACACTATTATACTTTCACTTCAGATGTAATACTTGAGATGCGGATGAAAGCAACTTGATAGTGTAACATCCCTTTTGCTTCTAAGAGATGTAGGATATAGACACTAATGTGTGAGGAATGTCACTTTCCCACATTATATTAGTACGTGTATGCCATAACTCCGTAACCAAGATGGAGTCGTAATTCATGGGATTTTACAGAGTTATGTCCCTTCGCCATCATATTTGGGTTTTATTATAATATATAATCATTATCTGAGACAATGGCGAATATAAAATAGGATTCATTTTATTCGGAACTAGCTGTGAAACGTGACTTCGTTCGCGTGGAATATAACTTTATTTTTTAACAAAATTGAAAACAATATGCGAAATATAAGTAGCCTAAGTTATTCCTTATTACTTTAGCTTTCTGCGAGTGAATGTTCCATCAAAATCGGTCCAGCTGTTTCACGTGGTTTGGGCTGTGCGATGATAAATCAGTATGTCAGTCACCTTTGAGTTATATATATATAGATATATAGATATATGGTCCCCGATATAGAAACGTGTTCGTTGCTTATCTGTGTAACAAATTTAACGCCATTAAAATTCAAATTCACCCATAATACATTAAATTACGAATACGTAACGTACCGTAATTTTAAAACGTTCATTATGAATGCGGGTTTCCTATCATATAAAGGACTAGCTGTCCCCGCGCCTTTGCCCGCGTGAATTTTATTGCCTAGAATTTAACTTTATTTTCTAAAATAAAGGAACTTTTCTAAAATAAAAGTAGCCTAAGTTACTCCTTAAAAGTCCTGCCAATAAAAGTCCCGTCAAACTCGGTCTAGCCATTTCAGAGATTAGCCGGAAGAAAAATCCCGTGGGAACAATCCTGGATATTTTTTATACTACAGGAAAGCAAGCAAGCTGTCAGCCCATCTGATGGTAAGATGGATTGGATGGCAACAGTTGCCTACGTCGTGGTATATTATTTACCAATCATAATGAATTATCTTGTTTACCATTCCAATGTTACCAATATTATAAAAGAGAAAGTTTATGAGTATAGATCAATAGATAGATAGATAATAATAATAATAATAATTTCAAGACAATTCACACAGCGTTCACACAAAAATCTAATCAGTGTTCGCAATCTGAACAGACCAGTCCCCACAAGCAGCACCCGTTCACGAGTATGACGGATGAGGCAGCCATCATTGCACTCAACCATATTAGAGGGAGCACATCGACCCGGCCCACCACGCCGCCACAAGTTTTAACTTTATAGCGAGCATGACTGTTTCAAGTTACTCCACTACGTCATTTATATTATTTACAGCATAAACTGTACCAATCACAGTTTTCACCCATTACAATATTTAATTTACATTATTTAAATTACAATATGTCATTACTAAATTTATAATAAGTTTCTTTAGTGTTTATTACATTATCTATGTCAATAGGAAAGTTATATCATCATCATCATCATCATCGCAGCCCGGAAGACGTCCACTGCTGGACATAGGCCTCCCCCAAAGATCTCCACGACGATCGGGCCTGCGCTGCTCGCATCCAATGCCTTCCAGCGATCTTGACCAGATCGTCGGCCCACCTTGTAAGTTATATACCTCAATAATACATTCCAAACCTCTATTTCTATACGTTACGGATCAATTTTTAAAGTAACTCTGACCCGCTCGTACAAACGCTACAAATCGAACCCAATACGGTCCTAACTTCACAAATTGAAGTTCCGATTTCTATTTAAAATCGACAGTCCGGCAAGTTTTCCTGCAACTATTTTGGAAAGTGACCAAGACCGAGCGTTCCGTTGATGCTTTACCCTTTTTTTATACGATTTCATTTTGTATATTTACAAACGTAGAGCAACATGTTGTGATTGAGTTTTTAAGAAGGAAATAATTTTATTATAACTTTGAATTATATATATAATTCAATGTATATATGTAGTAACCCACACGATTTCATTTTGTATATTTACAAACGTAGAGCAACATGTTGTGATTGAGTTTTTAAGAAGGAAATAATTTTATTATAACTTTGAATTATATATATAATTCAATGTATATATATCGGGTTACTAACCCGTCCCAGATTTACCCATATAACTTTGTGAGTTTTTTTTTATACCACGTAGGTGGCAAAAAAAAAAGACGGCCCATCTGATGGTAAACGGTTGCCGCAGCCTATGGACGCCTGAACACCAGGGTTGTCACGTGCGCGTTGCCGACCCTTAAGAAAACTTACTATAATAATATACCCTTCTTGAAAAACCCCATGCAGCAGTCTTTAGCATGCATTAGCTTTATGTAATCTTAATAATAAACAATAAAAATTTAAATTATCATATTATATTTATATAACTTAATTATACAATAAAGAACCTAAAATTAAAAACCTTAAAAATATAATATAATAACTAAAACATATTGTTAAAAGGGGTCCCTTTAGGCAAGGTTCCGAAGATACTGGCAGCGTTCCCTCTTTGAATTGCTAGACTAATTCTTTGTCCAAGGTAGCTGCCAGCTCTTCGGTCTTCTGTGATATCGACTAACCTTTTTGCTATTTCCTTAAAAAGTCTTATAGCGTGGAATTTTGTAAGGATGTATGCATGTTTGTTACTCTTTCACGCAAAAACAACTAAACTGATTTTAATGAAACTTTACAATAATATAGCTTATACATCAGAATAACACACAGTCTATAATTAACAAGACATTATGTAAATTGGGCGAATTATGATAATTGCGTAGATATACGGCCCGTCTGATGATAAACGGTTACCGTAGCCTATGGACGCCTGTAACACCAGGGATGTCACGCGAGTTTTAATAACCCTTAAGAAACCTTAATTCTTAAAAACCCACTTGCTGTAGGCTCCAACCCTTAAGAAACCTTAATATAACCTTCTTCAAAAACCTCATGCTGTAGAAAACCTCGACAGGTATTTCATTCCACAATCTAAGTGTACGCGGGAGGAAGCTCCTCTGAAACTGCACTGTCCGAGACCACTTAGGTACCAGCGTGTGGACATGAATTCCCTATCGATGGCGAGCGGTGCGATGGTAAAGGTAGCCGTGAACATGATATCGAACAATTCTTCAGAACAGAGTCTGTTGTATATTCTTGTTCTATTGTCACTTCATTACAAGTTAACGAATATCAAGATGAATCCAGTGTAATAATATAAATACTTCGTGCCGTAATCTTTCTATTGCGAGCTTGTTTTGTCCGCAAACAAACGGAAATGTCTAACTTAATTCATCAAAGAAAATTTACTTAGGAAATAAGTTTGTTTCGTTCAATAAAGACGTGGCGGCACACAATAACAAACCGAGTGACTTACTAATGTTATTGAATTGTGGCGTATATCCATCCCTGTCACACTTCGTTAACGTGAATAAGTTGGAATAGGATAGTGGCTCATAATCAGAATTACCAAAGTTCAGACTACAGATGGGACACACGGACTGGTCGGATGACGTACAAGTGTAAGAAATATATATTGTATTAGCTTTTGCTTGCGGCTTCGCTCGCGTTAATTTATCCCCTTAGGAGTGGAATTTATCAAAATCCTTTTTTAGGGAATGCCTACGTCGTAGTAGCTTTAGGCATGCAAAGTCTCAGCCCGATCGGTTTAAAATTGACAAAGTTTCATACTAACTTTCATCCCCTATTTTATCCCTTGGAGGTAAAATTAATAAAATTCCTTTTTTAGCGGACGCCTACGTCATAACATCTACCTGCATGCCAAATTTCAGCTCGATCCGTCCAGTGGTTTGGGCTCTGCGTTGATACATCACTACGCCAGTCACCGTTGAGTTATATATATTTAGATTTATGTAACTTAATTATGTATAGATATATAAAGGATAAAGTAAGAAACGAAGAAGTACTACACAGGGTAAAAGAAAAAAGGAAAATATTGAACACAATAGAAAATAGACGAGGAAAAATGATAGGACACTTGATAAGGCACGATGATCTCATGAAAATTATTATTGAGGGGAAAATAGAAGGAAAGAGGGGGAGGGGAAGACCAAGGCACAGCTACATCAAACAAATTAAGGAGAAAATGGGAGTCGTGACGTATCAAGAATTAAAGAGCATGATGGAAGATCGCGGAAAGTGGCAAAAGCTCCACCGACAATAGCGTAGCTCTTAAATTATGAATGAATGAATGAATTACGTATGTATGTAGATATAGTTAAGTTGTTCATATATATTATTTATAATATTGTATTATTGTCATAGTTTTTCGCCATAACTACGCTACAATGCATTCCATTTCTACCTAAAGGTTAGTTGATAAAGAATTCCATATGTCATTACACTCGCCACAGCCGTCTTAAACTAGGCTGGGGCCCTTGGGTACATAAGAATACGAGGTCCTTTTGGAAAATAAAAAAAAAGCTCATTAGGTATAAAAACACTGATGAAAAAAGTGTAGTGGCCCGACAAAAATCTTTTGAGAATAAATGTGTGAGTGAACGGGGGCCCCCTGAGCACGGGGGCCTTGGGCACGGGCCCTTAGTGGCCTTATGGTAAAGACAGTATTGCACTCGCCGCTTGTACAATAAAGAATAAAAAATAAAGATTATTTACATTTTTAAATTCAAATTTGGGAGAATAGCGACCACCAGTATATGCTATTCTAAAAGCAAATAGAGAAAGTTCGTAATCTATTCGTCGAGCATGTTCAAAGTTGTAGACAACCGTATGTGACAAACGTTCTAATAAATGATAACTCTATAATATTATTATTATATTATACATTCCTTGGTCCACTAGGTCTGTTTAAGTTGGTATACAGTTGCGAACTAACTCTCCAACTAGTTAAAGAGATAATTTCTGACAGCGGTATGGCATTCTGTCTACCGCTGGATTGTATTTTGTTGGTTCAATTATTGTTTAAACCAATTCACCTGAGCGCTCACCATTCTAGTCTATTTACAAGGAACTGTTATGTGGAATACGCTTTAGAAAAAATGTTAATATTATTTTAAAAACCACTAAATTCCTTTGTGCTGAAAAACAGCGCTGTAGCGCTACAAACGCTGCAGCAATATGCTGAGTACAGACCAATTCGGTAAAGACCACAGAGTAATAATCTGTGTTTTGTTCAAATTCAAATCCAAATTAAAAAGTCATTTATTCAGGTAGGACATTTTAGCCGCTTGTAAACGTAATTTTTTTATATTATAATTTTTTCCCTACCATCCAGTTTACAATGTATATTTATATAGGTGTATATGTCTAACATTAAATGAAAATCCCGTGCATGAACAACTATTGCCATGTACGCTCGTCATTCAAGTAATCGTTTAGTGAGTAATAGGCTTTGCTCAGTAAATATGATTTAACAGATGTTTTGAATTTATGAGTATTTCAATTTAAGGGTAATTCCAGTCTATCCTTTGGTACCTTATTGTATTTTTTTTACCTATTCCCATAAAAGACCTATTGATTTTTTCTAAACGATATTTCGGGACAGCAAATTTATTTTTAAATCTAGTATTAATATTCTGAATATTGCTGTTTTTTGGAAATAAATGAAGATTTTTGTGATGTGATATTACAAATGTGATGTTTGCCACATTTTGTTTTTTTTACTTTTGCTGTCTCTGAAAACATGTCATTCTCTAGAAATTTACTGTTGATTTTATTTATCGAACTAGCTTTTGCCCGCGACTTCCCTCGCGTTAATTCATCCTTAGGGGTGGAATTTATCAAAATCCATTCTTAGGAGATGCCTACGTCATAGTAGCTTTATGCATGCAAAGTCTCAGCCCGATCGGTTCAAAATTGACAAAGTTTCATATAAAATTTCATCCCCTATTTTATCCCCTTGGGGGTAGAATTAATCAAAATCCCATTATATTAACAATCCCTTTCCCCTTGTACTCTGTGGTTCACTGTCTCTTTCCTTCCTGCGTTACTTCTTTTTTTTCGGATTTGAAGCAGTTTCTTTTAATAGGTAGAGTGATTCAAGAGGAAGGTTTATATGTATAAAACAGGTTGGATAAAGGTTAAAATTACATCGTAAAAAAAGTAAAACAACTTAAAACTCGAACAACATCGAACTGTAAAGTTAAAATCGCGCGCACATTTATCAAAAACTAAGTAACAAATTGCTCCCGCCATTTTTTAAGTGCAATAGACAATTTACCCGCCATTTCTCAATTATAAATGTCACATCGAATATGCCGTTTCGTGAATGGTACACTCCCCTCTTTTATGGGGCTAGGGTATGACGTTGAATTTATCTTTGATGGCTCTTGACAGCTATTACATGCAAACAGATTAAATAAAACTCAAATGCCATTTCTATTCTGTATATATGTGTATATATACATATAAATAAAATTGGAGTGTCTGTTTGTAATATTGAAATAACCGTTTTTTACTACATACATATGAATACAAATACGGTACATACACTAAAGTAACATTTTTTACAATTTTCGTCTGCCTGTCTCTTTGTTACGGCTAATCTTTGAAATGGCTGGATTGATTTTGACGGGAGTTTTATTGGCAGGTAGCTGATGTAATAAGGAGTAACTTAGGCTAGTTTTATTTGAGAAAAATTCTTTTATTTTAGAAAAATTTCACGCGAACGAAGTCGCGGGTATAGCTACTAATAGTTGTCAATAAATGTTTTTCTTTCTGTATTTCGATTATTTCAACACTATTATATATTAATATAGCTTATACATCAGAATAACATATAGGCTACAAACTTCACGCGGGCGGTGGGGCAGGGTATTGTTAGTAATGTGGATTGATAACCCATTGCTAGCAATGTACCTTGTCAGGTCGACCTCCACGCGGTTCCCCCTGGAAACCATCGTGTTAAATTCCTGGTCAATTTGTCACGGTGGGCTGACTAACCTGACCTCATGCTCATCTTATCATCCTCCACTGGTGCCCCGCCAGCGTAAACCGTTAGCGCAGGCGGGGCACCAGTGGAGGATGATAAGGACCATTCCATTATCAACCACAAAAAAAAAAAAAACTTCATGCGGGCAAAACCGTGGGCTCAACTAGTAATAATAATTAGGCCAGATTCATTGCTAAAATAACACGATACCAATAGTTTGTAATTTGAGAAAATTCGGGTAAATATCTTTAGGGTGTGCGATAAAAGTGCGAATGGTCGGGGGAGATTTTGCGGGCACATTCGTCTTGTTGGCACATCAATACCCTACAGTGACCAGCAGTTATTTATTTTCGGGTAAATACACTTGGTATTTATTGTTGAAAATGTGCGACAAATATCTATAAACTTCGTTTTTTTATAAATGACTAGCTACCCACCCTTCGCACGAGTGTACATGTATTACACATATAAACCTTCCTCTTGAATCACTCTATGTATTAAAAAAAACCGCTTCAAAATCTGTTGCGTAGTTTTAAAGATTTAAGCATACATAGGGACGGACAGTCAGCGACAGCGACTTTGTTTTGTACTATGTAATGATAATAATATAAAAATAACTGTAAGAACAATTCACACAACGCCATCTAGTCTTAATCTAAACAGAGCTTGTGTTATGGGTACTAGACATTTCTAGACAACTGATATAAATATTTTTTTTTATCAATACATACAAAATATACATAGAAAACACCCAGACCCAGACCAATACATACAATCATACTCATGAATACAAATGTTACCCTGCGAGGAATCGAACCGCGACCATCGGAAGTAAAGCGGTGTGCTAAACTGCTAGACCATTAAGGTCCTCAATGATAATTTGATGCAGCCAAACGGGGATCGAAATTACGACGGCCTGAGCTGAGATTCAAACCCCTAGTGGTGCCCTCAAACTAAAGTCGTATCCGTCAGGCAGGAGTTGGCTTTCAGCCGCTCCATAAGTCCTTCCTTTGGTTTGGAGTGCCATCTGCACTCGTCCGCTATCGTCCGGTGAATCTGTAAAGGCCAGCTGCGTCCAGCATTAGAGTAGTCCGAAAAAAAATTATATGAAAGAAAAAAAGAAAGAAAATTGTTTATTTGGTACACTGAAAATAATTTTTAAATTTTAATTTACATTTTTATATTAATAATTTCTATTAATTTTACAGTACCAAATAGGTCTCCGCTCAGTATATGTCGTGACGGGGTGTCACGACGCTGGTATTCTGCAGATACCTTCATATATAATAAAATAATAGACAAAACTGTACATCACAACAGACCAGATATAACATTACATGATAAGAAAAATAAAATAGTTTATATTATAGATATTGCAATACCAAACACACATCATCTTTTACAAACACATACAGAAAAAATTGTTAAACATACTGATTTGGCAATAGAACTAAAAATACAATGGCAGGTAGAAACAGTGAAAACTCACCCAATTGTTATCTCGTCCACAGGTGTCATCCCAGCATCCCTCCACACTACCCTCTAGATATTACAACTTCACCCACTTACTTTCATCCTTCTCCAAAAAGCTGTAATACTAAACACTTGTAGAATAGTCCGCAAATTTTGTCTTCCACTTAAAAATTATCCATCCTCATCATTCATCATTTATACTGTCATTGTTTGGTGACTTTTACCCGCAATGATCAGTCTATTACCCCATCAAAGGGAGATATATAATATATATATAAAGAAATAATAATAATAATATATGACTATATTGTGTTTATTTAACCGATTCTTTTTTAAAAAATACAGTTGAATTAAGAGGGTCACATATGTGGAAGGTGATCACTCTTCCCATAAAATTACGATAGCTTTTTTAAAAATAACCGTTATTTCACTTGGTGGCGGATGTTGAGATGCAATATGGCCGACTATTGTAAGTTGATTGATCACGGCTGTCACTTCCGCACTCAGCAGCGATGTGTTTCAACCTGTTTACTTATACACACTTCAATTTTATGCTGCTGACAACTAAGGCGGCTGTTAAGTATTTGTTAGACTAGCCACTCGCCCCGGCGTCGCACGGGTGTACATGTATAAACCTTCCTCTTGAATTACTCTATCTGTTAAAAAAAACCGCTTCAAAATCGGTTGCGTAGTTTTAAAGATTTAAGCATATATTAGGACAGACAGCGACAGCGAATTTGTTCACTCGATACGTCTAGTGTACAAAAAAATCGTATCTAACTACTCCTTTACGTCTGTAAAACAAGTAGGTACCGTTGCAACATTATCACTAACTTTCGTTGATACGATTTTTTTTGTACACTAGACGTATCGAGTGAACGAAAGTTAGTGAAATGTTGCAACCGTACTTGTTATATATATAGATAGATTTCTATCTACTCCTTTACGTCTGTATCTTATCTATCTATCTAGTCCTTTCCGTCTGTAAAACAAGTACGGTTGCAACATAAACTAACTTTCGTTCACTCGATACGTCTAGTGTACAAAATTATCTATCTATCTACCTACCTACTCCTTTACGTCTATATAACAAGTACGATTGTACAAACTTGGAAAACGGTAGCTTTTATTTAGGCGTATCCACTTCCGGCGGAAGTGTTATCGCGCTGTATCGGAAATTAAAAATATACCGAAAAATGCAAAAGCTCGCGTTTGAAACGTTTACCACATTTACTAAACATTGCGGATATTTTCACGGACAGAGTCGTCGTCGTTGCTTAGTGGTATACTACCTCGACATAGACAGAAAGGTCGTGAGTTCAAATCTGGCTGATATGTCAGAAAATTGTGTGTCAATTTTTTTAATGGCCTTGCTGGTTTGCTGACTGCTTTACCAATGGTCGCGGGTTCGATTACTCGCACGGTACAAACATTGGTAATTTACTAACATAGTTTATGAGTTGTTTACTAATATAAAATGGATATATATCTGAACTGGCTTTTGCCGGCGGCTTCGCTCGTGTTAATTTATCCCCTTAGGGATGGAATTCATCAAAATCTATTCTTAGGGGATGCCTACGTCATAGTAGCTTTATGCATGCAAAGTCTCAGCCCGATCGGTTTAAAATTGACAAACTTACATCCCCTATTTTATCCCCTTGGGGGTAGAATTAATCAAAATCCTTTCTTAGCGGATGCCTACGTCATAACATCTACCTGCATGCCAAATTTCAGCCCGATCCGTTCAGTGGTTTGGGCTGTGCGTTGATCGATCACTATGTCAGTCACCTTTGAGTTATATATATTTAGATAGCAAATTCCACACGGACGAAGTCGCGGGAACAGCTAGTAATATGTAATTCCTAAATTCTTTCACCGTTCAACCCTTCCGTGGACAAAACATGTAGCCGACATTGCGGCGTACCTCACAAACGACACAAATACGCTTTGAGTCCTAAACTAAAGGGAAAGGACCACGAGGTAAACACAAATAAAGACAAATTAAGGGACAACCGCACTTCATAACAAAGCCGGTTGTATATAACACGCGAAACATTAATTTACTAGCTACGTCCGCGTGGAGTTTAACTTTATTTTTCTAAAATAAAAGTAGCCTAAGTTACTTATTACATCAGCTACATGCCAAAAAAAGTTCCGTCGAAATCGGTCCAGCCGTTTCAGAGATTAGCCGGAACAAACATAATTTGACAGGCAAAAATTGTAAAAAATGTTATTTCGGTGTATGTAGCGTATTTATATTCATATGCATTTTTCTAAAATAAAAGTAGCCAAGTTACTCCTTATTACATCAGCTACCTGTCAAAAAAAGTTCCGTCGAAATCGGTCCAGCCATTTCAGAGATTAGGCGGAGCAAACAGACAGACAGAAAAAAATTGTAAAAAATGTTATTTTGGTGTATGTACCGTATTTATATTCATATGCATGTAGTAAAAAACGGTTATTCCAATATTACAAACAGACACTCCAATTTTATTTATATGTATCAATGAAGGGTATTCAATTTCATGTTCTCGGCACCTTAAATATGGAATGAACATTTTTTTTTAAACATTAATTTTTTTTTATTTAAATGCTATTTTAATCATATTGATTGCCATCACTGTTTATTTAACCTGGGTAAACAAAATGATGGTCCACCTGGTGGTAAGTGTCGACCGTCATTTAAGGAGTTACCATTCTAAAGAATTAAGATATTATAATAAATAGAGTTGAAATTATTTACTAAAATTATCTTAAATTTAATTTGTTTGTTTAAATATTGTTTTTAATCTACCGCTCATTTGGGAAGCCTTGGAAGCTTAAATATGGAATGTCGGAACGATTACTGTCGAAAAAAATTAAAAAAAAATGTTCCAAAGCACAGGGCTTTGGAACATTTTTTTTTTAATTTTTTTTTTTAGATGGTATTTTAGTCACCTTGATTGCCATCACTGTTTATTTAACCTTGTTCGTTAAAAGTTGTAGGTTTAAGGGGTCATATGATGCAATGAAAATAGCGACAACGCAGTTTATTTAATTGGTATGGTAAACAAGATGATGGTCCACCTGGTGGTAAGTGCCGACTGTCGTTTAAGGAGTTACCATTAAGAAGGAATAAGTTAGTAACAAGGTATTAGAATAAATAGAATAGGAAATTCTTTATTAAAATAATCTTAACACTTTCCACTCCAATCCTTTTTTTCTTGGTGGTATAGCGGTCTAGCACACCGCTTCACATCCGATGGTCGCGGGTTCGATTCCTCGCACGGAACAAACATTTGTATTCATGAGTATGATTTGTATTGTTTATATCGGTCTAGGTATTTTCTATATATAATATGTATGTATTTATGAAAAAAACTAGTATTATATATAACCACTTTTGAATAGTCGTACCTATTGTTTTTAATCTACCACTCATTTGGGAAGCCATCTTTAACGACAAGAAGAATGAGCAAGAAACTTGCATCTTGATCATTCAAATATTTTTTCTAACTTTACATGTTTAAGTTGAAATGTGTACATACAAACTAATTCATTAAAATTAGATATATTTATTTTTCGAATCTACCTCACATTCGGAAAGACAAATGAGACATAATCTTGAGTCTTCATCATTTAAAAAAAAATTCTAACTTTACATTTTTAAGTTGAAATATATGTAAACTAATTCATTAAAGACACAACCAACTATATAGTTGAATAACTCCATAAGAATAAATCAGTCGCAGTGATATAGAGCAAACAAGCAGCACTCGTTCCCGAGCATGACGGTTATGCCTCCATACCCTGAAATTTCACTCCTATATCATTCTTCAACCGAAACACATCTTAAAAAGCAAGCTGTTTGATGGCTGAAATATACCATACCTGCGTACAAAGTCGGTTAAACCCTAGTAAACGAATAATGAAGGGTGCACAAGGGTAGGGGTGAGCGATGTAATGGCGTCGATCACTCATACAGCCATGGTGACGTTTATATGCGTAACATACATATTATTCTTGCTGAAATACCTGGCGTTACTTCGATATAATATGATATGCCTCACTGTAGAACGTAAGACCTCCATTCACGGTAATGTCACACGAAATGTCAAGTATTTATACGATTTTATTCTCGCCTCTATTCTGTCACAAATCTTTATTTATGTAGCTAGAAAATAGTACATTAAAAATACTGTTATTTTAGGAGGAACATCTATAATGATTATGATAGGGAAAAATTATAATATAAAAAATTTTACGTTCATAAGCGGCTAAAATGTTCTACATGAATAAATGACTTTTGAATTTGAATTACAATCAGATGTATTTGAAAATATAATAATCTACAGGAATGTTATAAGAAGAGAGTGCATTTTAATATTAGCACATTCCGAAACCAATATATTTATAGTAATTATGCATAAAAGTTGCAATATTTAACTTACAAAACTCACAAAGCAACCAGAAGCCGGGGCGAACAAAAGAAAATTAAAAGAATTATTAGTCAAACTCACAAAAACTTACAATGTTTATGTTATAATTTGAAAATACACATACAAAGAGCTTGTCTCTCTTTGTTCTCTTATATGAATGACTGATGTACTAAAGCACAACCGTACAACAATGTCTAATTCTAGGCTTCAAAACTTTGAACTTAGACTCCTTTGATTCTAAGTAACACGGGAACAAAGTTACATGTTTCCGCAGGCAAAGTCACAGCGAACAGCAAGTATTATATATCTAGGTCAAAAAACAACAGTCTCGAAATAGCCGGGCATGGATGAAACAAGTTATTAAAGTGGGTGAAGTAAGAAATTTATGTGAGAACAGAGACCAATCTGTGTGCGTACCGTTAAAGTATACACTTAGAAGTTTTGGCGGCTGTGTAACGTGAGGGAAGCACCACAAGCACGGTCACTACATACTACGGTGTGATGAAAGCACCTAAATAAATTAAACGCTACCCAACACTGAATAAATAACGTGGGTTTTGTTATTCAGCTAAATAAATTATGAATAGATGCACGTACTAGGGGAGTGTTGGCGGTTGGTCCGTAGCAATCGCTCACTAGCGTTGATCTAAGACAATTGTAATGAAGCGTCAGATTTTGCAGCATCTGGTTACATGATTGGTGACGGAATATTTAGTAGTTTCAAACATGTACAGACCATTCAATTTATAAGCTAATGTACGTATATAAAAAACAACTCACGTACCAACGCAATAGAGTGTAATCTAGCTTGCATGTGACTTCGATATCTTATCGCAAATAATAATAATAATAATCTCAGGACAATTCACACAGATCCATCTAGGCCCAAGTTAAGCTAGCTAGATCTTGTGTTATGGGTACTAGATAATTGATACATATACATAGATATATATTTTTTGTAAATACTTACATATTATACATAGAAAACACCCAGACCGATACAAACAATCATACTCATGAATACAAATGTTTGTGCTGTGCGAGGAATTGAACCCGCGACCATCGGTCGTAAAGCGGTGTGCTTGACCGCCAGACCACCGAGGTTGTCATGTATATATGAGCCTAATTTTACTCTTTTAAAATGTTGTTACGGGTCCTCTAGGGTCTGAGGCAAATAAATAGAGATCTAATCGACTGGTTGAGATATTAAAAATTATCAAGTAACTATTTAAGCCTTGGACTCCTCAAATCGACTATCAATTTTTTTTTATTCATATTCAAATTCAAATTCAAAAATCATTTATTCATGTAGGACATTTTAGCCGCTTATGAACGTCAAGTTTTTACATTATATTTTTTTCCCTACCGTCCAGTTCGGTATATAGATCCAATTGAGAAGAACTGACAAGAAACTCAATTGAAATACTTTATTTTTTTAAATCCAGTTTATTTACAATGCATAGGTATCTATATAGGTGTCTATGTCTAACATTAAATGAAAATCCCGAACATGAAAACTATTGCCATGCACGCTCGTCATTCAAGTAATCGTTTAGTGAGTAATAGGCCTTGCTCAGTAAATATGATTTAACAGATGTTTTGAATTTATTTAAGGGTAATTCCAATATATCCTTTGGTATCTTATTGTTTCTAGGTAGACATGTTGTATCTTAGGTGTAATGAGTTATATACTATTATTTACTACTTATTTTTACTTTATCTGATAAAGTAAAAATAAGCAGAAATCTATTATCATATAAACAATTCGCTAACCTTTATTTTGTTCTAGAATTTTCTTACATACTTTCACTTTTTTACAATTAATTTTTAAATATAATATTTAATGGCATCACATAATTTTTGGCTAGAATTTAATAAAAGAAATCATCAGTAACTGCAATTAAGGCTCGAAATTAAACTGAAATATACGTATTTCACAACATTTAATCTGGAAATCATAATTGGGTCAATTGCAAAATCTACCGCCAACCAACCGAGAGACGGTTCCTTCGTTTTGCGAGATCGTTGATATTTCATTTTTATGGTATTTAGTATGATCACACTTTTTATAGGTATGGTAGTGTATTAGAAAAATATAGATCCAAAATTTACTGTAGCTATAATAGTTTTAAAATAAAAGTGATATAAAAATGTATAAAAAGAGAGGTAACTGGTTCATATAGTCGAACAACATTTATTTAAAAGAACAACACGTAAGTTTTTTGCTCATTCTTCTTGTGATAAGTCTGCGTTCCGAATAGAATGAGTGATAGAATAAAAAAAATTACTACTCAAAAGTGCTTTAGTTTATTTCAGGCTTAAGGAAATATATAAATAAGAATAGGTAATTGTTGATATGTAAAAAAAAAAAATGAAACATCTATGTTAATGAAATAAATTTATTATTATTTTTTATATTTCCAAAAGAAATCTCATCTCCCCTCTTAAGGAGAGGAGATGGCAACTTACTCCCGGCAGAAGCACAGTCGGCCGGGGTTCAGGACCCCAGGGAGAGAAACCGGCGTACAATGCGGGCAGAATCTAAGAGCACCGCTTTCTGCATCTTTCCCGGGAGTGAGCCGCCTCGGAATCCCAACCGTCTGAGATGTTGCTCCAGACTGGTTGGGATAAGACCGTTCACCGACATAACGATTGGAATGATCGGTGGACACCACCCCCCACATTTCGGTCACCTCGTGAGCCAGGTCGAGATATTTTCTCTTATTATTATATTATTATTATTTCAATAAAGACTATTTCTATTTCTTATAAGTATCAACCCCGGTTCCCATGATAAAATCGCAATATATACATTATTTAAATTATTAACCGACTAGGTTGTAGCTTGTGACCACGGCTAGTGCAACCTAGTCGAAACGTCGAGAGAGGTAAATACCTTTATTTGCCATAAAATTATTCGTGTTAAGACCCGGTTAATAATTTAAATAATGTATATGTCGCGTACAAGCAGCAACAAAACGCAACACAAAGGGAGCGTTCTGATTGGAGCGCACACCCATCCAATTTAAATTCGCTACGTAACGAACAGACTTAAAAAATCAACCGATCGATCTAACGTACTTTTGTTCACTCCACTAAAATTGTAATTTATCACAGTATTTACCTATTCAATTGAAGACTATAAGCAAATCTATCATTTCAACAAACCTGTAATCTGCTGAAGCCATCAAACCTACCATCTATCATTCGAGCCGCAACATCATCTACCATCTGAGCATTCGAGCCGCAACATCATCTACCATCTGAGCATTCGAGCCGCAACATCATCTACCATCTGAGCATTCGAGCCGCAACATCATCTACCGTCTGAGCATTCGAGCCGCAACATCATCTACCATCTGAGCATTCGAGCCGCAACATCATCTACCATCTGAGCATTCGAGCCGCAACATCATCTACCATCTGAGCAGTCGAGCCGCAACATCATCTACCATCTGAGCATTCGAGCCGCAATATCATCTACCGTCTGAGCATTCGAGCCTCAACATCACGTACCAGTATATTAAACACGAAAGTTTAAAATGAACTATCGCAATATATAATTATTAAATATAATATAGTAATTAAAAATAATATTAAATACAATCTATTGGCAATAGAAAAATGTAGAATATATTTGTCGTTAGATTAGGACTGAAGATTTTGTTTAAATCTTTCACTGACCAGAGTGCAGCAGAAGACACTATCATAGTCTGTCTGATTATTGTATGTATTTCGAGGTTAGTTTGACGGATTTATTTCATAGGAGTTAATCTTTCTCTGAAATCTAAATTAACATTCATAGTTATTACCATTGATGATTTCTACATGAGGTCTATGGCTACTTTTTCCATCACACCATTCACCATAGGAATTCACCACACACGCTGGAACCTAAGTGGTCTCGGACAGTGCCGCTTCAGAGGAGCTTCCTCCTGCGTACACTAACGTTGTGGAATGAACTACTTGCTGAGAGTCTTCTTGAGAGACTACAGAATGGTTTTCAAGAAGAGTATACTAAAGTTTCTTAAGGGTCAGCAATGCGCATGTAACTCCCCTGGTGTTTCAGGCATCCATAGGTTACGGTAACCGTTTACCATCAGATGGGCAGTATTCTTTTTTGCCACCATGTTGGTATAATATATATTTGGTCAGTGGGTATTTTTTTTCTTCGATACACAACTTGGATTCACTTTTAAAGTTATTATAATATTAACATGTAATACTAAAGGAATGTTATAATAATTCAATTACGCGATTACATATAGAAGATTGATGTAAATATAAGTTTATTACGAACTTTGACAGTTGACCGGTAGGAAATATTTGTGTCGATTTTTCTACACAAATACTATATAAAAATGAACACAAACAACAATCGATGCTTATTATAGCTTTTAAACTCACTGATTATATCAATTACACTAAAAAAATCGGGTAATAAATTAGATAAAAGTATTTAAGAAGATTGATGTAAATATAAGTTTATTACGAACTTTGACAGTTGAATGGTAGGAAATATTTGTGTCGATTTTTCTACACAAATACTATATAAAAATGAACACAAACAACAATCGATGCTTATTATAGCTTAAACTCACTGATTATATCAATTACACTAAAAAAAATCGAGTAATAGATTAGATAAAAGTATTTAATTATTACGGCCAGCTGACAAAGACAGTTATCGGTAATGTCCGATGCCAGTTTAGAAAGAAGATATTGGCTTTCTCAATAAGTCACATTTAAAACTACACTTCTAGGCACTTTCAACTCGTAAATTTTAATACTATATTTAACCCTACCGTTCAATCGATATTTATTTCTGTCCATGTTTATTTTATTTCCATTTCGATTGAATAAATCACTATATCCGGTCCAAATCAATTACGTAACTTCACTGTACACTTTGAAGCATTATTTTTGTACTTTTATACGCGCATTGTAAAACATTAACGGCCGATGTACACTCGTAAATGTATCTATTCCTGATCTTTGTACGTTAGTCATAATGCTTTAGTATTTTAACAATTACTTATAACGTTTTTAAAAGCTGTTAATTTAGTTGATGATTAGATTAGAGATTAGGGTTTCATCATTGCTCATAATAGACAAATAATTTTAAATATTTTTTTTATTTACGCTCTTGCTACCATAGACTGAAGGTCCATGCCCTTTTTTGGATTTTTTTTTAATCGTTTTTGTTTCCACGCATTGCTCCGCGAACAATATGCATTGTGGCTTCCCGCAGTTAATATTTTTTTTTATAAAATAATATTGTGACTATAAATTGAGATGTAAGCTATCCTATCTTTCAAGTTGGATCAAATTGCACACAATGTGCAAATAAAATTTGCAATCGGTTTAGTAGTTTAGGAGTCTATCTGGACGGATCGGGCTGAAATTTGGCATGCAAGTAGATGTTACGACGTAGGCATGCGCTAAGAAAGGATTTTAATTAATTCTACCCCCAAAGGGCTAATATAGGGGATGAAAGTATGAAACTTTGTCAATTTTAAATTGATCGGACTGAGACTTTGCATGCATGCTACTATTCCACCCCTAAGGGGATAAATTAACGCGAGAGAAGCCGCGGGCAAAAGCTAGTGGGCTAATAAACCCATTCTATCATTGTATATATAATACATAAAATAAAAAGCAATCTACAATTAGTTGTAAAGCAATTCATGGATACAGGAAATTCTGGGTCGCTTTTCTAGATGTCTATAAGCGCTTATGTCAAATAAATAACAAATGACTAAAATGAGACCGACTGAAAGAAACTTTGTAGGATTTCAGGAGTTTTAAAGTCGAGAATATAATTTTTCATTAATTTCCAATTGACTGTCAGAAGACAAGATTGTTTTTTCGATGACAACTCTTTGTCTGTACGTTAATTATTACCTCCATCAAATCTGAACAAATTTTGATTATTTGTTTTATAATCGATAGTTTATTTCTGTTGGATCTATAGATTTTTTGTTCTACAGAATGTTGTTTATGTAAATATATATCGAAAATGTGTGTGTCATCATATTTATGTGTAAATTTAATGTTTTAATTAATCTTGAACTAAATTTTCCATTTGGTATAGTTATTTTTAACTATATTGTAGTTAAAAATAACCCACATTTTTAAGATTAAATTTAAAACAAAGTTGCTGTCGCTGTCTGTCCGTCCCTATGTATGCTTAAATCTTTAAAACTACGCAATGGATTTTAAAGCAGTTATTATTATAGATAGAGTGATTCAAGAGGAAGGTTTATATATATAATACATGTACACCCGTGCGAAGCCGGGGCGAGGGCCTTTAGCCGCTCCATAAGTCCTTCCTTGGTTTGGAGTGCCATCTGCACTCGCCCCTATCGTCCGGTGAAGCTGTAAAGGCCAGCTGCGGCCAACAGCATTAGAGTAGTCCGAAAAAAACATGGTAATAGCAACATACATTATATAATACTATTAATTATAATTAAAATTGACGTAAAATATTTCACACTCTGTGGTAAATAAGAAAAAATGTCCATCAGCAACCAAAATACATTCCGTTTGATGGCAAAGTTAAAAGTACATCCGTCTTACTGTGACGTCTCACTAAACTTGTTTACAGGGGCATAATTTGTAACAATACATCCAAACTTGAGTGACACCTCAATTCGTGTTATCCACGCCCAATAACGCCTACAACATCAGCCGATGGGGGGGTGCGGTAGCTCATTTTATAACGGACAAGGGAGATGACTGTACAGAACCGTGGGACGGATCATTACGCAGCTGTATTTATGTAATTTGATATTTTTTTATTGGAAAATTAAGCTGCAACTTCGTTTCAATGTATTTATGTGTTTTGAATACTTTTTTTTTTCATGAAAGGAATACTTTAATAACATTTAGAAGGGTTTGTGTACGTGGTAACGGTATGGAAATTAAACGAAGTATCGTATTGGTGTTTGTACGTCTAAATTTAGGTTGGCCTACATCGAAGTTAGCAATTTCGCTACAATTTTCGCGTTCATTTCTGATGAATAAAATTAATAATATTTTTTTATAATCATCAATAACATGGCAACCAAAAATATATCAATCACTATTGCTGTAAACCTCTTCTGTTATAAGTACTGTTAAACAATACAAGGATATTCATTGATAGATTTATAGAGATGTTAACTCGAGTTAACTCGAGTCATGTTTATTACGAGTTAACACATCTCTATAGTTTTTTACATTCCTATATCAAAATTCAAATTCAAACTCAAAATATTTTTATTCTACATGTATTGCTAATATCTTGCTAATAGGTTTGTACAATTTGATACAATATCAATTGTAACCAGCGTGCCTTTGTTTGTTTCGCAGATTGTTTTACCGACTGGTTAATGCAGTGGTTATTTTTAAACTTTCATGTTTAATATACATTATTTATATTATTAACCGGGTCTTAACACGAAATAATTTTATGGCAAAAAGGCTAGTGCAACCTAGTCGAAACATTGAGAGAGGTAAATACCTTTATTTGTCATAAAATTACTTCGTGTGTTACAGAATGGAACAAAAAAATCGTATTTAATTCAAAATTCAAAATATCTTTATTCGTGTATGTCTATTTTTTTTTTGGTTCGGTTTTTCCCTTTATAGGGAAAGGCAAAAGGACGCAGCCCATACAGCCATGTAGGTATATTACAGACTCTTATGATATGTCAAATCTACCGTCAGTTCGGAATGATTTCGAGATGAGAAGAACGGACAAGAAACTCAGCTCGTATTTTTTATAAATAAATGTTGTACATGTTTACAATAATACAGATTCATTTAAATTCAAATTTGGGAGATTCGAGTGATCACCAGCATATGATATTTTATTATCTATATTTAAAGTATTCTTTTTGACTATTGTTTTTATCTACATATTTTATATATTTTGGATATAAAAGCTCTACTGTTATTCTATATTTTATTCTACTAGTACACTTATAACAAATCAAATTAATGTAAAAATAACGATAGATTCTGTTCGGCCGATTCGTTCTATTCGGCCGTATATTCTCAGCAAGATATTCTCACGTCAAGAGGTAATTAAAAAAGACTGAATTCCTCAATTTGTAATTATAGTACCTACTCTACGATCGATCCCCGTCCAATTCTAACGGGGATCGAAATTACAGCCTGGTCCGAACCCTTCTCCGTGCTCTCAGACTAAAGTCATATCCGTGAGGCGGGAGTTGGCCTTCAGCCGCTCCATAAGTCCTTCCGCGGGTTTGGAATGCCATCTGCACTCGCCCCCTATCGTCCGGTGAAGCTGTAAAGGCCATCTGCGGCCAACAGCATTAGAGCAGTCCGGGAAAAAAGTAGTGAGAGATATATATATATTTATTTGACTTTACTAATATAATTTTTAATGTAATCTGTAATTACCAGTCTTATTGTAATCTGATTCTGATTTTACAAAGTTTTACACTGTATACATGGTCACCTCCAATCGATCCCCCTTCCAATTCAAACGGGGGGATATTACGACGGCCTGAGCCGAGGTTCGAACCCCTAGCGGTGTCCTCAGACTAAAGTCGTATCCGTCAAGCAGGAGTTGGCCTTTAGCCGCTCCATAAGTCCTTCCGCGAGTTTGGAGTGCTGCACTCGCCCCTTAACGTCCGGTGAAGCTGTAAAGGCCAGCTGCGGCCAACAGCATTAGATTAGTCCGAAAAAAAAATTCCATCAACACTTTGATTCTGACCATCATGTAAACAAGAGCAAACATTGTTTTCATTATAAAATTTGTAAAAGCAAAGCACAACGTGTGTTTACATCCCATTTAAAAATATACTTATCAATGAAATCTGGAGCAATGTATTTTAACCTACTTTCAGATAAATGGATACAATAGTTTTTAACTGTATTGAATTTAGCTGAATTATTCACTTACGGAAATGAGTTTTTTTCAGGTCTCAGTGGGTTAATCAATTATTATAAAATATGCTTCTCAATACATGTATGAAAATATCATCTATGCCATATAGCATATAGACAGTTTCAAAAGAGTTAGTGATTGCACTAATAAAAGCTTACGTAACAATAACAAACTGATTTTACCTAAATGTCGTTTGGCTAAAGTTAGTAATTCGTTTTATGGCAATTGCGTAAGGTTTTACAACAAAATACCTGAGTCTGTTATAAATCTGCCAGAAAAAAGATTTAAATGTCAAATAAAACAGTTCCTTTGCAAAAAAAAGCTTACTATAAAATTGAAGAATTCGTTAACGATTATAATGTTTTTATAGAAAAACTTTAAATCTATAGCACTGACAATATTATCTGATTACATTAATAATGAGTGCGTAGCGATTTCTATGTTGATTATCGCATGCCTCTTACTTGTTATACTGTAATTATTTATATAAAAAAAACATCTATTAAAAAGAGCAATACACAAGTTTCTTGCTCATTCTTCTTGTGATGAATCTGCATTCCGAATGAGTAGTAGAATCAAAATATGACTATTCAAAAGTGCTTGTAATGAGTTTATTTGAATAAAGATTATCTCTATTTCTATAAGATTAGCTGTGCCCGCGGTTTGACCCGCGTGAAATTTATAACCTATATATACTGATATATAATCTATATTACTGTAAAGTTTCATCAAAATCCGTTCAGTAGTTTTTGCGTGAAAGAGTAACAAAAATTAATCTATATGCACAAACTTTCGCGTTTATAATATTAATTAATAAGATTAGATAAAGATACAGTTCGGAAATACGCCTGAAATACATATCGTGTTACTCGCTCATATTTAACTATTGTTACTGGTGTTTCCTTCACCAGAGAATTGGTTAGAAATATATTGACACACAATGTTTTTTGTTAGCCGGAATTGAATTCGCGACCTTGTGACTGTAAATTAGGATAGTAAAACTAAGCCTTAAAATATTGATACACAATAGATTTTGTGAGTCGATTGAACTCGCGACCTTTGTTCTATAAATCTAGGGTAGTAAAACTTAGCTACAACGACCTTATGTATAGTTTAGATAATATTGATATAAGCGGTAGAATAAAAAAAAATTTGACTATTCAAAAGTGCTTATATTAAGTTTATTTGAATAAAGATTATTTCTAATTCTATTTCAATATCTTCTAACAAACTAAAACTTAAATTGTTAAAGTGCTAAACTTAACGAGGACTGTTGCAGCCGTTCTCGTGGGAATGCCAAGCAACGGTCGGAGTGTGGATTCTATTCCCGGCGCAACAAAATAGCGTGCAACTATAAACTTAAGGCTCGGTGACCGTTAAAACAATTTTACAGTATTCATCCCACGGGCTGAATGGTGAACATAAACGTGAAATGTTGTTAATGTGGTACGGTTCACTATCTACCCATTTTGTCACACCTGTTTTCCTATGAGACAATTGGTAAATATATATTATTTATTACATTCGACTAAAATAGGGGACACTACGTCTGACAGACTTCCAAGTGATGAAAACACCGTTAACAAACTTAAATTCGTCGGAGATTCAAATATTTAAAGTATATACTCAGTGACACTTCAAACTAATTTATTTTAAGTTTGTGTGAATTAAGTTAGTTGTAAGTAATATTAAGATATTTATAATTTACATTTATGACTGTTTGTATCGGTCTGGGTGATTTTTATGTAGATTATGTGTGTATGCACAAAAAATTGTATTTAAGAATTTATATCGGTTTTATTTAAGTATTTTTTTTAATCTACCGCTCATTCGGAAAGCTATCTCAACACAAGAATTAATGATTTAAAAATGTTGTGTGAACACAAACTTTCAAATAGCAAAGTAGACATAAACAAATGAACAGTTTCAGAACTTAAGTAACAACATGACAACTTTATACAAATTTTATTAGATTACCGAGGTAGTAAATTTAATAAAGATTCTCCGCTATTGGTCACACAAAAGTCACAAATATACTTAAGTTTTGTCACGTCGTAAGAACGAGGACAATCTTGCGTGTTACTCTTTTAAACAAATGTTGTTCCGAAAAACATTATTAAGAAAATAGCAAAGTAGCCATAAATAAAGAAATAGTTACTTGACTAATAAAATGACAACTTTATACAAATCTTTATTAGATTACGAACGTAGTAAATACAATGAAGATTTCTCGCTGTTGGTCACACAAAAGTCACAAATATACTTAAGATTTGTCACATCGCAAGTGTTTGTATTTGCCGGTCATTTTATATATTATACATTATTATATATTAAAATCAAAGACCGTCTGTTAACAATATGTAAGAATATATTTCCATTCCAGTAAGAATGAGGAAAAACTTTTGTGTTACTCTTTTAAAGACATGTTGTTCAGGAAAACATTATTAAGAAAATAGCAAGGTAGCCATAAATAAATGAATAGTTACTTGACTAATAAAATGACAACTTTTAACAAATTTTATTAGATTACCGAAGTAGTAAATTTAATAAAGATTCTCCGCTATTGGTCACACAAAAGTCACAAATATACGTTAAGTTTTGTCACGTCCGAAACAATTTCAATTCATTGCAATTACGGAAACTTAAATAAAATTCAATTGCAACTGCAGCGGTAACAACTGCGAGCGATAAATTGGAGCGGAACTTTGTTGGAGAAATATTATAAACTTGAATTAAAAACTGATTCTTTATTTCAAGTTGTACAGAGGACTGATAACTTATCGACTACCCCGGTGGTATAGTAGTTAGCAACACGTTCCGATGGTCGCAGGTTACATTATCGGTTAATACGTAAGAGTTGTATAAATTTGTACGAGTATTTGCGTTTGGTCAAATTTTTTCATAAAGATGTTATATATATACACTAGCTTTTACCCGCGGCTTTGCTCGCGTAGTAGTAAGTATTATTATTAATTAGGTGTAGTATCAGCGGCTTTACTTTTGTTTAGCGTATCTATCAACGCACAGCCCAAACCACTGGACGGATCGGGCTGAAATTTGGCACACAGGTAGATGTTATGACGTAGGCATCCGCTAAGAAAGGATTTTAATTAATTCTATCCCCAAGGGGATAAAATAGGGGATCAGTTTGTATGAAACATTGTCAATTTTAAATCGGTCGGGCTGAGACTTTGCTCGCATAAAGCTACTATGACGTTAAAAAGATATAAATGTCAAAAATTGCAAGCAAAATAAAAAATATATGGTTTAAAAATAGAAATAACTATAAGGAGAGGTCTGTCACCAACAGTTATCTTAACATATAAAAAAATTACAAATTTATAAGCATCACAGCAAAACCAGGGCGCGCCGCTAGTATTGTATAGTTCACACATATTTTCTATTCAATAACACAATATGATAACTCACAAGTCAAAGGCAGCCTGATTTATAGCACGAAATAAATAATATTTTGTCTTTTATGAAGTTTTAAAAGCATTTTCAAGTTTCTCTACTGGAAAGCTTCATCGTATATCTCAACTATCCATTATGCGAAATTATATCTATTCTGGCTTGACTTGTTACCATAAAACAAATATTTAACGGTATATTATTTTGACGGATATTTATTTATTTATTTATTTTGCTACCTACTCGCCCCGGCTTTGCACGGATGTACATGTATTATACATATAAACCTTCCTCTTGAATTACGCTATCTGTTAAAAAAAGCCGCTTCAAAATCCGTTACGTAGTTTTAAAGATTTAAGCATACATAGTGACGGACAGACAGCGACAGCGACTTTGTTTTATACTATGTAATGATGTTCCATTTTCTGTTGAAATTTTGTCATATTACATATAATAGCATAGAACAGAATAGAATAGAAATTTTTATTCGATAAACTTCTACTAAAGATTTAAGCATATATAGGGACGGACAGACAGCGACAGCGACTTTGTTTTATACTATGTATGGTCACGGCAGTGATGACAGTAATCTGCCACGGTACGCGGATACACTCCCGTTTTGTTAAATAAGAAGGGACAAACTGGTAAATATATAGTTAAATAGATATAGATAGATAGATAAGTTTAGAGAGAGAGAGCTTAGGCTACATTCATTTTAGAAAAATTCTCTAATTAACATTTTTGATAAATACCACGCGAACGAAGTCGCGAGTACAGCTAGTATACATTTTATATATGTTACAGTTCATAGAGTCAAATAGTAAAGGCTTCTACAGATCCTATTAGGATGTAGCAAGGAATTTTCTCATTTCGTCTAACTTAGTTATATTTCTAAGTTATGATATTCATTCATACTAAAACATTTAAACAATTAAATTTAAAAAATACTGAAGACCATTGGGGCATGTCTGTTAAAGTTATTAACACCGCTATAGATGTTATTGCTCCATATTTAGTAATTATTTTCAATAAATGTATTTCTGACGGTGTTTTTCCCAATTTAATGAAACATAGCAAAATAACTCCACTCTTTAAGTCAGGAGAAAAAACTGTGGTAGGTAATTATAGGCCTATATCTATCTTACCAGTATTGAGTAAAGTGTTTGAAAAAATTATGCTCAATCAAATGCTACAACACTTTAAAGTAAATAAACTGCTTCACAGTCGACAATTTGGTTTCACGGCCGGTAAATCAACTACTGATGCCGGTGTAGCTCTCATTAAATATATATTTGATTCTTGGGAGAGGTCTCAGGATGCAGTCGGTGTATTTTGCGATCTTTCAAAAGCATTTGATTGCGTTGAACATGAAACACTTTTGCTCAAACTTGAACATTACGGTATTAGATATGAAGCACAAAGCATGATGAAATCCTATCTAAATAATAGAATGCAAGTTGTCGAAATAAATGGTGTAAAGTCTGAAGGAACTAGTATTAAAATGGGTGTTCCTCAGGGCTCTATTTTAGGTCCTTTCTTATTTTTAGTTTACATAAATGATCTTCCTTATATGGTAGAAAAGATAGCTGACATAGTTCTGTTTGCTGATGATACTTCATTAGTATTCAAAGTCAATCGACATATTGATGATTTGGACGAAGTAAACGGTGCTCTTTCTTATGTTTTAAAATGGTTTACGGCTAATAATATGTTACTAAATGCAAATAAAACTAAATGTATCAAATTTACTCTCCCCAATGTAAGACCGGTAGATTCAAAAATCATGTTGGACAATAAACCTATTAATTTTGTGGATGATACTGTATTTCTAGGTATCACATTAGATTCCAAGTTGCAATGGGGTGCCCATATTACTAAATTAGCGAGTCGACTTAGTTCTGCCGCTTATGCGGTAAGAAGAATTAGACAATTAACAGACGTGGCAACGGCTAAACTTGTGTACTTTAGTTATTTCCATAGCATTATGTCGTATGGTATTTTGTTATGGGGCAAAGCAGCTGATATAAATACAATATTTATTTTACAAAAGAGGGCCATTCGCTCCATTTATAGCATGGGTTCCAGGGAGTCTTTGCGAGAGTGCTTTAAGGAATCAAATATCCTCACCGTTGCTTCTCAATATATTTATGAAAACATCATGTATGCCAGGAAGAATATAGACAGTTTCAAAAGAGTTAGTGATTGCACTAATAAAAGCTTACGTAACAATAACAAACTGATTTTACCTAAATGTCGTTTGGCTAAAGTTAGTAATTCGTTTTATGGCAATTGCGTAAGGTTTTACAATAAAATACCAGAGTCTGTTATAAATCTGCCAGAAAAAAGATTTAAATGTCAAATAAAACACTTCCTTTGCAAAAAAGCTTACTATAAAATTGAAGAATTCGTTAACGATAATAATGTTTTTGTAGAAAAATTTTAAATACATAGCACTGACAATATTATCTGATTACACTAATAATGAGTGCGTAGCGATTTCTATGTTGATTGTCGCATGCCTCTTACTTGTTACACTGTAATTATTTATATAAAAAAAAACATCTATCAAAAAGAGCAACAAGTTTCTTGCTCATTCTTCTTGTGATGAATCTGCATTCCGAATGAGTGGTAGAATCAAAATATGACTATTCAAAAGTGCTTGTAATGAGTTTATTTGAATAAAGATTATTTCTATTTCTATTTCTATTTCATGATAATACTGTCAAGTTAGAAGTTATTACAACAATAGATAGATAGGTAAATTCTTTATTCACAATTACAGACACACAACATATATGAGATACAGAAAAAACACGAATTAATACAAGAAATGTAGGTGACTTTATGTGACACAAAAGTGAGCCTTTTCACTTTTGTGTGCCAACTCAGCATAATGCTACAGATAACTCTGCAGCGCTGATATTCTGTTATAGACATAGCTAACCTTTGTTTTCCTAATAAAAACAATACAGTACAAAAAGAATCATCATAATCCAATTGAGAAAGGTCATGGGAAATATATAAAAACCATGAAACAGGTAAAATAATAGCCGTTAAAAAGAATATACAACTTTACGGTGTTACCTTTCGAGGGCATGAGAGCTGCCGTTTTTTGTTTTTTTTTTACTTCTTAAGAGAATCCTCTTTATCTTAATATAATGTATCCCAGCTTAGGTATTATTTATTGGGGTGCGGTTCGCACGGAGGGCCCTAGATCAGGGTTGCCAAACTACACTTGTTAGTTCGTATAAAAGTGCTCAAAACTTTCTTAGATTGATGATATGTTTTTTTATGTATGAATAGCAGACAAGTAGTTCGACGGGCTCGGTGGTTTAGTGGTTGAGTACACCTCTTTACTTGCGATGGACGAGGGTTCGATTCCTTACACCGTGAGGATTCCTGGTGAATTTGTCACGATGGAATACTTGTCTCAAGTTTATCTTATCATCCTCCACAGGCGCTCTGCCTGCGTAAACCGTTAGCGCAGGAGGGTGCACCATTCCATTAGCATCCAAAAAATATAGATCTATACATATAAATAAAATTGGAGTGTCTGTTTGTAATATTAAAATAATAGATTTTTACTACATACATATGAATAAATATACACCAAAATAACATGTTTTACAACTTTTGTCTGTCTGTCTATTTGTTCCGGCTAATCTCTGAAAAGGTTGGACCGATTTTGAACAGGACTTTTATTGGAAAGTAGCCAATGTTACTGTAATGTTATGCTACCAACTCTGTCTTAGCACGGGTGTAGATGTATTATACATATAAACCTTCCTCTTGAATAACTGTATCTATTAAAAAAACCGCTTCAAAATCAGTTGCGTACTAATGTTTGAAACATTTAAGCATACATAGAGATGGACAGACAGCGCCAGCGACTGTTTTATACTAATGATAAAGTATTTATTTGTTATTTAACAGTTTTTAAATAATAAAAAATCTTCTCTAAATCAATAAAATAATTGACATCCTATATCTAGCGGTTACTATGTAATGATAACTAATGTATTTGTTATTTAACAGTTTTTAAATAATAAAAAATCTTCTCTATATCAATAAAATAATTGACATCCTATATGATCTTCATCTTCATCTTGGATGCCGTACGTTTGACAACCCTGCCGTAAAGCCACCAGAATCATTGACATGCGACGCACAATGTCGTACAAAATGTGCGGTTTGCGACGCCACCGACCGGTTGTGCTCTGGCTGTGGGTATTTGACTCTGTGACAGTACATAATACAGTCATATATGATGCCATTTATGAAGCTACTCGAAAAAGGGATTCTTCAGATCTTTTGAATCTATATTGTTATAAAAAATTGAGAGTGATTGTACAAATTTTAAGTTGATAATGAAATGAAATGAACATGTATGCTACCCGAAAAAGGGATTGTTCAGATCTTTTCGATCTATATTGTTATAAAAAATAGAAAGTGATTTGTACAAATTTTAAACGTAATGAAACGAAATGAACATGTAATTTAAAAATTTAAAAAAATATAATAAAATAAAAAATGTCTGTGATTTCAACTTTACAGTAATATAGCTTATACATCAGAATATCACATAGGTTATAATTTAAAAAGATATTATGTAAATTGGTCAAGTAAATGTGAAGCAGACGAAGGTGCGCTGGTCAGCTAGTCTTGATCTAAATATATATAATTCAAAGGTGACTGACATAGTGATCTATCAACGCACAGCCCAAACCACTGGACGGATCGGGCTGAAATTTGGCATGCAGGTAGATGTTATGACGTAGGCATCCGCTAAGAAAGGATTTTGATTAATTCTACCCCCAAGGGGATAAAATAAAGGATGAAAGTTTGTATGAAACTTTGTCAATTTCAAACCGATCGGGCTGAGACTTTGAATGCATAAAGCTACTATGACGTAGGTATCTCCTAAGAAAGTATTTTGATGAATTCCAATCTTAAGAGGATAAATTAACGCGAGCGAAGCCGCGGGCAAAAGCTAGTAATATCATAAACACGAAAGTTTGTGAGTATGGATGTTTGTTACTCTCTCATGCAGAAACTACTGAAGAGATTTTGATGAAACGTTACAGTAATATAGCTTATACATCAGAATAATATATAGGTTATAATTTAAAAAGATATTATATAAATTGGTCAATTAAATGTAATGCAGAAGCGCGGGCAGATAGTTTTTAAATATTAGTAAAATCGGTATCATAACAATAACTCCAAATGTGGTGTTGGAGAAGAATGGAAAGAATTAGCTGGAAAGATAAAATAAGGAATGAAGAAGTGCTTGAGAGGATTAAAGAAAAGAGACAGATCATAGATATTATTGAGAATAGGCGGGGAAAAATGTTGGGGCACTTGATACGACACGACGAACTAATTAACAACATTATAGAAGGAAAAATAGATGGAAAGAGAGGTAGGGGAAGACCAAGACGCAGCTATATCAAGCAAGTTAAAGAAAAAGTTGGAGTCGTGTCGTATCAACAGCTAAAGGGACTGATAGAAGATCGTGGAAGGTGGCGGGAGCTCCACCGACAAGAGCACAGCTCTTAAATCATGAATGAATGAACAATAACTGCATGAACTGGTTTAAAACAAAACAAACTCCGTAATTACTTCCGCTAGGAACTGAACCGAAAGTTTTTCTATGGCCAGGAAACTCATGCGAGCAAAGCGCTGAATTAATTTAAACCACCTCGGACTGCCCTCGACAAAAAACTATGAAACTCACAATTTTTCAACTCGAGACAGGGTTATAAATTGTGGATGATATATGAGCTGAACTAAGTATAATTTCTGGTCGTTTGTTGAAGATGTTCATTTAGAGTTATTTAATTGAATCTATTTCTAGTTACGCTAAATAAACATTATATTTGCAAGAATAAGCTTTATGGCAGGTTGTTTTAAAATTTAAAATCAATTAATCATGTGAGTATTCGAAATACAATTTTTAAACATATCTATACATATAAATAAAATTGGAGTCTGTTTGTATTATTGATATAACAGTTTTTTACTGCATGCATATGAATACGGTACATACAACAAAATAATACCTTTTACTATTTTTGTCTCTCTGTCTGTTTGTTCCGGCTAATCTCTGAAATGGCTGGACCAATTTTGACGAGACTTTTACTGGCTGGTAGCTGATGTAATAAGGAGTAATTTAGGCTACTTTTATTTGAGAAAAATAAAGTTAAATTCCACGCGGACGAAGTCGCGGGAATGGCTAGTTTTCAATATAACCCTATTCATATTCTAAACGCGAACGTTTGTAAGTCTGGATGTTTGTTACTCTTTCACGCAAAAACTACTGAACGGATTTTGATGAATCTTTACAGTAATATAAGCGTTTGCTTCAGAATAACATATAGACTATACTTTTTATTTACCGCGGGTGAAACCGTTGTTTATTTACTGAAAGATACATTAAAATTACATTATTGAAAACAATTCATATTTAGAATAGAATAGAATAGAAAATCATTTATTCAAATTGTATATTGAAAACAAAGTATAAATGTATTAAACTGGTACAAATACATTAAGATCCGATGTTGTTAAACCACTAAAATTCGAAGAGAGAGCACTAATTCCTAGTGTTTGCGGAACAAACCAGAAAAAGCACATCTTTCGGCGACCATCTTGTATAAATCAGTTTATAGGATACGATTAAAATCCAGTCGAATTGCAATCGTCGATCGAATAGGTTTACTAACATTATTTTTATTTGACGACCTCGGTGGTCTAGCGGTCTAGCACACCGCTTTACATCCGATGGTCGCGGGTTCGATTCCTCGCACGCACAAACATTTGTATTCATGAGTATGATTGTTTGTATCGTTTTGGGTGTTTCTATGTTATAATATGTATGTATTTACGAAAAAAAAATATCTATGTACTTGTATCAGTTATCTAGTATACCTAACACTAGCTTAACTTGGACTAGATGGCGCTGTGTGAATTGTCCTGAGATTATTATTATTATTACGCTAAAGACCGCATGCCCACCGGTGGGTCACGCCGCAAAGTTAAATTTACACGTTGGGACTGAGAGATCATCCGTGGGCACTTTTATTGAAATATATCTAGAGCTTAAATAACCTAAAATTATTGTACACTAAAAATATGTTTAAAAACTAATACCCGTAATTAACCAAAAAATGTAGGTCCCTATATAGAACTATACGTCGGGGCGGTTGCTTGGATAATAAATAAAATGAAAGGAGTATTTGTCTTGTATGAATTATTTTAGGTTTCTGATAACATAATCTCTATATGAACAAGGATATACCTACATCGTCTAATAATCGTCAATAAATAATAAAAAAAATACACTTTATTGTGCCTAAAAAACTAATCTATACATATAAATAAAATTGGAGTGTCTGTTTGTAATATTGAAATAACCGTTTCTTACTACATGCATATGAATACAAATACGGTACATACACCAAAATAACATTTTTTACAGTTTTTGTTCATTCCGGCTAATCTCTGAAATGGCTGGACCGATTTTGACGCGACTATTTTTGGCAGGTAGCTGATGTAATAAGTAGTAAGTAAGTAGTAGCTGAGTAACTTAGGCTACCTTTATTTTAGAAAAATAAAGTTAATTTCCACGCGGACGAAGTCGCGGGTACAGCTAATATTTACTAACAAACAACTTAGTACAAAAATATGCTAACTAAAATAGCTCGAAGCAATGATCATTATATTCCACGCGAACAATATCGTGGATAAAATCTACTACTTTATAATAATTGTATCATAATTAATAAAGCAACCTTTTTATTAATCAGGTCGTAAGATAGAAACTCCTCCTTGAGCGCTCACTAATTGTAGAGAGTGGGACACTGTACGACTTCTAACTGCATTTTCTTTGGCGTTGGATAACAAACATTGCACCGACAACCCCCTACCCCACCCCACCACAACCCCTCACAACCCCAATAGATAATATTGACTGTTGGTTTTATCCAAGCTATTCTTCTTTCAATTTCTAATAGTTTATTTAACAATTACAATGTTTGGAAGTTGGTTTATAATTTCAGAAGGTAAATATTTACCTATAGGTAACTTCATGGTGCAGTGGTTTACTACTCTAACTTGGACTGAATGGTTATGAGTTCATATCTCGCAATATTAACCTATAGATAACCTCGTGGTGCTTGGTTTACTACTATTACTTGGACCGAATGGTAATGTGTTGAATCGGGGCGTATTAACAAAAAATTTGTATGTTAACTTAACTAACTTTCCGTTGATGGGTATACCAATAATAAACTAAAAGTTAATCCGGGAGGCTGCGGTAGGCTCATCTCAAAATTGGACAGAAATATAATGAAATGTGGACTTATGATGTACTTTATTCAAAATTACGATAATCTCTTGACTCGGCCGTAATTATAGCAAAGTTCTTGTTTTTATTTATCTGTTTCTCTACTAAAATCAAATCAAAATATCTTTATTCATGTAGGTCTATTACAGACTCTTATGATATATCAAATCTGCCGTTAGTTCGGAATGATTTCGAGATGAGAGGAACTGACAAGAAACTCAGCTCGTATTCTGTTCAAATGAGTTTATATATGATTACTAAAATACAGACTCCTTTTAAAATCATTTAGGAAGAATGTAGTGACCACCAGCACATGCTATTGCATTTTTATCAAATGGCAACAATCTTATCAAAATAAGTTTTTATACTATTTTTAAATTTTATAATTATATTTTTTGACATATTCATTTTGTTACATTCTATTATATATCGCTGTCAAATTACTCGCATTTTATTGTATCTCCTTATAAAAACCCTCAGGACCTCTAACTCATCAGACACTTTAGATGCCTCGGCTTCATTATCAATAGCCGTAACCTGAACAGTCCCTGCATCAATCATTCAAGAGTATGACTAACTCGCGACTTTGTCCGCATGGAATTTTATTTTTAACCAAAATAACATCTTTTAGCATTTTTGTCTGTCCGTCTGTTTGTTCCAGCTAATCTCTGAAATGGCCGGACCGATTTTGACGGGACTTTTTTGGCAGATAGCTGATGTAATCAGGAGTAACTTAGGCTACTTTTATTTTAGAAAAATAAAGTTAAATTCCACGCGGAAAAGTCGTGGAATCAGCTAGTTGTACAATAGATGTCCATTCTGTAAATTATCCCTACATTTAACATATCTAATTATAAATATAGAATTAGAATAGTCTGTACAATGAAGGGTAAGATAATTACAGTGTACAAATTACAGTGTGTTCATTGAATGTACTGAACTATTGTGCTCTATAATTATGTCTCAAATTACAGAATTGCCCGCAGTATTTACATTTCAGTTGGTTTGTTTGCGTTTGATAACTAGATCTTTATCCGGATACAGCTGGGGATGTGGGCTGTGGGCTGTGGGCTGTGGGCTGTGGGCTGTGGGCTGTGGGCTGTGGGCTGTGGGCTGTGGGCTGTGGGCTGTGGGCTGTGGGCTGTGGGCTATGGGATGTGGACTGTGGGCAAGTACAGTTAATAATTGTTACTAGCTATTTAGCAAGGCTGTCCCAGTAAAGGGTATATAGTTCAATAAATTCAAAATATCTTTATTAATGTAGATCTATTACAGACTCTTATGATATGCCAAATCTACCATCAGTTCGGAATGATTTCAAGATGAGAACAACTGATAAGAAACTCAGCTCGTATTCTTTTCAAATAAATGTTATGCATGTTTACAATAGTACAGAATCATTTTTAAATTCAGATTTGAGAGGATAGAGTAAAATATCATCATTGCCTTGCCTTTATCCCATTATTTGTGGTATTTGCATTATGTCATTCTCTTCCACTGCTCTCTATCGGTCGTCATATCTGAACATACTCTTCTTTTATTCATATCATCTTTCACACAATCCATCCATCTTTTCTTAGGGCGTCCCCTCCCTTTACATCCATCCACATAGAGTACAATAGTTAGGTATATATTGTCTTATATGTTAGAGTAAATATTTCGGCTTCATTTGCAGAAAGATTCTTCCGTTATTTTACGCCTTTGTACGTTGTATGTCCATATTTTTGAAATATTATTAAAATCCCACTAGATATTTAATTCAAAACTCCTGTTAAATCATATTTACTGAGCAAGGCCTATTACTAAACGATTACTTGAATGACGAGCGTGCATGGCAATAGTTTTCATGTTCGGGATTTTCATTTAATGTTAGACATAGACACCTATATAAATACCTATGCATTGTAAATAAACTGGCTTTTAAAAAAAAGTAATTCAATTGAGTTTCTTGCCAGTTTTTCTCAATTGGATGTATATATCGAACTGGACGATAGGAAAAAAAAATTATAATGTGAAAACTTGACATTCATGAAAGGCTAAAATGTCATATATAAATAAATGATTTTTGAATTTGAATTTGATAGACAGAGAGACAAATAAAGTTTTGCATTTATAATTTTTATAGTATACATAATTGCTTGGTTTGGCTATTATTGTGCGTGCATTCATTTGGTAAAAATTATCCTATATTTGAAATTGTACCGAATAATGTACAGTACATTCATATTTGTTTTTTAATAGTTATTGAATTTTCGGACCACGATTCCTAAAATTTTTAATAATGAACTGTATTATTTAAAATATTAGAGCTCATTTTTGGGAAACCTATAAGAAAGGTTGTAGGCGGTTGTTGCAGACAATATTTGAACTATGTAAATATTCTGTAATAAAAGTCTAAATATTATTTTTGGCTGTTGATAATATTGTCTGGAAAGATTTAGAATTTTTCTTATACAATTTTAACATAAGTTCAAACATAGACAATATTTGAACTCATGTCAAAATTGTATAACAAAACGTCTAAATGTTATGGTTCACTGCTTGCGCGCATTCTAGCAAAATCGACTGTAATATCCCAACTTCAAAGTCGATTTTCCAAAATAATTAAATTTTTAGTTCATGTACTTTATTAATTAAGAGTAGGCTATACATATATGGTACATACATACATACATATATACCCTTTACTGGGACAGCCTTGCAAAATAGCTAGTAACAATTATTAACTGTACTTGACATAAAAACCTGTAAACTCACAAATAAACCTAATACCAATAACTGATTCACGTTCATAAAAGATTCAACTGTAACACCGTTAAGCCTTACTTAACAATGAACAGAGCGGTTAGCATTCGTAGCCACGTAGCTCACCTCGTAGCTCGTAGCTGCTCTACGACAACTCTACACTGCTACGAGGATCGCTTTTGTAACCGCTATGAACGTGTGAATGATAGAAATAAGATGTTTATTTAAAATCAACTTTATAAATATATAAATAAGCTCTAAAATTCAGCGGAAAGATTGTAAGCTATCTTCTTATGAGATCTCTTTATGTTGGACTGATTCAAACATTTCAAGCTACAGGTTTAATAGGCTATATCATATTAAATTCGTCCTTTATAGTGTAAGTCATATATGAGTATATTATATATATGAACCTTCCGGAAGAATTTAACTAAATGCCAGTGAAAATAGTAATAAAATCTGTTACGTAGTTTAGATGAAGGAAACAGACAGACAACAATAGCGACTTTGCTTTACATTATGTTACAAACATTAAGTATATTATTTTCATAATATTCTTAGATTGGTATCCAAAAAAGTCAAACAATACCATGAGTAAAAAAAATGGTAATAGTAAAATGGGAAAGGTTGGATGAGGCCTATATTCTTGAATGGATACCCAAAAAAAAAATAGAAATGGATTAATAATTATTGTGTTGTTCTAATAATTATTGCATGCTAATAATAATGCATCTAATATTCCTATTTTGGAAAATAAAAGACTTATTTTTTTAACTAAATATATATAACTCAAGGTGACTGCCTGACATCGTGATCTATCAACGCACAGCCCAAACCACTGGACGGATCGGGCTGAAATTTGACATGCAGGCAAATGTTGTGACGTAGGCGTCCGCTAAGAAAGGATTTTGATTAATTCTACCTCCAAGGGGATTAAATAGGGGATGAAAGTTTATATGAAACTTTGTCAATTTTAAACCGATCGGGCTGAGACTTTGCATAAAGCTACTATGACGTAGGCATTCCCTCAGAAAGGATTTTGATAAATTCCATCCTAAAGGGATAAATTAACGAGAGCGGAGCCACTACATCAGTCACCTTTGAGTTACATATATTTAGATTATTACATCAAAAAATATCTGGAAGAGGTTAAAGGGTTAAAATGTTTCAAATGAAAATGCTAATAAAATCTCTCGTAACAGTTAATTTATAATAAGTAAAACAAAGTTTAAAGTTGTGAATTTGTTTTATGGAAAAGAATTCGTTACTTGTATGTCTTTTTCTTATGAATATAGAAAAATAACGCTCGAAAAAGAGTATTACACAAATAATGCGTACTTACAAAGAACAAAGTTTTAAACAAAAATTGTCTATATTTATATATATGAAGGATATAATATTGGAGACACGTGTAGAGTAGAATTGCCAACTGTCCTGTTTTCCCAGGACATGTCCTAGTTGTTGAAGTGTCCTGGGAAGTCCTGAATAGTTATTTGACAGCGTCCTGGGTTTTTAAAACATGCGCGCCTCTTAATTACTAATTTTCAACAGTATAATTTTATCAAATACTTTTTATTAAAACCTGATTAATATAACTATTGCAACACTATTACTGGCCGCTTAGTCCCGACAAGTTGAAGCTACATATCACTACATAGTATAAAACAAAGTCGCTGTCGTTGTCTGTCCCTATGTATGCTTAAATCTTTAAACTACGCAACAGATTTGAGCTGTTATTTTTAATAGATAGAGAGATTCTAGAGGAAGGTTTGAAGTAGAAATATAAATAATCTTTATTCAAATAAACTCATTACAAGCACTTTTGAATAGTCATATTTTGATTCTACCACTCATTCGGAATGCAGATTCATCACAAGAAGAATGAGCAAGAAACTTGTGTGTTGCTCTTTTTAATAGATGTTTTTTTATATAAATAATTACAGTATAACAAGTAAGAGGCATGCGATAATCAACATAGAAGTCGCTACGCACTCATTATTAATGTAATTAGATATTATTGTCAGTGCTATGGATTTAAAGTTTTTTTATAAAAACATTATTATCGTTAACGAATTCTTCAATTTTATAGTAAGCTTTTTTGCAAAGGAACTGTTTTATTTGACATTTAAATCTTTTTTCTGGCAGATTTATAACAGAACAGTTTATATATATAATACCCTGGCGAAGCCGGGGCGAGTCTCTAGTTAAAATATGAAATATAGGTCAGGTATCATTTACTTTTTTAAGTTGGTTTCAGTAATTTTTTATATCGAAACAAAAGAATGCTGGAAAACAGGTCAAGTGACGGCGCACGCCGATGGAGTTGCAGAGCGCTAAACTAACGCAATACTCAACATATACGGTAGTGACTTCGAAACGTTGGTATAAAAAAAGTTATAAACTATTGAGGGTAGAAAAATATTAATAGACAGACTCGGCTCGTAAACAACAATGCTTATTAATATTATTGTTAATATTTATAATTTTATAATAAAACGATCTTTCTTATATTTATATTTAATTGTTTCTTCTTGAACATGTCATTACTGTTTCACACTTTATAAACCAGAGAGTTAACAATATAGAACCAATCATAGACAACAATTATAGTTGCCAGTTACTACTAATATAAAAATGCTAAATGTATGTATTTATACTCAACACGCCTCCTTACATTTACATTTTTATTTATATATATTTACCTTCTTACTTTTCATATACAGACTGTCTTATATATACTAACTTATTTATGTTTATTTACTTTACCTATATAACTATAACATCTTTAAATATCTAATATTAATTAAAATTAACTTAACTCTTTATAGATCATTCATATTTACTTTTTAAGTTTAACATCTCTCTAAATTTTGTAAATTTAACTGTCCCTAATGACTTTGTAAAAATATCTGCTATATTATTTTCTGAATTTACTTTACAAACCTGAATTGTTCCATTTTCACAATTTTCATGTACAAAGTGATACTGTACTTCTATATGTTTTGAATTTTTAGTAAAATTTCCATGTTTTGCAATTTCAATTGCTCCAGAATTATCCTCATAAATTTTAATTGGAAGTTTAACGTTCATAAATACATCTTTTATTAAATTTAATAAAAACAATATATCTGTTACCGCATCTGACAAAGCTACATATTCAGCAAAAGTGGATGATTTTGTCACACTAACTTGTTTCTTAGATTTCCAAAATATTACATTTCCAAATAAACGAATTATAAAGCCTGTTGTGGATTTTCTATCTATAATATCACCTGCCCAGTCGGCATATACAAAACAATCTATTACATCATTATTTATATTATTTTGGCGATATGTTAATTTCAGGTTTTTTGTTAAATACAAATATTTCAGCACTCTTAAAGCATATTTAAAATGTGTCTCATTATAACAATTTTGAAACCTACTCAAATAATTTACACTAAATGATATATCTGGTCTGGTTTGTGAACTTATGTATAAAAGTGCACCAATAAGACTTCTATACTTAACATTCTCATTAACATCACACTGTTCTAATTTTAGGTTCATTTCCATTGGAGTTTTATATAATTTTGAGTTTAAAATATTATATTGTTTTGCTAAGGACTCTATATAACTTTCCTGACTTAATGTTATTATATTAGTACTTGTGTAATCATATTCAATATTTATACCTATATATTTCTTTACTTTACCTAAATCCTTCATTTTAAATTTGGAACTTAATTGTTGTTTTATGTAATTTAATATTTCTATGTCTTTACAACATACTAACAAATCATCAACAAATAAAAGGATATATACAGTTATATTATTTTCAGTTTTAAGAAAAGACAATAATCATATTTACTTCTACGAAAACCTAGTTTTTCAATATACTCATTAAAACATTCATACCAAGCACGTGGGCTCTCTTTTAATCCATACAGTGCTTTGTTTAATTTATAAACTCTATTAGAAACATCATCATAGCCTTGTGGCTGTTTTACATACACTTCAGATAATACTTTGCTATTTAAAAAAGCTGTTTCAACATCCATTTGATGAATATTTAAACTATATTGACAAGAATATGAAAGTAACAATTTTAAAGTTTGCATTTTAACTACTGGTGAGTATATATCATCAACAATACCTTTTTGCTGGAAGCCTCGAACGACTAACCTAGCTTTAAAAATATCACCTGGTTTTCTTTTGTACACCCATTTCACATCTAGGATTTCCTTATTATCTGGTTTGCACACTAGTGTCCATGTATTATTTTTCACAAGACTGTTTATCTCACTATCCATTGCGTCCTTCCATTGTTCTGCATCTTTACATGTTGTCGCCTCCTCAAAATTACCTGGAATCATAGCATCACATAAATTTGCACTTATACAATAATATCCAAATTCTTCATCAAATCGCACTGGTGGTTTGATTTCCCTTCTTGGTTTTCTTCCACTTCTTATTTTGTCATCATCATCATCATCAATTTTCTCATTCTCATCATTATTTGAATTATTTGTGTCTTCTTCAGATTTCTTCTTCTCATTTCTCTCATCTTCATCATCATAACCAATAAACATAGTGTCTTCTTCTATAATGTCAACATGTCTAGCGACTATTATTCTGTTATTCACCAATATTCTATATCCAACTTCTGTATAACCAAGTAAAATTCCTAACTCAGCTTTTTTGTCCCATTTAGATTTTCTTTTTATTTCTGGTATTCTAACAAATACTTTACTTCCATACATTTTCAAGTTTGTTATTGATGGTTTCTCATTAAAAAATATTTCATATGGTGTCTTTTTCTCTACTGTATTTGCTAATGTTCTGTTTTTTATATATGCCGCTGCTTTTACTACTTCTGTCCAATACATTTTTTCTACCTTTGCTTCTGCCAACATACATCTGGCCATATCCATAATTGTTCTATTAAATCTTTCTGCCGTCCCATTTAGTTCATGTACATATGGTGGGCATGGTTTAATTGTTATGCCGTTATCTCTAGCAAATTTTAAAATATTCCTGTTTATATATTCTTTGCCATTGTCACATCTTAATTCTTTAATCCTTTTTCCTGTTAAATTATGTACTTCATTTACATATTCAATGAAACATTCATATACTTGATCTTTTGACTGGATACAATATACTTTTACTAACTTACTATAATCATCTATAAAACTCAGAAAATACTTTTCATTACAATATCCTGTTGTAGTATGTGGTCCATTTATATCTGTATGCACTATTTCCAATATGCCTTCAGCTCTTCGTCTATTATTCTTGAAAGGTAAGTTATGCATTTTATTTTCACAACATATAGCACATTTTACATAATTATCTTCTAATTCTTTTGGTATCCCTTCTATCATTTCATTTCTACATAAAATATCTAACTGTGTGAAACTGATATGTCCAAGAGTTCTATGTAATTTTTCCTTCATAGACATTTTATTATTATTACTTCTTGTCAAATTTACTTGTGTATTATATTCTGAAAGATAACTTTTCATCTTATATAGTCCCTCTTCCTTTTTAGCTATGGCTATTAATGGTCCATTTATTTTATATATTTTTGTATAAAAGCCCTTTGAAACAATAGTATGATTATTTGTAATTTTTGAATAACTCAACAAGTTAGCTTTCATTTCACTTACATAAAATACATTTTTTAAAATAACTTTTGATTTACTGCCATAAATTGGGAAATATACTGTAATTTGACCAACCTTTGTCGCTTCTAGTATTCTACCATCTCCAACTTTTACTTTAACGGGTTTCTGTAATATTTCTTGTTGTTCATAATATTTGTCACAGTTTATTATATGGTCTGTACACCCACTATCCAGGAGCCAGTCTATATCACCCATATTTAAAGGATTTTTGTTTAAATTTGACATATTTATATCTATAGTAGTATGAAAACTACTGCCGGGCTTGATATTTGATACTTGATAATTGTTTCGTTTGCCACGATTAGCAAATGTCCCACGGCTACGATAGTTTGAGAAACCACGACCTCTAAAATTTGAGAATCCTCTGCCACATCCTTGATTTGTATTTTTATACCAGCAGGCATTCTTTAAATGTCCTGGCTTTCCACAAATAAAACATAAATTATTTTCTTTCCTTTTAGTTTCAACTTTAAAAGCATTTGACTTATCTATCACCTCCTCTTCTGATCCATTATTCTTTTCTTCCAAATATTTCATCTTAATTTTAGCTTTTAAATAATCAACAGTTCGATCTTTCTCGGGAATTACATCAATAATGTCTCCTATGTGACTGTAATGTTTTGGTAAAGATTTTAACATATAATTCAGCTTTTCCTGCTCTGTTACGATTGCTCCTGCTTGTTTTAATTCATTTACAGATTTTTCAAAATTATCAAAATATTGGTTCAAGTCTGTGTAATTCTTTAACTTTATATTTTCGATATTATTTCGACAGACGATTTGTAATGAGGTGGAGACTTTTAAATACATATCATCGAATTTCTTTATGATTTTATACGCAGAGTCCAAATCACTTACATATTCTAGTTGTTTATTTGTAATTGCGCTGTAGATATAATTTGTTGCTTGGATGTCCATCTCAATCCATTTAATTTTATCATCATCACTTGTTATTTGACGTACGGTTACATCTTTACATTTTTTGTACTCCAAAAATTTTAATAATCGAATTTTCCAATTGTTGTATTCCATTCCATCAAACAAAGGTATGCCAATGTCCCCGTTCCGTGACGACGCCATTTTTGCACGCCAACTTTTTATTGTTGTAATTCACTTCACTTTATAAATTTTATGTATTTTATCCTTTTTTATTAAACTACCGCTCTGCTACCATGTTAATATTTATAATTTTATAATAAAACGATCTTTCTTATATTTATATTTAATTGTTTCTTCTTGAACATGTCATTACTGTTTCACACTTTATAAACCAGAGAGTTAACAATATAGAACCAATCATAGACAACAATTATAGTTGCCAGTTACTACTAATATAAAAATGCTAAATGTATGTATTTATACTCAACAATTATAAATACGATAGTGAGTTTGTCTGTGACGACTTTACACATAAACTTCTGAATCGAATTTCTGAAACTCAGCATAGACATTAGACATGGACCGTTGCAAGATTAATGGCTGTAACTTGTTAATTTATACATATATATAAAATTGGAGTGTCTGTTTGTAATATTGAAATAACAATAATTTCAATATAAGTACGCTACATACACCAAAATAACATTTTTTACAATTTTTGTCTGTCTGTCTGTCTGTCTGTTTGTTCCGACTAATCTCTGGTATGGCTGGACCGATTTTGACAGGACTTTTTTTGGCAGGTAGCTGATGTAAGGAGTAACTTACTACTTTTATCTTAGATTTTTTTTTATTTTAGAACAAAGTTAAATTTCACGCTGACGAAGTCGCGGGTAAACGTTTGTACCATTCGAGGAATCAAACCTGCATCGGAAATAACTAGTGCTGAACCGCTACACTGAGGCCGTCAAATTGAAACATGAATCGGATTATCGATTCAACAAATACAATATTAACATTCATTTCTAATATCTAAATATATCACTTCTAACACTAAATAATGATTATTTGATAGAAATTTCTACTATATTTCTACTATATTGGATCTGGATATAATTAGAAATACTTAGGTATCCTCATGTTTCGGTGTAGCTCCAGCTGAAACTGAAATGCGGTGACACAGTTCGAATCTCTCGTAAAATAGCTCGAATACGAACTGATGCTGTAGTTCTTACACGGCGCACTTATGTAATTATATATGTTATGTATATATATATATTTTTTTTAAAAAAGCAAAGAAATATTACTATAAGTTCCTTACTCTTTTTCCATGTATTACTTAAGAGATATTTGTTCCAAAGCTTATACTCCTCCTTCTACGTAAATGGATGTATAAAGTTTTATAGATTTACTAGCTTTTGCCCGCGGCTTCGCTCGCGTTAATTTATCCCCTTAGGCGTGGAATTTATCAAAATCCTTTCTTAGGGGATGCCTACGTCATAATAGCTTTATGCATGCTAAGTCTCAGCCCGATCAGTTTAAAATTTACAAAGTTTCATATAAACTTTCATCCCCTATTTTATCCCTTTAGGGATAGAATTAATAAAAATCCTTTCTTAGCGGATACCTACGTCATAACATCTACCTGCATGCCAAATTTCAGCCCGATCCGTCCAGTGATTTGGGCTGTGCGTTGATAGATCACTATGTCAGTCACCTTTGAGTTATACACACACACGGCGCACTTATGTAATTATATATGTTATGTATATATATATATATTTTTTTTAAAAAAGCAAAGAAATATTACAATAACTTCCTTACTCTTTTTCCATGTATTACTTAAGATGTATTTGTTCCAAAGCTTATACTCCTCCTTCTACGTAAATGGATGTATAAACTTTTATAGATTTACTAGCTTTTGCCCGCGGCTTCGCTCGCGTTAATTTATCCCCTTAGGCGTGGAATTTATCAAAATCCTTTCTTAGGGGATGCCTACGTCATAGTAGCTTTATGCATGGAAAGTCTCAGCCCGATCGGTTTAAAATTTACAAAGTTTCATATAAACTTTCATCACCTATTTTATCCCCTTGGGGGTAGAATTAATAAAAATCCTTTCTTAGCGGATGCCTACGTCATAACATCTACCTGCATGCCAAATTTCAGCCCGATCCGTCCAGTGGTTTGGGCTGTGCGTTGATAGATCACTATGTCAGTCACCTTTGAGTTATATGTATTTAGATTAGAAAAAAATTAAAGCGTATTGGAATCTTAAACAAACGTAGCAATAGATGCAGTGTTAGATGAGTAAAGACCGATAGATAAAATATATCTATCTATGTAAATAAAAACAAATTGCTATTCGTTGGTCTCACAAAAACATAGAAACGGCTAAACCGATTTGGCTAATTTTATTTATTTTATTTTTTTATTTAAATAACTTTAATGCACGTCATACACAGCTAAAAAGTACATATGGCGGACTTAACACCTAATGCCATTTTCTACCAGGCAACCATGAGTTGTGCAGAGATAAGTTGTTGGCGGTGCAAACAATATTATAATATTTTATAGAATATACATGAACAAATATATATATATAGACACATGTAAATACATAAATATTCCTACAAATATACACAAAAATTTTAGTCGTTTAAATATTCGTGGAAGTCTAGGGAAGTTTTAAACGGTGATAAAATATGAATAAATTGCATGTAAAGATAATTAAAACAACAATTTTATTTTCCCATACAAACTGCTGATACCTGTCAAATAGGGTGCTTTCAGAAATTTATTGCGTAACTAAACTTCAAAAACCTTTGACATATTTAATTTTGAGGCGAAATTGAGTTCGCGAGGTACTAGTTCATTATTACATAGTATAAAACAAAGTCGCTGTCGCTGTCTGTCCCTATGTATGCTTAAATCTTAACTATGCAACGAATTTCGAAGCGGTTATTTTAAAGTGATTCTAGAGGAAGGTTTATATAATATATGTACATCTATGAGAAGCCGGGGCGAGTAGCTAGTAAACAAATAAATCATCTTTTTGTAAATGTAAAAGGGACGTAATAGAATTATCTAAGTGTTTATTAACTGAAAGCTACCGCTAATAAAAACAATCAGGATCGAGATGAAATAAGAAGAGAATGAGATGAAATAAGAAGAGAATGAAATAGAAGCTCCGAGTGGCTGGTTTACGCTCGCATTGTACTTTTTCTTATTAAAACTTTAACTTAAATTTCTTCATTTCAAATGTTAATCGACTAACGGCACGGTACGGCGCAGTTAGATTATTACTTATTCATATTTTCCACTCGTGAAATACTACGAGCACTTGAGAAATAACTATAAGTTAAATACGAGTTAACTTTTATAATAAATTCTGTATTCCAAATACATTTCCCTTACAACACAGGAACCAACGACCCAAGTAAGGATTATGCGAGAACAAACTGAGCAATAAAATGTTTGTTAGCGCCACAACAAATGAATTTTATGTGCTTGCCGTTTGTTTTTACAATTTCATACACATTTCTAATTAGTATTTATTTTTTAATTTCATATGTGCACAAAATTTAATGTCTCAGGACAATTGACACAGCGCCATCTAATCCCAAGCTAAGCAGAGCTTGCGTTATGGGTACTAGACAACGGATACATTTTTTTTTTGTAAATAAATACATATTATACATAGAAAACACCCAGACTGATACAAACAAGCATACTCATGAATACAAATGTTTGTACCGTGCGAGGAATCGAACCCACGACCATCGGATAGTAAAGCGGTGTGCTAAAACACTAGACCACCGAGGCTGTCAAATTCAAAAATTCAAGTTGAACATTAACTCACGGTTCAGACCTATTGAGGCGACGAACTATCTAGCTATATCGTGTGAGTAGACGCAAGGCAACGAATAACTTCACGCTTCAAGTATTCAGAGATTTTATGGCGATGTCAGCAGATACCACGCGGTGAATTATTCAATAAACCCGCCTGTAAACATTACGAATGTGACACGTAACGCGCACTGATCGACTATCCCAAACTTTATTTAGACTTCGAAACTTGTTCGCATCATTACCGACGTAGTTTGCAACATTCATTTATCATATTACGTTTAAATCAACTCGGCATTCACTTCCCCGATTTGATTGATAAACTTATAACACTCGCCCACCTGTGAAAACTTCTCCTGAGCATCCAAGATCTCGATGAACAGCGACAGCTTGTGGTCCATAATTGGGAATCCATTCCGGGGTTGCTGGAGTAGATGGCGCACAGCTTCTCGGACGGCAGCGGGGGTGCTGGGCGTGAGCGGGGTCCCCGCCGTCGGGTAGGGCCCCATCAGCGCCGAGAGGCCGTGGAAGGTGGCCGACGTTTTCGGCGGGTTCTGCACTCCGCCAGGCAACGACAGCCTCCTGGACGTGGACGGCGGCACGGCGCCGTACCCGTTCGTCATAATGGCGGGCCTTTGCAACTGGTAGTCGCTCCTCGAGGACGGTAAATTGAAGTTCGCGCGCGGCAGTGTCGTGTTCGGCACCGGCCGGGGCCGGCGCGGCACGGGGTGCAGCAGCGGGACCGTGGGCCACTCATCCTCGACGGAGCCGATCGAGTGGGGCCGCCTGGCGAGATGGTTGGTCACTGTCCGCGTGGAGACGACGCTCTGCGGTCTCCGAGGCCTGCGGTCGGCCTGTATAGGGTTAGGGGGCGTGTAGACGCTGAATCCGTTGAAGTCGTCGGTGAGCGCCGGTCCCGGCTGCGTGGAGGGCGCGGGCGCCGGCGGCGGGGGGTCGTCCCGGCGCGGCCACACGAGGCTCAGAGAGTCGGGCTTGCGGGGAGGCGCTGGCCTGGGCCGCGCGGCCTCGCTCATGGCCGTCGGCAGCAGTCACATGGCAGCGCGGGCGTTGGTGGAGGGCGAGCGTCGCGCGCGGCCGCCGCCGGTCGACTGCCGCGCCGCGACGCTGCATCCATCGTCCTGCACCGACACCACGGCGGCGCAAGTTTCGGGGGCGGAATTTTCGTTTGTTTTGGGTTAGTAAGTGTGCGTGAACTTTGTTTACCGGTTTTCATTCATTGGAATGATATTGAACAGCATATGCTGGTGGTCACTCTATTCTCCCAAATTTGAATTTTAATAACTGTATTTATCATAAACATGTTCCACTATTATTTGAAAAAAAATACGAGCTGAGTTTCTTGTCAGTTCTTCTCATCTCGATATCATTCCGAACTGACGGTAGATTTGACATATCATAAGAGTCTGTAATAGACCTACATGAATAAAGATATTTTAAATTTGAATTTGAATTTGAACTAAACTTGACTTTGCGATGTATTTGATAAGCCGCTGATCGGAACTAATCTATTACTTTATAGTTTAGACGTAAATAAAATGTTATCATACAATCTGACCTTAATTGACGGCCTCGGTAGTACTAACGTAAATAAGTATTTGTAAGATGGGATACAAGATTCTGCGGAATATGTTTATATACATCAGACGATCTATAACAGTAGATATAGATAGATAAGGATATTTAAACAGACAAGAAAATGCGGTTACTGAAATATAAAGAGTAAGTAACGAATTCGATGCGTAAATAAATAAATATCCATATGAAATATCTACCGAAAGTTTAATCATTAAGAGGTTATACAATTTCTAATATACAGTTGATACTAAAACACATATTATTCTAAATATAAATAATAATAATAATATCAGGACACTTCACACAGCGCCATCTAGACCCAAGTTAAGCTAGCTAAAGCTTGTGTTATGGGTACTACATAACTGATATATACATAGATTTTTTTTTTGTAAATACAGACATATTATACATAGAAAACACCCAGACCGATACAAACAATCATACTCATGAATACAAATGTTTGTGCCGTGCTAGGAATCAAACCCGCGATATTGGTCGTAAAGCGGTGTGCTAGACCGTTAGACCACCGAGGTCGTCAAATATATATTATTAATTATTATCAATATATATTACAGATTAGAAAAAAAACTAAGTTTAATATTTTTTCAAAACATAGAAATCATGATTACATATATTGTACGGGAATCAATCGCGCCACCATACAAAAGTACAACAAAAGACTGCTACACCTAAAGACTATAAAAATATACCAAAAAAAATATTGAAATATCTAATATAACTAAAAGAAAGTGCAATGAACTATTTGATAAAGCGAGGGTCCTATTCTGAAATATCGCTATTCACTTCCGCACGTTTCATTCGATCTATATCGAGTGGTGGTCGTAAATCAGCGTTCACTGCCATTCCAACTAGTTACGACCTGTTCCCGTATGTGGACCACCATAAAATTATAACAGTTAAAGATATTTTATTATCATTTGAGTACTCACTAGTATAACGGTTTCGCTTTCAGTTACTGAGTTCTGAGGCTGAAATGTGTCCGGAACTAATGTAACTAAATCAGTTTTATTTTGAAACTAGTTGTGCAAGCGGTTTCACCCATATGAAATTTGTAGGCTACATGTCATTCTGATGTATAAGCTATATAATTGTAAAGTTTAATTAAAATTTATTCTTTGCGTGAAATACTAAGAAACAACCTTCCATCAAACCACACTAACAAACTACCGAGTTTATAATATCAGTAACTAAGTAACACTTTTAGTTAATTTAGAAATCATTCAGAGTATTTTATCAGAACCTGTATCAAAACAATCGGTACTAATTTATAAATTTGTAGATAAAAGTAGGTAAAATTTGTTTTTATAGTAATTTAAAGTTTAGATGTAATGTAATTGATTAAGAAGTCAACACGGAGCTAACAATCTCACTATTGTGCTAAGTTCCTAAATAAATAAAGAGAGAAAAAAAATCACTTTTAGTTTAAAAACTATTGTAACTACAGTACCCTTTCTTGAATTTTATAATTTCATACAGATAATTCTATGATTCTAAGTGATAAAAATATACGGATAACGCTAGGCATAGAGAAGTAGAGAAGAAGAGGATATACTCGTGCAGAAGACTATAAAAAAACGTCTCAGTCTCAGTTCAGTACTACCTCAGTCACTAAACAATTTACATTGTGTACTGGTTTTGATTGAAAGCTCGATTTTAGTGTTTTTCTGTGTATTATTCATCTCAAAAACGCCAGACATCGAACCAACTATCATTAGGAAATGTATTGAACTAAAACTATTGGAAAGATGTAGGAAAAGCAAAAATCATTACTATATTTGTCTTTTTTTTATCTCAGGACAATTCCCACAGCGCCATCTAGATCCAAGTTAAGCTAGCTGTAGCTTGTGTTATGGGTACTAGATAACTGATACAAATACATAGATAATTTTTTTTTCGTACATACATACATATTATATATAGAAAACACCCAGTCCGTTGTGCCGTGCGAGGAATCGAACCCGCGACCGGATCTAAAGCGGTGTGCTAGACCGCTATACGACCGAGGTCGTCGTCTTCTCTCTTTCTTTAATGCTACGTTTACATTCAGCCGCTTCCCCTGCCACTCGCGCTGCCAGTCCTTTGACACCGACAATCGAGAGAGCGCCGGGCAGCGCGAGTGGCAGCGCCAATGGCATGGGAAGTACTTCCACTCGTGTTTACAATCTAACGCTGCTCACTTCCCCGCCCACTCGGGCTGAGTGTAAATTGAGCATTAGGATGAATGTCGTAAAGGAATTCAAATGCTAGATTACCTGAAACTTCCAATAAAATGCATTGACTGTACGCACTTCTATAACCAAAATAATCATTACAAGTGCATACTTATGAGTACAGGGATTATACTTAATATGTACAGTCATCTGCATTATTTTAATAACACTTGTGGAGCGCCAGTTAGCTCGTGACCACGGCTAGTGCAACCTAGTCGAAACGTCGAGAGAGGTAAATATCTTTATTTGCCATAAAATTATTCGTGTTAAGACCCGGTTAATAATTTAAATAATTAAAAATAGCATCTTCTCAGTTGAAATTGGAATATAATAAACATTAAAAAATATATATTTGTTTACAAAAAAAAATATTGTATTAACGATATATTTTCTATTTATATAATTTTGAAAACAGTTATATGCAATATCCATCCATAAATTTCTATATTTTTACAAATACTTTCTGTTTTATTCTGCTATATATAAAATGTATTCGTGTTAAGACCCGGTTAATAATATAAATAATAGTTGTGGACCCACAGACTACATATTATTTGAATATTTTTGATACCTTTATGATTATTTTTTCAAATACAAAAATCATTTATTCATGTAGGACATTTTAGCCGCTTATGAACGTCAAGTTTTTACATTATAATTTTTTTCCTACCGTCCAGTTCGGTATATAGATCCAATTGAGAAGAACTGGCAAGAAAATAAATTGAATTACTTTTTTCTTTAAAAAGCCAGTTTATTTATAATGTATAGGTATTTATATAGGTGTCTATGTCTAACATTAAATGAAAATCCCGTGCATGAACAACTATTGCCATGCACGCTCGTCATTCAAGTAATCGTTTAGTGAGTAATAGGCCTTGCTCAGTAAATATGATTTAACAGATGTTTTGAATTTATTTAATTGAATTAGTGCCAATTGGTAGTTTGTATTCATACACTTAAACTTAAAAATGTAAAGTAAGAATAAAATTATTTAAAAGAGTAACACGCAAGTTTCTTGCTCGTTCTTCTCGTGATGAGACAGCTTATCGAATGAGCGGTAGATTAAAAGAAAATGTGATGACTATTCAAAAGTGCTTCAATGTAAGTTTATTAGAATAAATAATTTTCTATTCTATTTTATTCTTTACGTAATATAAAATGAAGTCGGTTTCAGTCTGTTCACTTAGATCTCTGAAACTACGCAACGGATTTTAATACAGTTTTAGCAATAGATAGAGTGATTTAAGAGGAAGGTTTATATGTATAATACATGTATACCCGTGCATAGCCAGGGCAGTTAACTAATATATAATAAAAATGTCTGATCGCAGTCTGTATGTGGAAAATGTAGTATTGGTGAATTTTATCAACTTAATAGAACTCATAACAATTTATTATTAGAATTATTGTTTACTAGCTCCGGCTTCGCACGGGTTTACATGTATTATATATATAAATCTTCCTCTTGAATCACTCTATCCATTAAAAAAAAACCGCTTCAAAATCCGTTGCTTAGTTTTAAAGATTTAAGCATATATAGCGACGGACAGACAGCGACATCGACTTTGTTTTATACTATGTAATGACTAGCTGTGCCGGCAATTACAACCGCATGAAATTTAAAGCCTATATGTTATTCTGATATATAAGCTATATTATTGTAAAATTTCAACAAAATCCGTTCAGTAGTTTTTGCGTGAAAGACAAATATTCATCCTTGTTCACTAACTTTCGCGTAATAATTTTAATGAGATGTATATATGCACTTCAATCATAGTATAGTATTAAGGTTAACCGATTTGTGCATTCACTAATGTATTTTGGTAAACTTTATAAGAAAATTAATTGTTTTATTATAAAAAACATATTACATATATAGCCTAGCCCAGCCTAGCCTTACAAACACTGGAAGAATTTTTAAAATCAGTTTTAAGTGCCTTGATGCCGAAACCTTGGTACGAGGATAATATTTTAAGAAAGATGTTACAAATAAATGTGGATGGTTATAAGGGCAGAGGAAGGCCGAAAAAGAGATGGATGGACTATGTGAAAGATGATATGGTAAGAAAGGAGGTAAATAACGCGATGACTGCGAACAGGGATGAATGGAAGCGAAAAACATATTACGCCGACCCCAAATATATGGGATAAGGAAGAAGCAGATGATGATGATGATGATGCCGAAACCTTGTTTCTCAACCGGTGATTTACCGGAGTTACGTTACAGAAACCGCTCTCTCTTTATGATTTTTTTTTCTATTTTCTTTTATTCTTAGATTTATTTAAGGACTTTTATCATATACTTGTAAATTCAAACAGTCAGCGTTGTATTATTTCATAGTTCCGTAATATAATGCTGCCGACTGTACAGCCGCAGAGTGCAACAAACCGTAATGTACCTCAAGTGTTGTTATTTAAGTGTTGCAGTTGTTTCGAGCGGTTTCCATTTTTACATCTCGAGTGCTTTGATGATAGACGCTCTATTATAGTAAAGATATAAAATACTAGCTGTACCCGCGACTTCGTTCGCGTAATAGTTCTTACTCTTGACCAAACAATAAAAAAATATTTAACTGAATGATTATTTTATGTTTATTTTTAATTATCTACATGGTAAATTAAGTTTAATTATATGGACATATTATTTGATATTTTATTTCCTTTGTTGTTTATAATGTATGATTGTATTGTATTTTTTACATTGTACCGAATAAAATGTTTTTCTTTTTTTCTTTCTTCTAACTACCTAACCCAATAAAAGCAAAATAAAAAGTTTCATAATTTTAGCTTCAAAAATGACGACACAGAAATCCATACAATTTAATCAACAGCCTAAAAATAAGTTTCAAACACCTAGCTTTAAAAATGATTCTTCCATACAACCTTTCATCCCTCCTTTCAACCCCTTACACCCCTCTTTTCGCATTAAAAAGTCTATGTCCTTCTCAGGGACTAGACTAGACTTCTCTAGACTATCTGTGTACCAAATTTCATTTAAATCGGTTCAGTAGTTTTGAAAGCGAGACAGACAGACAGATAGAGTTACTTTCGCATTTCTAATAGTAGTAAGAGTAAGGATGTAACGATTTATTTTACGGTTTAGTTTTTAAACGTCTTTTTATAGAGCTGTCAAAGAGAGGGCGACAATTTTGTTTTATACCACATATGTGGCAAGTATACGGCCCATCTGATGGTAAACGGTTACTGTAGCCTATGGACGCCTGAAACACCAGGGGTATCACGTGCGCGTTGCCGACCCTTAAGTAACCTTAATATACCCTTCTTGAAAAACCCCATGCTGTAGTCTCGTGAGAAAACCTCGGCAGGTAGTTCATTCCACAACCTAAGTGTAACTAGTCTATACATATAATAAAATTGGAATGTCTGTTTATAATATTGAAATAAGAGTTTTTTACTACATGCATATGAATATAAATGTGGTACATACACCAAAATAACATTTTTTACAATTTTTGTCTGTCTGTCTGTCGGTCTGTTTGTTCCGGCTAATCTCTGAAATGGCTGGACCGATTTTGACAGGACTATTTTTGGCAGGTAGCTGATGTATTAAGGAGTAACTTAGGCTACTTTTATTTTAGAAAAATAAAGTTATATTCCACGCGGACGATGTCGCGGTAACAGCTAGTAGTAATAATAATCTCAAGACACACAGACATTCACACAGCGCCATCTAGATCCAGTTTTACCCAGCTAAAGCGTGTGTTATAATTACAGATTAGATTAGAATTTTAGATCAGATCACATTAGATCAGATTAGAAAACACCCAGACCGATACAAACAATCATATTCATGAATATAAAAGTTTGTGTCGTGTGAGGAATCGAACCCGCGACCATATGTAAGGCAGTGTACTAAACCGCTAGACCATCGAATAACAAAATAAAATAAACAGACACTCCAATTTTATTTATATGTATAGATTTGACTACTTGGCGACCTCGAGTGGCGACCGCGGACCGGAAGACGCAGCGTGGGAAGGCCTCCAGCAAGATGGACAGTCGATGTGGTTAAGATCGCTGGAAGGCATTGGATGCGAGCAGCGCAGGACCGATCGTCGTGGAGATCTTTGGGGGAGGCCTATGTCCAGCAGTGGACGTCTGCGATGATTTGACTACTAATCGTTTTCTTTTTGAAGCCGGTATACAAACGTACTTACCAAAATATGTACGTACGTACGTACGTAGACATCTGCTGAGACTATAATCTGGACTTACCTGCAACAAAAAATATATATTACACCTTTTTAACTCTGGACAATTAGCACAACCGATATAAATACATTTTCTTAAATACATATATATACATAGAAAATACGCAGACCGATACAAACAATCACACTCGTGAATACAAATGTTTACATATTGCGAGGAATCGAACCCGCGACAAAGACAATTAAAGCTAAACCGCTACACCATTGAGGCCGTAAAATATTATTGTAATTTTTTATACATCGGAAACAACCATTTGGAATAACTTAGAAGTAATCTTTATTCAAATAAACTCATTACAAGCACTTTTGAATAGTCATATTTTGATTCTACCACTCATTCGGAATGCAGATTCATCACAAGAAGAATGAGCAAGAAACGTTTCAATGGATGCAGCAGGGTTTGAAATAATTATAGTTTTGGGACCATTATGTACACAGGTTCTAGTAAATAAATATAATTTAATTTAAAAAATAAAATATCCGGCCAAAATGTCCTACACGAATAAATGTTTTTTTAATTTATGCTTCAATAAATAGTTAGTTAATTTCTAAAGCAAAATTAAAATGTTGAGGGTAATTAGATTCGGTGAAAACTTGAATTTTATATGTATATATATATCTTATAATAACAAATTGTATAATATCTTTATTATTGTAAGAGTACCCAACGTAGTACGCCAGATGTTCATGTATTTAAATCTATTATTAAAAAAAACAGCAATGTTAAAAAAACACTAAAACTTTTTAGAGGATCGTTAACCAAATGTGTACCCCGATTGAGGCTCCAAAAGCCCTGGGTATGATTTTGAAAAAACTTTGTGAAAAAACTTTGTGTTTTTTTTTTCGGACTACTCTAATGCTGTTGGGTATAGCTGGCCTTTACAGCTTCACCGGACGTTAGGGGCGAGAGCAGATGCCACTCCAAACCCGCGGAAGGACTTATGGAACGCCTGAAGGCCAAGTTCCGCCTGACGGATACGACTTTAGTCTGAGGGCACCACTAGGGGTTCGAACCTCGGCTCAGGCCGTCGTAATTTCGATCCCCGTTTGAATTGGACGGGGGATCGATCGGAGGGGCGCCCGGGGGCGCCGGTGTGGAGTGTCCGGGCGCGCGTAGGCGCCCGGTTGAATGCGCGATATTGTGTGTTTGAGGTCGTCGTCTTCGCCGGCGAGGACGGTGTCGTGTGTGTGTAAAAGTGTGGTCGGGGTGGAACGGGTGGGCCCGTGGGGAGGTTACCTGCCGTTATGGGGTCGTCGGGGTCAATGAGAACGTGCCTCGGGCGACGTTGTCGCGTATGTCGGATATTACTCCTCGGTGCGTAGTCGACCGCACTGACTATAAGCGGGTTAGGGTGTGATTGGACAGAGTCGAAAAACTTTGTGTATAAGTCCATTTCTTTACTGACTCTCTGGTGATGGAAACGCCAATAACAAAGCAGTTTATTACGACGGAAAACTGTAAGTGCGTACATATAAGTAGTATTATGCCCATGGTACAGACGTACAAAACCCAAAGTAAAAAAAAAACTTATAAAATTCAGTTCGACTCAACGAATTTTTAGTTCTTGCCAATTCTTCTTAATTGAATCTACATACGGAACTGGGCGGTAGGAAAAAAATGTTAATACAAAAATTTCACGTTCATAAGCGGCTAAAATGTCCTACATGAATAAATGATTATTGATTTTAAGTAGATTTAAAGTTTCCACATTTATAACTAACAAACTTTCGCGTAAAATTGGAGTGTCTGTTTGTAATATTGAAATAACCGTTTTTTACTACATGCATATGAATATAAATACTGTATATATACAAAACAAACACTTTGTACAATTTTTGTCTGTCTGTCTGTCGGTCTGTTTGTTCCGGGAAATCTCTGAAATGGCTGGACCGATTTTCACGGGACTTTTATTGGCAGGTAGCTGGTGTAACAAGGAGTAACTTAAGCTACTTGTATTTTAGAAAAATAAAGTTAAATTCCACGCGGACGAAGTCGCGGGTGCAGCTAGTAATATGATTTTAATTCATATAGCCGTTTAACCGCAGACAAAGTCAAGATGGGCCTCTAATAAATATATTGTACAAATAAAGTGACAAATGAACAGAATAACAACTGTATATCTGCGATCTAAATGAATTACTGCCGGTAGACGGTGCCAGGACAATAAGCGTGTATTGTTGCATTATACAGTTCTAAGAACGGCGAGAACTTTTGTAACTGTGATATACAACTTAGTTTTAAATCCGTTTGAATTTAACTGCACGTTATTTTGCTTGGTGGAACACGGTAATGTATACTGTAGATATAAAATTAACAACGAAGTGACATAAATACAAAAAATCTAGTTTTTGATAATCTATACATCTATACATGTAAATAAAATTGGAGTGTCTGTTTGTTATATTGAAATAACCGTTTTTTACTACATGCATATGAATACAAATACATACACCAAAATAACACTTTACAATTTTTATCTGTCTGTCGGTTTGTTTCGGTTAATCTCTTAAATGATTGGACCGATTCTGACGGGACTTTTATTGGCAGGTAGCTGATGTAACAAGGAATAACTTAGGCTACTTTTATTTTAGAAAAATAAAGTTAAATTCCACGCGGACTGTCGTGGGTACAGCTAGTATAAAATATAATTCACACAGCGCCATCTAGTCCCAAGTTAAGCTAGCTAAAGATTGTGTTATAGGTATTAGATAACTGATACAAGTACATAGATATTTTTTTTCGTAAATACTTAGAAACACACAGACCGATACAAACAATCATACTCATGAATACAAATGTTTCCACCGTGCGAGGAATCGAACCCGCGACCATCGGAAGTAAAGCGGTGTGCACAACCGCTAGACCACCGAGGCTGTCAAATATTTTTTTTTCTTGTTTTTATATCTCAGGACAATTCACACAGCGCCATCTAGTCCCAAGCTAAGCAGAGCTTGTGTTCTGGATACTAGACAACTGATATAAATACATGGATACTTTTATTTTTGTAAATAAATACATATTATACATAGAAAACACCCAAACCGATACAAACAATCAAACTCATGAATACAAATATTTGCACCGTGCGAGGAATCGAACCCGCGACCATCGGAAATAAAGCGGTGTGCACAACCGCTAAACCAGTGTCTGTCGAATAATAAAACCTAACATTCCTCTGCGTCCTGTATATCTGTTACTATATCCAAAACATATTAAGATTTCCTTATCGTAAACTCACAAAGGAAATCCGTTTTTAGTCCAGCCTTAGACAAAACCTTTTGGGTCAACATTTCCAGAGATCAAAGGGCGTGAAGTTAAAGAAACGGAGGGTCCCGTATTTGTAATTCCTTAATACGATATTAGGAATGCGTGAGACGCAATTTTCATATGGAACTATAAATCAATTTGGCATAGGAAGGGACTGGCGTCTCAGTGGGGCCTTTTAGTGATGGGATACTGTGTGACTTTAATATCGATATATATTTTTTTTATTCTTTATTGTACAAAAACACGTGTACAAAAGGCGAGCTTAATGCCATATGTCATCTCTACCAGCTAACCTTTAGGTACAAATAGAAAGCGTTGTAGGTAGTGGCGAAAAACTGTGACAATAAAAACTATGACGACGGCCTCGGTGGTCTAGCGGTTAAGCACACCGCTTTACGACCGATGGTCGCGGGTTCGATTCCTCGCACGGCACAAACACGAGTATGATTGTTTGTATCGGTCTGGGCGTTTTCTATGTATAATATGTATGTATTTACGAAAAAAAATTATCTATGTATTTGTATCAGTTGTCTAGTACCCATAACACAAGCTTTAGCTAGCTTAACCTGGGTCTAGATGGCGCTGTGTGAATTGTCCTGAGATTATATTATATAGTAGATATATAAATATAATATACAACTAAAATACACATAAATAAATAAAAATACTATGTATGATATGGATACAAAAATTACATAAAATAATATAATATATACACGATAGATATAAATGTGATATATAATGTACACATATATAAATATATATATACACATATGAATATAATACTCTTAATTCAACACCAAACAGTTATAGCTCATTATATTTATGTTATATATAAAATTCTACTGTCACAATTTTCGTTCCCATACTCTTCCGAAACGGCTTGACCGATTCTCGTGAAATTTTGTGAGCGTATTGAGAAAGTCTGAGAATCGGCCAACATCTATTTTTCATCCCCCTAAATGTTAGGGGTAGTCCACCCCTAATTTTTTTTTTATTTTAAGGCAAAACAACGTTTGCCGGTACAGCTAGTATAATATTATAGTAGGTACAGTTATTTACCAAACAAAAATTATATATGAATAAGAAATACTAGTATTAATATATAATAACGAACTGATTGTACCTAAATGTCGTTTGGCTAAAGTTAGTAATTCGTTTTATGGCAATTGCGTAAGGTTTTACAATAAAATACCAGAGTCTGTTATAAATCTGCCAGAAAAAAGATTTAAATGTCAAATAAAACACTTCCTTTGCAAAAAAGCTTACTATAAAATTGAAGAATTCGTTAACGATAATAATGTTTTTAAAGAAAAACTTAAAATCCATAGCACTGACAATATTATCTGATTACACTAATAATGAGTGTGCAGCGATTTCTATGTTGATTATCGCATGCCTCTTATTTGTTATACTGTAATTATTATATAGAAAAAAAACATCTATTCAAAAGAGCAACACACAAATTTCTTTCTCAGTCTTCTTGTGATGAATCTGCATTCCGAATGAGTGGTAGAATCAAAATATGACTATTCAAAAGTGCTTGTAATGAGTTTATTTGAATAAAGATTATTTCTATTTCTATTTCTATATAACAAAAATATTATTTAATTTTTAAATTACATACTGGTTTATATCAATTACATAGTACCAAATAGGTCTCCGCACAGCATATGTCGTGACGGGGTGCCACGATACCTTCATATATATAAATATAATAATATATACCTACACCTATACATACACATATATATATACCTGTATTTACTGCCTATGTATAAAACAATATAAAGATTTGTTAGGTTTTTCGAGATTTTTTTTTTATTATCCGTATGTAATCAGTTCAGTAGTTTTTGCTTGAAAGAGTAACAAACATACATCTGTACTCACAAACTTTCGCGTTTATAATATAACTAGCTTTTAATCGCTCGCGTTTTTTCCCCGAATTTATTCCCTTAGGGGTGGAATTTATCAAAATCCTTTCTTAGGGGATGCCTACGTCATAGTAGCTTTATGCATGCAAAGTCTCAGCCCGATCGGTTTAAAATTGACAAAGTTTCATACAAACTTTCATCCCCCTATTTTATACCCTGGGGGGTAGAATTAATCAAATCCTTTCTTAGCGGATGCCTACGGTATAACATCTACTTGCATGCTAAATTTCACCCCGAATAGTCCAGTGATTTGGGCTGTGCGATGATAGATCACTATGTCAGTCACCTTTGAGTTATGTATATACGATACAAACAATCATACTCATGTATATAAACATTTGTATCGTTCGAGAAATCGAACCCACTACCATCAAAAGTAAGACGATGTGCTAAACCGCTAGATCACCGAGGCCGTTAATAAAGACATCTTGGTCATTCCAGATGAATGAACGAGTGAATAAATCATAAATTATTTTGTAGCAATCAATCGATAATCGACTGTTTGTTTGTTTGTCTGTCACAACACCATTGTTCCGCGCCACCGCACCGCGCAGAAACATCGTCCGAAATACAATTGGGAACACTGATGTACTTCTTTTGGAACGGCCACTATTTCATTTTTTTTCTACAGTATTCTTCGTATATGTATTATTGTAAATATGTACAACATTTATTTAAAAAAAATACGAGCTGAGTTTCTTGTCAGTTCTCATCTCGAAATCATTCCGAACTGACGGTAGATTTGACATATCATAGGAGTCTGTAATAGACCTACATGAATAAAGATATTTTGAATTTGAATTTGAATAATTGGAATAGCAAACAAGCTGACAGCCACCTAATTTATATATATAAATAAAATTGGAGTGTCTGTCTGTAATATTGAAATAACTTTATGAAAAAAAATTATAATATTGTTTTTTACTATATGCATATGAATGTAAATACGGTACTTACACCAAAATAACATTTTTTTCATATTTTGTCTGTTTGTCTATCTGTCTATTCTGGCTAATTTCTGAAATGGCTGGACCGATTTTGACGGGACTTTTATAGTAGGTAGCTGATGTAATAAGGAGGCTACTTAAATAACTTAGGCTGCTTTTATTTTAGAAAACTTCTTATATTTTAAATACTTAAAGTTAAAATTTAAGTGGACGAAGTCGCGGGTACAACTAGTGGTAAATATACACCTTTGCTAACAGATTTTATTTATGCAAAAGTTTTTGAGTATGGATGGAAGTTTGTTACTCATTCACGCAAAAACTACTAAACGGATTTTGATAAAACTTTACAGTAATATAGCTCATACATCGGAATAATACATAGGCTACAATTTTAAAAGATATTATGTAAATTGAGCGAAATATAATGATAAATCTCAGGTAAGTGTCACGCAGACGAAGTTGCGCATTTCAGCTAGTAATTATGTTTAAGTACAGTATATAAAAGAAGAATGAGAATAATATATTTTTCTATAGAAATTAATAGACTATAATAACCATAAACAATATGATATTGGCAACCCCTCCGATCGATTCCCCGTCCAATTCAAACGGGGTCGGCCTGAGCCGAGGTTCGAACCCCTATCAGACTCCTCAGACTAAAGTCGTATCGTAGCCGCTCCATAAGTCCCTCCTTTGGTTTGGAGTGCCATCTGCACTCGCCCCTATCGTCCGGTGAAGCTGTAAAGGCCAGTTGCGGCCGACAGCATTAGAGTAGTCCGAAAAAAAAGTATTGGCATGTAATGCGTAGGAATGAAGATCATATCTTGAGGAAGGTGTTACATATGATTGTGGATAAGGTTATAAGGGTAGAGGAAAACCGAAAAAGAGATGGATGGACTGTATGAAAGATGAAAGGAAAGGGAGTAAATAACGAGAAGACTGCGAACAGGGATGAATGGAAGCGAAAAACATATTACGCCACAAATAAATGGGATAAAGAAGAAGCAGTTGATGATGAATTAACATAATATATAAAAAGATCGGAAAACGCGTCGTGCACAAAACCTATTTTCGAAAATCCGTTCATTTACTTCTGACACTGAGTAAGTATTTTTTTCTTTTTTTTTTCGCAAAACAGGACTCCTGTCAGCATATTGCTGCAGCCGAAGCTACAGCGCTGATTCAGCGGAGCCCTTAGGGTAAATAGAATAGAATTTTATTAACTTGTTTTTACAGTAATAACATAACAAGAATAATTGACACATTAAAAAACGGAGTCAATGTGAACCACAATTCAGCATAATGCTGGAAGTAGTTTCCAGCGCTGATTATATAGATTTTTTTTTTTAAATTAATATATTTTTCAATTACGAATCCTATTCTCTTTTTCTTACGTGTCGCAGTCATCACAAAGCTATCTCTAGCTCCAATTATAACCGAAACTCACGCGGAGCCCTTAGGGCAAATAGAATAGAATAGAATAGAATTTTATTAACTCGTTTTTACAGTAATAACATAAGAAATAGAAGAATAATTTACACATTAAAAAACGGAGTCAATGTGGACCACAACTCAGCATAATGCTGGAAGTAGTTTCCAGCGCTGATTATATAGAATTTTTTTTTTTAAATTAATATATTTTTCAATTACGAATCCTATTCTCTTTTTCTTACGTGTCGCAGTCATCACAAAGCTATCTCTAGCTCCAATTATAACCGAAATTCCCGGACACTGCTGTCATATTTGAGAAGTGGTCTTTATTTTTGAGAAACAAAAGGCCTCTCCATGGGAATCGCTCCGGGGAATCAACAAATCACTTGCAGTGTATTTTTACGACACTTTCGCAACCGGAAAAAATTGCTAAAACATTTTATTCACCGGCGAAACGTTCAGCGTTGTTTGTTTAATTCAATTTTTTTTAATTAGCTCCATTTCAGTTTGTTCATCTTTCGCGTTTAGTACACATCATTAATGTAGTTTAGTAGATCTTAACGCATATAATTAAATATCCTTAATCTTATATATAAAATTCTCGTGTCACAGTTTTCTTTCCCATACTCCTCCGAAACGGTTAGACCGATTCTCATGAAATTTTGTGAGCGTATTGAGTAGGTCTGAGAATCGGCCAACCTCTATTTTTCTCTCCTAAATATTAGGGGTAGTCCAATCCTAATTTTTTTTTTATTTTAAGGCAAAACAACGTTTGCCGGGACAGTCTAAATATATATAACTCAAAGGTGACTGATATAGTGATCTATCAACGCACAGCCCAAACCACTGGACGGATCGGGCTGAAATTTGACATGCAGGTAGATGTTATGACGTAGGCATCCGCTAAGAAAAGATTTTGATTAATTCTACCCACAAGGAGATAAAATAAGGGGTGAAAGTTTATATGAAACTTTGTCAATTTTAAACCGATCGGGCTGAGACTTTGCATAAATCTACTATGACGAAGGCATCCTTACTATTGCGATAACTTACATAAATAATGGATTTTAATACTAGTTTTAAACTCTTCATTTATGTATTATATTCAAAGCCATTTCCACATCTGTATATCTGCGTACAACAACTTTGGTACGGCCCGACTCGGCTACTCCCATATACAAAACTATTTCGGGAATGTTGTCCGTGTTTAATTTCCCTGATTGATCGAGTGATTGATTACATTATATTGATATATAGATATTGATATTATAGACAACTAGCTGTACCCGCGAGTTCGTCCGCGTGGAATTTAACTTTATTTTTCTAAAATAAAAGTAGCGTAAGTTACTCCTTATTACATCAGCTACTGCCAATAAAATTCCCGTCAGAATCGGTACGGCCATTTCAGATATTAGCCGCAACAAACAGACAGACAGACAGACAGACAGACGGACAAAAATTGTAAAAAATGTTATTTTGATGTATGTATCGTATTTATATTCATATGCATGTAGTAAATATCACAAACAGACTCCTATTTTATCTAAATATATATAACTCAAAGGTGACTGACATAGTGATCTATCAACGCACAGCCCAAACCACTGGACGGATCGGGCTGAAATTTGGCATGCAGGTTGATGTTATGACGTAGGCATCCGCTAAGAAAGGATTTTGATTAATTCTACTCCCAAGGGGATAAAATAGGTGATGAAAGTTTGTATGAAACTTTGTCAATTTTAAACCGATCGGGCTGAGACTTTGCATGTATAAAGTTACTACGACGTAGGCATCCTCTAAGAAAAGATTTTGATAAATTCCAACCCTAAGGTGATAAATTAATCACGGGCAAAAGCTAGTATAACTTGTATACTTGCTTGTAGGGGTGCTTCTGTTTGGGTTACGCAAACTGATTAAACTTTCTGCTTTTGCTGACTATGGGACTAGATGGCGCTGTGTGAATTGTCCATGGTTATTTATTTATTTATTTATATTATCGGGGTCCTGATATACTCAAATTTGAATTTAAAAATCAATCTGTATTATTGTAAACTTGTACAACATTTATTTTAAAAGAATACGAGCTGAGTTTTTTATCAGTTCTTCTCATCTCGAAATCATTCCGAACTGACGGTAGATTTGACATATCATAAGAGTCTGTAATAGACCAACATGAATAAAGATATTTTGAATTGAATACGATTTTTTTATTCTATCCTGCATTAACCATTATTTATATTATTAACCGGGTCTTAACACGAACTAATTTTATGGCAAATAAAGGTATTTACCTCTCTCGACGATTCTGCTAGATTGCACTATCCGTGGTCACGAGCTGACTGGAGTAACAGCGATGTCAATGTAGATAGGTGACAGCAGTTTTTTTATCTACCGTCACTAGATTGTTCAAAGAAAGTTTATTGCCATAAAACATAAAATTAGTTTGTGTTAAGATCCGGTTAATAATATAAATAATGTATATTAAACATGAAAGTTTAAAAATAACCACTGCAGTAACCAGTCGGTAGTAAAACAATCTGCGAAACAAAACAAAGGCACGCTTGTTACAATTGATATTGTATCAAATTGTACAAACCTATCAGCAAGATATTAGCAATGCGTAGGCTACCTCAGCCCTTTGTCCAATGAAAATGTGATTACATATCTGGCGACTAAGATTGATTGTACAAATCCCGAGATAGGAACGCGGATACCGACTGAATCGAATCCCGCACTGGGTCAATGGAATTACCATTCAACAGAGACATTGTTAATTGGGCTCGTAGATTAAGTTTGGATTCGAATTTTGTTATCAGGAAGGCTTTTATGTAAAGCCTGTTCCCATTTTGGGGTGTTTGCGTATTTAGGCGTCAAATTAATTTAGGTGTATTGAATTGAAGATGTGATTGATGTATAATTTTATTTATACATTGATTTTATGTTCAAATAGCTTTTGCCAGCGGCTTCGCTCGCGTTAATTTATGCCCTTAGGGGTGGAATTTATCAAAATCCTTTGTATGGTCTACGTCATAATAGCTTTATGCATGCAAAGTCTCGGCTCGATCGGTTTAAAATTGACGAAGTTTCATACAAACTTTCATCCCCTATTTTATCCCCTTGGGGTAGAATTAATCAAAATCTTTTCTTAGCGGATGCCTACGTCATAACATCTACCTGCATGCCAAATTTCAGCCCGATCCATCCAGTGGTTTGGGCTGTGCGTCGATAGATCACTACGTCAGTCACCTTTGAGTTATATATATTTAGAAGAATAGTTTTCGTACTTATTTTTCTGTAAGAAGATCAATAAAGAATATCCTTTCGTTCTTTCATTTCTGTGTAATATTCTGTAGACTAAAACTCTACATATACTCTGTAGTTAGGTAGTTTCTGGGCCACAGTAACACATTTGTGAGTGCATTAACGACTTACTAATGTCTCTACAAGTAATACGAACAAGGATTATTCTGTTTTAAGTAGAAGCGCGGTGGCGTTATGTAGTTAGTTCATTAACCTTACTTAATTATTTAACAGAGGTAGACTGGAAGAAATCGTGTATAACTATACTGTTAAGCACCATTATGTTTTCATAACCAGCGACGAATATTTTGCTACCGTCGCCGCTAGTATAACAAAGTTGGCACCGATCGTTCCTACGTGTGGTAACATTGGTGACCGTGGTAACGATGGCTTCATTCTGGTCATAACATCTACCTGCATGCCAAATTTCAGCCCGATCCGTCCAGTAGTTTAGGCTGTGCGTTGATAGATCACTACGTCAGTCACCTTTGAGTTATATATATTTATTATTATATATTAATTATAAATATTATATTATAATATTATATTTAACATTCATAATATTAATACTAGATTTAAAGAAAAACCCCAATTATCGTTTAGAAAAAGTTAATAGGTCTTTTATGGGAATAGGTATAAAAATTTACAATAAGATACCAAAGGATATGTTGAAATTACCCTTAAATAAATTCAAAACATCTGTTAAATCATATTTACTGAGCAAAGCCTATTACTCACTAAACGGTTACTTGAATGACGAGTGTGCATGGCAATAGTTGTTCATGCACTGAATTTTCATTTAATGTTAGACATAGACACCTATATAAATATACATTGTAAATAAACTGGCATTAAAAAAAAAAGTAATTCAATTGAGTTTCTTGCCAGTTCTTCTCAATTAGATCTATATACCGAACTGGACGGTAGGGAAAAAATAAAATTATAATGTAAAAATTTTACGTTCATAAGCGGCTAAAATGTCCTACATGAATAAATGACTTTTGAATTTGAATTTGAATTTGAATTTGAATTACAATTTCGAAATTGTATCTGTCTGTATGTTACCTTTTCATAGCTAAATAACTGAACGGTATAACTATACTGTTAGGCACCATTACGTTTTCATAACCAGCGACGAAGATTTTGCTACCGTCGCCGCTAGTATTACAAAGTTGGCACCGAACGTTGCTACGTGTGGTAACACTGATGATCGTGGTGACGATGGCTTCGTCGTGGTACAAGTTAGGGACCATTACGTTTTCATTACCAGCGACGAAGATTTTGCTACCATAAACCAAAGTTGGCACCAAACGTTCCTACGTATGGCAACACTGATGATCGTGGTGACGATGACTTCGTTATAGTACAAAAGAAGAGGCACATAAAGAGGATCAACCGGAATCACTGTAGCACTGCACTGGGCCCAACTTCCTGCAGCATGCTGCTGCATCGACCACGGCAATGTGCCTGTCCCACCTCCACTACGCCAGTAGGAGAAAGAAAGAAAGAAAGAAAGAAAAACATTTATTGTCAACCATTTTTACATATACATATATACATACATCCATACACACTTAGAACAATTACAATAATAATTTATCTTATATTATTTCTAAATATGGTTGGCAACATGGCTGACACTCAGCATATGCCGTGACAGCTAACTTACACGGCGCTGGTATTCTGTGCCTGCCATTAGTGACAACACGTACAGCTCGATGTCAGTTTTTTGACCTTTGACATCTGTCAGATGTCATTATTGTTACTGACAGCAAAATTTTTATAACGTGTTCGACCTGCCACGTACACAATTACAATTTTAAAATTAATATTAAGGAACAGAAAAATACTACAGTTACTAAAATACAACAATAAAAAACACAACACAGAGGGATTATTCTCCGCTACATCAAGCCACCATCCACCGCCGTGCCCATCGTGCAGATTAATTTAATTTAATTAGACAATTTTTGACTATTAATAAGATGTTCTCTAAGACATTTACTAAAACTATATTTTGTGGTTTTAGCACGTAATGGAGGCGGAATATTATTCCAGCAAGACGTAGCGGAGTATCTGAAAGAACCCCTGAAAGACGCAGTTCTATGTTTTTGAGTAGTAAGCAGATGAGAGGAGGCCCTTGTGCGATAGTTATGACTATCACGATTAACTACGTACGGATCAAAAGTAACCTGACATTGAGAGTGACGCAGCTGGAGTTGAGCCACAACGCGAGTTTCAAGGCGTTTGTGTCGCGGTTCCCCACCAACATGCTGCCCACCTTTATGAAGGAGGACTACTGGCCGAAGGGTGTGGTGTATTGGCGCTATCGTGGCAGATTGCCATCGTCAGTGCCGTGATCATACAGACAATTTCAGTATCTTAATTTTATAATAGTATTTCATACGACCACCTCGGTGATCTAGCGGTCTAGCACACCATTTTACGTCCGAAGGTCGCGGGTTCGATTCCTCGAACGGCACAAACATTTGTATTCATGAGTATGATTGTTTATATCGATCAGGAAGTTTTCTATGTATAATATGTATGTATTTACGAAAAAAAATTATCTATGTACTTGTATTAGTTATCTAGTACCCGTAACACAAGCTTTAGCTAGCTTAACTTGGGAATAGATGGCGCTGTGTGAATTATAATTATTAAAAAAAATGTATATCTATAAGCTATTTACAATATTGGCCTAGTAGCCTGAAATAAATAAATAAATAAAATAAAAATAATTAAAATGGTAAAGTCAATAATCATGTTCTTTATCTGAGGCATTCAGAGTAACCTGAAACGGAACGGCAGAGGAGAGAGCCTAATCTTTGTGACATTGACAAGTAGATTGATGGATGGCTGGAACTGACGTAGCGGGAGTTTGGAGCGAAACGATTGGAGTGTTTATTATTATAAAAACAAATAAGATATAGGTAATTGTGAATGTTGTAGGCATTGGGGGGTTTATTAGTTGGGACTGGGAGGATACCAGTGGGGAAGGTGAGTGCTGATGCAGTCTAAAAGAGCCCTTTAAAGCAACACCCGTGTCACAACCCCTGCTGAGCAGTTTTGCGGCTTATTGTTTTTATATTATGTTGTATAAATTTGTGTGTAAATAAATAAAAAAAAAACAAGTCATGGACACAACTTGGGGTTCTCTCCCTGAACCAGCGGTTGCTGGCAACAGCCCCTAAGTCGTCATCATAACTAGTGGTTCAAATAGAAATAATCTTTATTCAAATAAACTCACTACAAGCACTTTTGAATAGTCATATTTTGAGTCTACCACTCATTCGGAACACAGATTCATCACAAGAAGAATGAGCAAGAAACTTGTATATTGCTGTTTTCAATTTTTTTTTTATTTAATAATTACAGTATAACAAGTAAGAGGCATGCAATAATCAACATAGAAATCGCTACGCACTCATTATTAGTGTAATCAGATAATATTGTCAGTGCTATAGATTTTAAGTTTTTCTATAAAAACATTATAATCGTTAACGAATTTTTCAATTTTATAGTATGTTTTTTTGTAAAGGAAGTTTATATGACATTTAAATCTTTTTTCAGACAGATTTAGGCAAAGCAGGCAATTGCCATAAAACGAATTACTAACTTTAGTCAAACGACATTTAGGTAAAATCAGTTTGTTATTGTTACGTAAGCTTTTATTAGTGTAATCACTAACTCTTTTGAAATTGTCTATATTGTTCCTGGCATAGATGATATTTTCATAAATGTATTGAGAAGCAACGGTGAGGATATTTGATCTCTTGTAAAGACTCCCTGGAATCCAAACTATAAATGGAGCGAATGTCCTTCTTTTGTTAATTAAATATTGTATATATATCAGCTGCTTTGCCCCATAACAAAATACCATACGACATAATGCTATGGAAATAGCTGAAGTACACAAGTTTAGCCGTTGCCACGTCTGTTAATTGTCTAATTCTTCTTACCGCATAAGCGGCAGAAAAATAAATTTTTTAAAAATAGAAAACACCCAGACCGATACAAACAATCTCACTTATGAATACAAATTTTTGTCCTGATATATCGAACCTACGACCATCGTAAGTAAGGCTATGGTCTTAACCGCTAGACCACTGTGAAATGCACAGCTATTATAAGTTAGCAGGTGCAGTGCTAATCTAAACCGGACCATACATAAACAAAGTACCTACAAAGGTCGTGCGAGAGAAACAGAAGCATCTTTATCAGCCGCCAGCATCTGTGGCTTCTTGTTCTAGCGTTAATTACAACCACTTAGAGTCGTAATTAGCATGCATCTAGAAACCTGGACTTCTACTAGTATTATTTACGAAATAACTGCTAACCGCGACTTCGCGTGGTATTAAACTTTTTTTATTTAAATAAATAATATTTATAAAATAAAAGTAGCCTAAGTTATATGTTATAATATTAGCTATATGAGAGTGAAAATCCCGCCAAATAGTACGAATGGAAGTACCGTCAAATAGCCGTTTCAGAGATTAGCAATAACAAACAGACAGACAGACAGTTTTTTTTTTATTATATATGTGCCTTTTAAAAAAAGCTTTTAATTTTAAACAATGAATCGACACTTCATATATATTTATATTAGAGCAGACCAATCCCTACAGTCAGCACTCGTTCACGAGTATGATAAATGAGCCAGATATCACTTCGCTCGACCATATTTTAGAAATAATTCAATTTTTCTTTCAAATTCAAATTCAAAATATCTTTATTCATGTAGGTCTATTACAGACTCTTAAGATATATCAAATCTACCGTCAGTTCGGAATGATTTCAAGATGAGAAGAACTGACAAAAAACTCAGCTCGTATTCTTTTCAAAAAAAAAATGCTGTAATGATTTTCTAATTGATTTCAATTGAAATGCAAGCTGCTATCTGCTTGGTGACTGATATAGGTGTTACTGAGGTATTTACGAAGAGTTTTGTTTGTAACATGTCTCTGTGAAGGCAACGTCTCCCTCACAAACAGGGACGGATCGTGAATTCGTGGGGCCCTGGGCTAAATCTACCTAATTACATCCACCACGCCGCTACATATCTTAAATTCATATTTATTGAAGATCATTTCAGTAAACAGGAATATAACTAAAACAGCCTCCGCGCTGTTATAATTTACATCTCTTTGTTCGCTCACCTGTTCTTAAATCTACAAAAAGAAGTCATCATTGAATTTTCCGTGATAAAATTCCATTTCTGGCGTTTGATAATTTCGCCAAAGGAACGACTGCGCCCTTTGATGTGATAATTAAGTGAATTATAAATTACTGTAACCCTACAGAAGGTTAAGTGCCTCTAAGTCCGGAAGAAAAGGACAAAATATGTATATCTATTTCGCTTCTGTCTCCAAGTTGCTATATCAAGTGGGCTCGTTTATTTTTTCGTGCTTTAAATTTACATTTGAATGTTGGTATTTCTTTTGACTTCCTTCCCTCAACGTCAACTGGCGACGTTATGGTAAACGTAAGTTAATATCAAGTTACTCATATATTTTTGAGAATATGTTCAACATCAAAATTTAAAACAAAAATCTTTATTTCATCTAAGTTTATTACAGACTCTTGTAATATGTCAAATCTACCGTCAGTTCGGAGTGCTTTCGAGCTAAGAATTGACAAGAAACTTAGATCTTATTATTCAAAACATCATTATTCATGTAGGTCTATTACAGACTCTTATGATATGTCAAATCTACCGTCAGTTCAGTGCTTTCGAGCTAAGAATTGACAAGAAACTTAGATCTTATTATTCAAAACATCATTATTCATGTAGGTCTATTACAGACTCTTATGATATGTCAAATCTACCGTCAGTTCAGTGCTTTCGAGCTAAGAATTGACAAGAAACTTAGATCTTATTATTCAAAACATCATTATTCATGTAGGTCTATTACAGACTCTTATGATATGTCAAATCTACCGTCAGTTCAGTGCTTTCGAGCTAAGAATTGACAAGAAACTTAGATCTTATTATTCAAAACATCATTATTCATGTAGGTCTATTACAGACTCTTATGATATGTCAAATCTACCGTCAGTTCAGTGCTTTCGAGCTAAGAATTGACAAGAAACTTAGATCTTATTATTCAAAACATCATTATTCATGTAGGTCTATTACAGACTCTTATGATATGTCAAATCTACCGTCAGTTCAGTGCTTTCGAGCTAAGAATTGACAAGAAACTTAGATCTTATTATTCAAAACATCATTATTCATGTAGGTCTATTACAGACTCTTATGATATGTCAAATCTACCGTCAGTTCAGTGCTTTCGAGCTAAGAATTGACAAGAAACTTAGATCTTATTATTCAAAACATCATTATTCATGTAGGTCTATTACAGACTCTTATGATATGTCAAATCTACCGTCATCATAAGAATTCACTTAGATCTTATTATTCAAAATATCATTATTCATGTAGGTCTATTACAGACTCTTATGATATGTCAAATCTACCGTCAGTTCGGAGTGCTTTCGAGCTAAGAATTGACAAGAAACTTAGATCTTATTATTCAAAACATCATTATTCATATAGGTCTATTACAGACTCTTATGATGTCAAAAAATTCTAAGAATTGACAAGAAATATCTTATTATTCAAAACATCATTATTCATGTAGGTCTATTACAGACTCTTATGATATGTCAAATCTACCGTCAGTTCAGTGCTTTCGAGCTAAGAATTGACAAGAAACTTAGATCTTATTATTCAAAATATCATTATTCATGTAGGTCTATTACAGACTCTTATGATATGTCAAATCTACCGTCAGTTCGGAGTGCTTTCGAGCTAAGAATTGACAAGAAACTCAGATCTTATTATTCAAAATTCTAAATTCAAAATATCATTATTCATGTAGGTCTATTACAGACTCTTATGATATGTCAAATCTACCGTCAGTTTGAAATGATTTCGAGATGAGAAGAACGTTACTTGTCAGTTCTTGTCAGCTCGTATTCTTTTCAATTTAATATTTTACAGGTTTACAATAATACAGTTACATTTTTAAATTCAAATTTCGGAGAATAGAGTGACCAGCAGCGTATACTATTGCAAAAGCAAATAGTCTAATCAGTGTTCGTAACCCGAACAGATCAATCCCCACAAGAAGCACCCGGTCACGAGTAAGACGGATCATATTTTAAAATGAGCTTGTACATGATTACAAAGTACAGTTTCATTTTTAAATTCAATTGCGACATGATCACAATATAATGATCACCAGCATATGCTATTGCATTTTTGTTAAAAGGAAGTAATTTAATCAGTAGCCTAAACCCGAACAGACCAGTCCTCAAATAACTATGATGATTAAGTTTGTTGCTCAAGTAACTATTTATTTATTTATATTAACTTTGATATTTAGCAGTTTGTATTCTTACAAGATTCTTAAAAAAATGTAATTGATTGTCGCATGCCTAATCCTTGTTAATGTGAATCTGATTAAAACAACATTTATTTAAAAGAGCCACATACAAGTTTCTAGCTCATTTTTGTGATGAGTCTGCGTCCCGAATGAGTGGTAGAATAAAAATATGACTATTCAAAAGTGCTTATGCTAAGTTTATTTGAATGAAGATTATTTCTATTTCTATCTCTATGTTCAGTCTAGATTTCCACCGTTCTTGAAACCTGCCTACATTTCAATCGCTCGAGTTACAACTACAAAATGGTTACATTGTTCTCTGATGTTCATATAAATGTTGCAATTGTCAAGTTCTAACAGCCTGCAATTGGCACGAGGAAGCATATTTGTATGTTGCAATAAAAGTCTTTATTGCACGTTGCAACAATGGTTACCTTTTTATATAACACTAACAATGTCCAACGGTGTTACGCGTATGGAAGCTTATGTTATTTGCTAATTATGTAGTTTTCTGTAAGTGAAAGAATTTTTAAAATCGGTCAAATAGTTTTGGAGTTCATCTTATTATTATTAATATTATAATTTATTTATTTATTTATTTATTTATTTATTTATTACATCACACATCTCAACACAAAAGCTAGCTGCACATAAATTTTGATGAAACGTAAATAAAAATAATTCATTAAATATGAAATCATTATATACAAAGAAAAAAAAAAAAAATCGGATAATATATAGAACAACATAGTAACAAACCAATAATAATAATAAAGTTACTATCCACGGCGCGAAACTACGCGTCACTGTGTACTGATGTGTGTGTAGGGGCCCAAAGTAACATAATAAAAAATCTCTGAATATAATAATCTATATGTGATTCGCGAAAGTTTGTGAATATAGATGAATGTTTGTAAGTCTTTCACGCAAAAACTACTGAACGGATTTTGATGAAACTTTACAGTAATATAGCTTATACATTCGGATAATATATAGGCTATAAATTATACGAGCGCGAAATTACGGGCACAGCTGGTCTATTATAAAGTAACATAATAAAAAATCTCTGTAATATAATAATCTATAATAATAATAATAACTCATTGCTGTGTATATTTGTGTATTACACGGCAACGCATTTAAATGGAAACACAAAATATAGGTACATAATATTTATATTATTAACCGGGTCTAACACGAAAAATGTTATGGTAAATAAAGGTATTTACCTCTCTCGACGTTTCGACTAGGTTGACCTAGCCGTGGCTCTTGAATATATATATTAAAAAAAACCGCTTCAAAATCCGTAGCAAAGTTTTTTTTATATAACGCAGGAGACAAACGAGCATACGGCTCACCTGATGGTAAGTGATTACCTCCGCACCCGCAACACCAGGGAAATTGCAAGTACTTTAAAAAGGAATAAGTTATTTTCTTAAAGGTTTCAATATCGTATCGGTTCGGAAAGATTTTGTATTTTTTTTTAAGATTTAAGCATATATTGGGACAGACAGCGACAGCGACTTTGTTTTGTATACTATTTATTTATTTTAAACTTTATTGATTTTGTACAATAGGCGGGCTTAATGCTAATAGCATTCTCTACCAGCCAACCTTAAGGAGTGCAGAGATACTCGAAGGCGGTTTAGTTTTAATAAATTAAATGTAGTTATATTAAATAGATATAAGATCATACATATAGAATAGAATAGAATAGAAAATCATTTATTCAAATAAACTTAATTTAAGCACTTTTGAATAGTCATAACAATTTGTTTTTTATCTACCACTCGTTCATACATCACAAGAAGAACGAGCAGGATTGTGTGTTGCTCTTTTAAATAATGTAAGTTCACATTTTACAAGTCGAAACGTGTAAATACAAACTACCAACAAGCACTAATTTTTTGGGTCAAATATTATATATATATTATAATAACATACAAACAAATGATGAGCATACATACATACATACATATTTATATATATATTATAAACATACTATGTAATGATGATAATGATTAAGACAAGATGTTGTATGATATATTATGTTATATGTTTTAAAACATCAGTCGGTTCGAATTTGCATGGATCCATTCATAATATTTCATTAAGACGAGCCAGACAGATCTGCCGGCTTCCAATCTGACGGGAAATTATGGTAAAAAGATTTTATGGTTTATTCCAAACGATGGAAGGATGAATGTGAATTAAGGAATTCATAACAAACGAGATTATTTCGGTAGAAATCTTTGTCAAGCTTCTGTAGTCGGGTTGAGAAATTTAAGATTTTTTTTTATTATTGGAATGGTATAAGTTGACGTCATGTGGTCATATGTGGTAACAACATGTTAAGCACCTATAGTTATTTTAAAACTTTCGGGTTTAATCACATTATTTATATTATTAACCGGGTCTTAACACGAGTAATTTAATAGTGAACTAGCTGTTTCCGCGATTTTGTCCGCGTGGAATTTAACTTTATTTTTATAAAATAAAAGTAGCCTAAGTTACTCCTTATTACATCAGCTACCTGCCAAAAATAGTCCCGTCAAAATCGGTCCAGCCATTTCAGAGATTAGCCGGAACAAACAGACAGACAAAAATGGTAAAAATATTATTTTGGTGTACGTAGCGTATTTATATTCATATGCATTTATAAAACAGTCATTTCAATATGACAAACAGACACTCCAATTTTATATATATGTGTAGAGTATAGATAAAGCAAGAGGACACTGTAAACAATTGACCCTGAGGAAGATAATACGATGTAAGAAGGTAGTAGACGGATGTAGGTTTTAATTGATCTCGAAAAAGAAAATAAAATCAGCTCTGCACAAAGAGAAGTTGGTTCTGATTTTGTTACAAACTAAGCGATCTAGGCAACTGCCATCTCTCCCCACCGTTTCTTCTATATCGCCCCTGATTTTACGGCCGTCTGTAGACCGTAGTCCGGATAAAGTAAACACTGTCCGAATAAGTTATAAGAAAAAACTTAATAATACAAACGCAGGTGTGTCCGAGGGCCCGTGGCAATATTAATATTTGACTAAACCGAATGAAACTCCCGCTTGTATAGGGATGAACGATAAACATCGATGTCAATTGTCGATAGTTCAAAAGTATCGATATTAAATCATCGATAATATCACACTGGACTGGCACGGGTTGGGGACACTAGACTATTTCTTTTTGATAACAATTCAAATTCAAAATATCTTTATTCATGTAGGTCTATTATAGACTCTTATGATATGTCAAATCTACCGTCAGTTCGGAATGATTTCGAGATGAGATGAACTGACAAGAAACTGTAAAGAAGTGTGTAAAGTTAAACTCAAAGGTGACTGACGTAGTGATCAACGCACAGCTCAAACCACTGGACGGATCGGGATGAAATTTGGCATGCAGGTAGATGTTATGACGTAGGCATCCGCTAAGAAAGTATTTTGATTAATTCTACCCCCAAGGGGATAAAATAGGGGATGAAAGTTTGTATGAAACTTTGTCAATTTTAAACTGATCGAACTGAGACTTTGCATGCGTAAAGCTATGACGTAGGCATCCCCTAAGAAAGGATTTTGATAAATTCCACCCCTAAGGGGATAAATTAACGCGAGCGAAGCCGCGGGCAAAAGCTAGTATATTAATAAAATCAACAATAATGCTAGCTAAGACACAGCTAAAGTGAAAAGTGCTTATATATTTTTAAAATACTTTTCATAAAACACCGGCACTCGTCTATTATTCAAAACCAGAAAATATACTACCCACCTGCTAATGTTAAGAAAACTCATTTCGTAAAAAAAAATCAGAATAGAACCGTAAACAAGGGGAATATTAAAAATATACAGTAGCTGAAGATTAAGTAAGATTTACGTACTTCGTTTAATCTTTTTATATGACCAGTGTCACGTATATTTGTCTTAAAAACCACTGAATTATTTTTCGGACTACTGTAATGCTGTTTGCCGCAGCTGGCCTCCTGAGTTCATCTCATCTCGAAATCATTCCAAACTGATGGGAGATTTGACAATATGTCGTAATATATTTTTAATTGATTTCATTTGAAATGCAAGCTGCTTTCTGCTTGGTGACTTAAATAGGTGATACTGAGGTATATACGGAGAGTTTTGTTTATAACATGTCTCTGTGAAGGCAACGACGTCTCCCTCACAAAGCTATAATTATGATAAATCGTTACTTAAGAATTAGGGCGTGTACACACGATTACCATATGACAAACATACATTGTTTGTACAATTAAGACTGTTGACAATATGTTGTAATGTGTATTGGAGGGTTTATTTTGGTAATTATCAAATTCGAGGGTTTACTTTATAATGAATATCAAACATAATAATAATCCAGGATAATCGACACAGCGCCATCTAGTCCCAAACAAACAGAACTTGTGTTATATGACAATTAATATAAAAACTTTTTTTTTAAATACATACATAGAAAACACTCAAACAATCATACTCATGAATACAAATATTTGTATTGTGCATGGAATCGAACCCCCTACCATAGAAAGTAAGGTAACTAAACCGCTAGTCCACCGTGGTCGTGTTATATCTATACATATAAATAGAATTGGAGTGTCTGTTTGTAATATTGAAATAACCGTTTTTTGCTACATGCATATGAATATAAATACGATACATACACCAAAATAACATTTTTTACAATTTTTGTCCGTCTGTCTGTCTGTTTGTTCCGGCTAATCTTTGAAATGGCTGACCTAATTTTGACAGAACTTTTTTTGGCAGGTAGCTGATATAATACCTAAGGAGTAACTTAGGCTACTTTTATTTTAGAAAAATAAAGATAAATTACACGCGGACGAAGTCGCGGGAACAGCTAGTATATTATAAAACACTTTGCTGTAGTCTCTAGAGAAAATATCTTAAGGTAGTTCATTCCACAATCTAAGTATATACTTGCGAGAAGGAGGGAGCTCCTCTGAATCCTCACTGTTGGAGACCACCTAATAATCTATACCTAATAGTAATAATCTCAGGACAATTCACACAGCGCCATCTAGTCCCAACTTAAGTTATCTAAAGCTTGTTTTATGGGTACTAGACAACTGATACGAATACATAGATTTTTTTGTAAATACATACATATTATACATAGAAAACACTCAGACCGATACAAACAATCATATTTATGAATACAAATGTTTGTGCCGTGCGAGGAATCGAACCCGCGACCATCGGAAGTAAAGCGGTGTGCTAAACCGATAGACCACCAAGGCCGTCAACATAGGTCTTAACATAGGTTCTAACGTGTGGTAGAATTTCCTGTCAATAGCGAGTGGTGATATTATACAATTATTGTCTGTCTGTCTGTTACTTCCGTCTAATCTCTGAAATGCCTGGATCGATTTTGACGGGACTTTTATTGGCAGGTAGCTGATATAATAAGGAGTATTTATTTTATTGGGATGTTTGGGCTATTGTCAGATGTTTGTAGTACCTGTAGCACTGCGACCTGCATACATCTATTGTGCCCGCCCTTTTTCAGAGTTCGCTACCTAGACCCGTCAGGGACAAGAATTGAAGGATATTCTTAGGAGCGATGGTTTTTATCTCTTCGGGAAGGAGTGTAATCTTTCCAAAGGAGATATTTCGTTTATGCATGAGTGGGCTACAACCACATAAGATGTGTAATGGCGTTTCCTCTTCAGTTTGGCAGAATCTGCAGATGCTTGTCGTGCATAGGCCTAGTTTAGCCATATGCTTGTTTAATTTGCTGTGTCCTGTGAGGGCCCTAGTCATCATGCATATGTTGTTTTTATTCAATAGCAGTAGTCTATTGGAGTATTTGTTCGAGTAGCCCGATATTAGGGCTTTCGAATGTGTCAATCCTGGCATTTCTTGCCAGTGATTCTGTGCTTCTCGTTTGGTAAAGAGGACCTTAAGGAGGACCTTAATAAGGAGTACCTTAGGCTACTTTTATTTTAGAAAAAATCTCTAATTAACTTCGCGAAAAAGTCGTGGGTACAGTTAATAAATATATAAAAACTACATGCAGTATATACACATTACAGATTATCTCCCCACCGACCGATCCCTAGTCCAGTTCAAACGGGGACCGATGTTACGACGGCCTGAGGCGAGATTCGAACCCCTAACGGTGCCCTCAGACTAAAGTCGTATCCGTCAGGCGGGAGTTGGCCTTCAGCCGCTCCATAAGCTTTTCCTTTGGTTTGGAGTGCCATCTGCATCTCCATTATGAAAAAAAACATTCATCTTTATTTTTAATTCAAAGAAACAACGGATCTCTAAATATATTAATTCGCGAAAATTCCGTGAAAGTCTGTAGTTATTTTGATAAAATAAATATAAACGATACTGTTATAACACTTTATATAGACGTAAATATTCGTTCAGTTTTTATCCAATAGCCCGAGGTGATGTTTTCATAATAACATCGGAAAATAAATTTATCATGATTTACGATTTGAAAAATGATTCCGATACAAACTAAAATAAATTGGATTCCGTCGAAATAATACGCTTCTAATAGGTACTTTTTATTATCAAAACCGTGCTTGATCCTTATATAAATGCAAAAGTCACTCTGTCTGTCTGTCTGTCTCGCATTCACGACAAAACTACTGAACCAATTTGGTTCACAGATAGCCTAGATCTGCATTTTTTATCATCAAAACCGTGCTTGATCCTTATATAAATGCAAAAGTCACTCTGTCTGTCTGTCTGTCTCGATTTCACGTCAAAACTACTGAACCAATTTAGGACACAGATAGCCTAGATCTGTATTTTTCATCATCAAAATCGTGCTTGATCCTTATATAAATGCGAAAGTCACTCTGTCTGTCTGTCTGTCTCGCATTCACGACAAAACTACTGAACCAGTTTGGTACACAGATAGCATAGATCTGTATTTTTCATTATCAAAACCGTGCTTAATCCTTACTATTCAGCGAAAATCACTCTGTTTGTCTGTCTGGCTTCTACGCAAAAACTACTGAACCAATTTAAATGAAATTTGGTACACAGATAGCATAGATCTGTATTTTTCATCATCAAAACCGTGCTTGATCCTTACTATTATTGCGAAAGTCACTCTGTCTGTCTGTCTCGCTTTCACGCAAAAACTATTGAACCAATTTAAACGAAATTTGGTACACAGATAGCCTAAACCTCGAGAAATTGGAGAAATTGGATTCCGTCAAAATAATACGTCACTAATAGATATTTTTCGTCAGAAAAACCGTGCTTAATACTTACTGATATTATAAATGCGAAAGTCGCTCTGTCTGTCTGTCTGTCTGTCTCGCTTTCACGTCAAAACTACCGAACCAATTTAGTGCACAGATAGCCTAGACCTCGAGAAAGGGCATAGGCTACTTTTTAATGCGAAAAAAGGGTTGTATAGGGTTGAAAGAGGGATGAAAGTTTATGTGGAAGTACAGGGGATGAATTTTAAGGAGTAAAATAAAATAGAATAAACTTTTTTAATAGGTGATATTTTTTCTTTGGTTAGATTCTTTTTTTGGTCGAGATTACTAATCCACGCAGACGTAGTCGCGGGTACAACTAGTAATTTATAAAGTTTAAAGGTTGTCTGTCTGTTGCATGTTTGATAGTGTTTTGTTAATATTGAAAATAAAAAAAAATGTATAGGACTAACAGTAAAATACAAGCTTAACTTCTACACACACCGGTCCTCTAGATTGACAGTAAGTCAGTGTATTTATAACTTGTAATGTGGTATCATTACCTTTACAAATAAAAAAAGAATCATCGAAATCAGTTCTACGAAAAAAAAACTCAGAGTTTCTGTGTTAAATATAAATACATAAATATATAAAATTATCATTAAAATCAGTTCACTTAAAACCTTTGAGTTTATGTGTTAAACATAAACACATAAAAATACTGCCAGAATAAAAACCTCCTTTTTATAAAGTTGGTATGGCAAGCAATAATAAATATTAATTATATTATAAACGAGAAAGTTTGTGAGTATGGATCGATGGATGTTTTTTACTCTTTCACGCTAAACTTACTCTTACTATACTTAAATTTCATCAAAATCCGCTCAGATTTTGATAAAATTTTACAGCAATATAACTTATACTTCAGAATAAGACATGCACTCAAAATTTCACGCAGGTTACTCCGAGGGCACAGCTAGTCTATTACAATAATTTTTAGACGATGATATAACATTAATTTATGTACCATTTATGTATGTCTATTGATACTTATAGTTAATATCATTAAAACAATATTTTAATATCTCCTCTTTTCGTACACGTATATACATACGTGTACGAAAATAGTCATACGACTATTCTATTTAATACACGATCCTATAACATCTACTAGGTTTGCTGGAAGAAATCTCTTTTTAGAGATAAGCTCGCCCTTGTACATTACATTTATTCTGTATAATTTTTTTTATTATGTGTGTGTGTGTACAATAAAGAAAGAATAACAAACAATACGCCATCTTCAGTTTCCTTCACAATACATAACGTTGAATTGAAAGTTCTGACCTCCAGCGGAAAATAAATGATCTTCATATTGCTATTCTCAAATTTCCCACACATATAAGAAAGCAACAAAACTTTCACCCTGAATTTCACAACTTTGTATCGTCTGACACCACTCATAGATGTCGCTAGTAAGCGAATTTACTAAACAGCGCCATCTTACAGATACTTCACAAAACGCTAAGAGAAAACAGCGCCATCTAGTAGCAAAGAAAGTAACTATATATCAGTTGCTTTACGTGTATTCGAGTTGATTAGAGAGACGGCAAACAATCTTACTGAAAATTATAAATGCGGAAGTTTGTGAGTATGGATGCTAAGATGTATGGATGTATGTTTGTTACTATTTCACACAAAAACTACTGAACGGATTTTGATAAAGACTTCTCAGTAATACAGCTAATACACCAGAATGACAGATAAACTATAATTTAAGAAGATATAGTAAAGTGAATTGGGCGAACTATAATGATATATTATACTGTATGTCAAGTAAGTTTGATGCAGACGTGTGTGTCTGTTCGTAAATATTTTTTTATATTTGCAATATTTTTTCTCGTATAAGAATTCAAATTCAAAAATCTTTTATTCCAGGACATTTTAGCCGCTTATGAACGTCAATTTTTTTTAAATAAAAATCTTTTCCCTACCATCCTGTTCAGTATATGGATCCAATTGAGACGAACTGGCTAGAAACTCAATTGGATTTTTTTTTTGAAGCCAGTTTATTTACAATGTATATTTGGTGTAGGTATATATATATATATATGTATAGGTAGGTGTCTATGTCTAACATTAAATGAAAGATAAACTATAACAATTGGTAATAAACCATGTTTCAAGGAAGTTTATTTAAAACAAAATAAAATAATCAAGTTCCCATCTGCTGCGTCATTAAGCAAATTAAAAGCCCATTACTTATTTACAGGCCTTGAAACCAAGTTTGTTTCCTCAATTCAAAATATCTATGAATAAGTTATTACGTGAAAATTTAATTTCAGCGGTCGTTTAGGGCACTCTTTGTAAATTTCAAAGGGATTTTATTGCCTAATCGGAATAAATTGTGAGTTATTACATAGATATTAGTGTCTATTTTTTTTTTATAATAATTATGATCTCAGGACAATTCACACAGCGTCATCTAGACCGAAGTTAAGCTAGCTGAAGCTTGTGTTATGGGTACTAGATAATTAATACAAATATATAGATAATTTTATCGTAAATACATACATATTATATATGGAAAACACCCAGACCGATATAAACAATCATACTCATGAATACAAATGTTTGTGCAGTGCGAGGAATCGAACACGCGATCGTCAGATGTAAAGCGGTGTGCTAGAGCATTTTTAGATAGACTTTAAAACAAAAATTGTAATTGTATGTAATTATCTGTAAAAACGTGTATTTATATGGATAGAAGTTTATGGGAAGAATAGTATTTAAAAAAACTGAGCGATATCTTGCCAACAAACTGTTCTGCAGTTTGACGAGTCAATGTATAAAAACAACTGTACTATTATCTTTATTTAATAAATTAAAAAAAAAAGACCACTATACCACTGAGGTCGTCATTTTTTTACTAATAGAACAACTTGTGCGAGTAAGTTTGAAAGTTACGCCAGTTATAGACAAGTTGCGAGGTAACAGATTGAGCTGGTATGGACATGTTATGCGGAGGAACGAGGACCATGTCTTAAGGAAAGTGTATAATGCCCCGACGAAGTCGTCCAGCCATTTCGAAGATTAGCCGGAACAAATATACAGACAGACAGACAAAAATTATAAAAAAAAAATATTTTGGTGTATATACCATATGCATGTAGTAATAAGCGATTATTTCAATATTACAAACAGACACGCCAATTTTATTTATATGTACTTGTCGGCGCACAACACTAGCGATCGGCTCGCTGTAGGTCCAATCCGGTTGAGGTTGGCTCGCCTGTACCCTTTTCGACGTCCACTACATATGACGTGCGCATAAAATTTATTTGTAACTTTTTAAAATATAATCATTTAAAATTGGAGTCAGATTATCATTCATATCCACCTCGGAACATACTTACTAGCTTTTGCTCGCGGCTTCGCTCGCTTTTACTTTTGTTTCCATTTTTAGGGGATGCCTATGTCATAGTAGCTTTATGCATGCAAAGTCTCAGCCCGATCGATTTAAAATTGACAAAGTTTCATATAAACTTTCATCCCCTATTTTATACCCTTGGGGGTAGAATTAATCAAAATCCTTTCTTAGCCTACGTTATAACATCTACCTGCATGCCAAATTTCAGCCCGATCCGTCCAGTGGTTTGGGCTGTGCGTTGATAGATCACTATGTCAGTCACCTTTGAGTTATATATAGATTTAGTGAGATAAAAGATAGACTATGTGCATCCTCCTGATAAATATATTTTTAATTTAAGGGGGATAAAGTTGCAGAATTTTATATTAATTAGACTGTAGAGACTAGAGCGACTTTGAATACAGTCAAAAGCCGCTTTTCCTCACCCTCCGTAATCATCTATTCATAATACTGTGACGATTGTGTTAATACCTAACTAAAGGTCCGTCTCGGATTTGTATGTGTATTTAAAATACACATACACATATACGAAATATAAATTTCCAAAAAATTCTAAATATCTTTATTCATGTAGGTCTATTACCGACTCTTATGATATGTCAAATCTACCGTCAGTTCGGAATGATTTCTAGATCACATGAAACTCAGCTCGTATTATTTTCAAATAAATGTTATTATTGTAAACATGTAGTTTACAATAATACAGATTCATTTTTAAATTTAATTAAAAAAAAACTAAATTTAAATAATCTATACATACAAATAAAATTGGAGTGTCTGTTTGTAATATTGAAATAACCGTTTTTTACTATAATATGTACATGCATATGAATATAAATACGGTACATACACCAAAATAACATTTTTTACAATTTTTGCTTGTCTAACTGTTTGTTCCGGCTAATCTCTGAAATGGCTGGACCGATTTTGACGAGACATTTATTGGCAGGTAGCTGATATAATAAGGAGTAACTTACGCTACTTTTATTTTAGAAAAATGAAGTTAAATTCCAAATTCCACGCGGATGAAGTCGCGAGTACAGCTAGTATTTAATATGTATTCTATGCTATTAAATGGCTGTTTTGTTATCCCAACTGTATAAATTATTGAAAAACACAGACTGACCTTAAGCAGATGTGGATCCCTCTCAGCAGCATCCAGCATGGACTCCGCTTCGCTCAGCCAACCCACGAACTTCTCCAAGGAACGGTCAAAGTTCTGCAGCGACGACACCGCAGAGTGGAGTGCCTTGCCTCGAGCTATGATACTGTAAAAAGCACTTGTTTAATATCTATTCATGTATAAAATAATAATCTAATCTAAAATAATCAACATCATCATCATCATCATCACAGCCCGGAAGACGTCCACTGCTGGACATAGGCCTCCCCCAAAGATCTCCACGACGATCGGTCCTGCGCTGCTCGCATCCAATGCCTTCCAGCGATCTTGACCAGATCGTCGGTCCACCTTGCTGGAGGCCTTCCCACGCGTTTTCCGGTCCGTGGTCGCCACTCGAGGACTTTATTGCCCCAACGGCCATCTGTCCTACGAGCTATGTGCCCTGCCCATTGCCACTTCAGTGTCAATTCTTCGGGCTATATCGGTCACGCAGAGAAACTCCGAGCATAGCCCTCTCCATTGTCCTCTAAGTGACTCTGAGCTTGTTCATGAGGCCCTTAGTTAGCGATTACGTCTCTGTGCTAAAATAGTAATACCTCTAGATAATTCACACAACGCCATCTAGTACCAAGCTAGGTAGAGCTTGTGTTGAGTACTGTACATCTGATATAAATACTTAGACACAATTGATTTGGAAATACACATATTATTATAATGTACATGAAGAACACCCCTACCAATACAAACAATCATAATATTGAATACAAACGTTTGTATCTTGCAAGGAATCGAATCTATGACTATTGGAAGTAAGTGGTGTGCGAAACAACTAGACAACTGAGGCCGTCTAACAAAATATAGTGATTTTACTATAAAATATATAACTAATTCGTTTTATTTTTACTTCTATGTTTTTGATTCGTTTTTTACTTAATTTATACATATTTTATTAGGAATATTTTGTAATACACTATCCTAAAAGTTGTACACAGTTCAGTTTGCACGCTTATGTAGTGGATAAAATATGAACTAATCTACAACTGCCGCCAATAGATGGCGCTATTCACAACTAATTGCAGACTTTAATTTGGAATAGCACATGCTTATCCCAATAGATGGCGCTATTCGGAAAATATTCATTTCAAGTCTTTACCGACAAATCCCACTTGAATCACGTAGTCCACGTTTAATGATAGACATTACTCTTTGTAAGAATATAAATAATTTATTATACAACGTAGGTGTTGGTAATAATTATCTCACATAGTATTTGCTGAAGGAAATTGAACTTTATGTAATACCTGTTATTAAGCTCATTGTATCTATGGTTGATGGCCTCTGTGGCTCGTTTGATGCGTGTCGTGTCATCGTTCCTGTAGACTGCTATGAGGCGTTGTGTCAGCTGCCCGAACAGCTCAATTTGATGCTTGTATTGATGTACTTCAGCATGGAATGACTGCAACAAAATAGTTGATAATAAATCTTAGGATCACAGCAATAGAAATCATATTAAAACAGCAAAAAAAAAGGAACCCTATACACAGCGTGGAATAACTGTAACAAAACAATTGAAAATAAATCTTAGGACTAAAGTAATAGAAATCAAATTAAAATAGCAAATAAATCCTATATATTTATCCTTTCTATATATCCATATATTTATCCTTTTCTATATATTTTCTATATATCTATCCTATAAACATTATCCGGCGGGAGTTTGCCTTCTGCCGCTACGCAAGTACTACTCGTGACCACCGCCGCACAGCACTTTACTTCCGATGGTTGCGGGTTCGATTCCTCGCACGGCGTAAACTTTTATATTCATGAGTATTGATTGTTTGTATCGGTCTGGGTGTTTTCTATATATAAAATGTATGTATTTATAATAAAAAAATATATGTACTCATCGGTTAACTAGTACCCATAACACAAGTTTTAGCTAGCTTAACTCGGGACTAGATGGCGCTGTGTGAATTGTTCTGGGTTTATTATATTATAATATTATCTTTACATAGTATAAAACAAAGTCGCTGTCGCTGTCTGTCCGTCCCTATGTATGCTTAAATCTTTAAAACTACGCAATGGATTTTGAAGCGGTTTTTTTAACAGGTAACAACCTACTAGCTAGTACATATACCCGTCCCGGCTTCGCACGTGTGTACATGTATTATATATATAAACCTTCCTCTTGAAGCACTCTATCAATTAAAAAAACCGCTTCAAAATCCGTTGAGTAGTTTTAAAGATTTAAGCATACATAGGGATAGACAGCGGCAGTGACTTTGTTTTATACTATGTAATGATTGCAATAACAAAATACACAATAATACATACATATATTAATAAAATGGACCTACTTTTTAATTTACTTAATATATAATATATTAAGTTCTAATTAAAAACAGATATAATAATCACCTTTTGTTCCCTCAGCTGCATCTCCAGTACATCAGCAGTGTGGCCAGGAGGCGCCATACCACCAAGGCGGGACTCCATCCGAGTCAGCCACGCGTCCGCATCGCGCCGCCTCGCCTCGTATCGCTGCGAATCGCCGAGCATCGCGTCCAGTTGCGCCTTACGCTGAAGAACGCGTGCGTTCGCCTCATCCCAATGTTCGCGCAGAGCAGTAACTGGGGACAAAAATGAATAAATTAGTATACTTGCAGATCACGATGTTGTGTAACTCCTTTGCTGATCGGGGAGCGAAGATAGATAGATAGATAATTGATTTATTGCCAACATAACACAAATAATACAATTTACAATAAGACACAAAACAAGAAATAAATAATAACATGAAAGTTGGCAATAGGAGCGGCCTCAGCTGTTGCTGATATAAGCACAACCTTAGTGAGGTGCACCTATACAGCGCTGGTTTTCAGGCAGCCCCCATTACTCATAAAAAAAAAAAACTAAGATGCGGGTTTTTTACTACATACAGATACATATAATTTAAACACAAAAGAAAAATATATTAAATAAGATCTAGGATACACAAATATAAATATATATAGAAGAAAAAACTTAAAACTCGGTTAGCATGCCAATCAAACTTATTGTAATAGGATAACAACAGTTTAAAGAAATCCCGATGCAGTAACAACTGGTACCAACCGCACCGCTCGCCATCGACTGGGAATTCATCTCCACACGCTGGAACCTAAGTGGTCATGGACAGTACGGTTTTAGAGGAGCTTCCTCCCGCGTACACTTAGATTGTGGAATGAACTAACTGTAGAGGTTTTCACGGGAGACTACAGCATGGGGTTTTTCAAGAAGGGTATTTTAGGTTTTCTTATGGGTTGGCAATGCACACGTGATAACCCTAGTGTCTCAGGCGTTTTTAGGCTACGGTAACTATTTACCAGATGGACCGTACAATTGATCGCCGTCCAATTCAAACGTGGATCGAAATTACGACGACCTGAGCCGAGGTTCGAACTCCTAGCGGAGCCCTCAGGCTGAAGTCATATCCGTTAGGCGGGAGTTGGCCTTCAGCCGCTCCATATGTCCTTCCGCGGGTTTGGAGTGTCATCTACACTCGCCCGTAACGTTCGGTGAAGCTGTAAAGGCCAGCTGCGGCCAACAGCATTAGAGCAGTCAAAAAATGGACCGTACACTTGTTTGGCCCCGATGTTGTGTAAAAGTAAAATAAAACTAAAAGTAGCCGTCATCATCATCTCAGCCTGGAAGACGTTCACTGCTGAACAGAGGCCTCCCCCAAGGATCTCCACGACGATCGGTCCTGCGCTGCTCGCAGCCAATGCCTTCCAGCGATCTTGACCAGATCGTCGGACCACCATGCTGGAGGCCTTCCCATGATGCGTCTTCCGGTCCGCGATCGCCACTCGAGGACTTTACTGCCCCAACGGCCATCTGTTCTACGAGCTATGTGCCCTGTCTATTGCTACTTCAGAGTCATGATTCTTCGGACTATGTCGGTCACTCTGGTTCTTCTGTGGATCTCCTCATTTCTGCTTCGATCACGCAGAAGAACTCCGAGCATAGCCCTGTCCATCATTCTCTGAGTGACTTTCAGATTATTCAGTACATACTACTACAGTTCATACTAAAAGTAGTATAAAGGAAAAATAATACATAGTGTATTATTTACAACATGAAATTTTCTAAGTGTACAAATTGTTTACTGAACATTTTCTCATATACTCTCCCATATTATAAACCGCAAGAAATGAAGCTCAAAAGCAGTGTAAGATACGCGCGCCCACTTTGCTCAACTCATAATGAATTCAGGTTATAAAAACCAACAACCCAATGTAATTTGGGATAAATTTCAGAGCGAAATGAAAAGATTTATATAATATTACAGTCCCTTATAATTCTCATAGGACTAGACACGGAACAAGGCAAATATTTTCATAAAATCCCCAATCCCAAGGGAGTGGTAAAGGGGGTCTGTATATACATATAGACATATTAGATAAAGGTTGTTATTCAATGGAATAAATATTATCTTTTGGATTACTGGAATATAAATAATAAATCACTAGAAATACACTTTGTGCCTACACACGTCTGTGTGGAGTACCTCTATACAGTTGTGTTATTTAATCAAATTCGTGGTTAGCTACTGATAAAATGCGGTTATTAACGGTTACTTATCCGACTGCGATAAATAAAAATATTTTTCTTGTGTAATTTTTTTCTGGGATGTTTTAATGAATTTTATACGTTATTTCCATTAAAATATTCCAGTCAGGTGTAATATCTAGAATTAAGAAGGGCTTGTTTTTAGACTTTCTAGATGAGTCTTTTTTTATAAAGTTCAATTTTCTAGATCGGCCTATTTTGGAGTTTCTGGTGCAGTTTTTTTTAAGTTAAATTGTCTTTTATTTGTGATCAATCCTTTATAGGTTCTAGCTGCTGAAAGTATCAAGCATAAAATGCTGTTAATTAACCGTTAATAACGTAAAATGCATGCAAACCGCTAGGTTAAAATCCAGTACACTGTCCGTTTGAACAGTAAAAAAAAATGTCTATTTTATTTTCGTATTATCGTGAAAAAAATAAAAAGCAATTGCTCTATATATACAGAACTCTCATCGTGCGAGACCGTATTGCACTTACCCAGTTTTTTCGTGAATCCACTATAAGATTCTGACGACTACCCGGAATTGTTATATCCCGGATAGTCGGAGCTTCTATTATGGCGCTGCAAAATGGTTTTCTATACACCGTAACAGAAATCACATACGAATAGTAAATATGATATGAATAATAAATACATTATCATCGATAGGGTTGTGCACATTTTTTTTTAATACACTTCCTATTTTTTGGAGGTACCACGCCTCTTGCCATCTACCCTACGAAATACAGAAAGTTTCTTTCTCTCAGAAAACAGAAAACCTCCTTTGTTAACATTAGTTAATAAACATAATGGTCACTCTATTCTCCCAAATTTGAATTTTAATGACTGTGTATTATTATAAACATGTTCCACTATTATTTGAAAGAAATACGAGCTGAGTTTCTTGTTAGTTCTTCTCATCTCGATATCATTCCGAACTGACGGTAGATTTGACATATCATAAGAGTCTGTAATAGACCTACATGAATAAAGATATTTTGAATTTGAATTTAATAATAATAATAACTTCCAATTATTATCTCGTCCACAGGTGTCATCCCAGCATCCCTACACACTACCCTCTAGATATTACAACTTCACCCACTTACTTTCATCCTTCTCCAAAAAGCTGTAATATTAAACACTTGTAGAATAGTCCGCAAAGTTTTGTCTTCCACTTAAAAATTATCCATCCTCATCATTCATCATTTATACTATCATTGTTTGGTGATTTTTACCCGCAATGATCAGTCTATTACCCCATCAAAGGGAGATATATAATATATATATATAAAGAAATAATAATAATAATAAATTTATTTGCAATAGTTGTAATTAATATACTTACAAATGTATTTAAGTGCAATAAAGAATATTTAAAGTTATCCTTTTATATACGACTTCATACTCAATACTATAAGGACGCTATATATATATATATCTAATAATTAAGAGCTGGTTTGTATTTATATAATGTAATTGTTTGGCTGAAAGGAAATTTCCAGGGCCGTAAAATAGTTAATAAAAAAAAACCGTCTTTAAGACTAAGTTCAGAGCAATGTTATTGATTAATAATTACAATTCAAATTGAGTATGAATTTAGGGAAATGTCGATATTGAAGTTAATATAAAAGTAATATCATATATATATTAATAAAATTGGAGTTTTTTTTCGGACTACTCTAATGCTTTGCCAGCAGCTGGCCTTCACAGCTTCACCGGACGTTAGGGAGCGAGTGCAGATGGCACTCCAAACCCGCGGAAGGACTTATGGAGCGGCTGAAGGCCAACTCCTGCCTGACGGATACGACTTTAGTCTGAGAGCACCACTAGGGGGTTCGAACCTCGGCTCAGGCCGTCGTAATTTCGATCCCCGTTTGAATTGGACGGGGGATCGATCGGAGGGGGAAAATTGGAGTGTCTGTTTGTATCATTGAAATAACCGTTGCTTACCACATTACATAGTATAAACCAAAGTAGCCCTATGGCTACTTTGTTTTATACTATGTAATGTGGTAAGCAACGGTTACCACATTACATAGTATAAAACAAAGTAGCTTTACTACGGTAGCTTTTATTGGCAGGTATCTGATGTAATAAGGTGTAACATAGGCTACTTTTGTTTTAGGAAAATAAAGTTATATTCCACGCGGACGAAGTCGCGGGTACAGCTTGTAATAAATATTAACCAAAATTAATTTGTAAAATTATTTTTGCTGATATGTGACTTATAATCCAGCACATTATATACAGTTGACAAGTTTCATTCTTCAAGATATAGTTTTAACTATATCTTGATATTTGACGGCCTCAGTTCAAATTCAAAATATCTTTATTCATGTAGGTCTATTACAGACTCTTATGATATGTCAAATCTACCGTCAGTTCGGAATGATTACGAGATGAGAAGAACTGACAAGAAACTCATATCGTATTCTTTTCAAAAAATTATACTTGTGTATCATACAGTTTTATGCTATAACTGACTACCCCGTCTCTAATAATAGCCGTGAATATACATATTACTATCTACTCGCCCTGGCTTCACACGGGTGTACATGTATTATACATATAAACATTCCTCTTGAATCACTCTATCTATTAAAAAACTGCTTTTAAATCCATTGCGTAGTTTTAAAGATTTAAGAATAGAATAGAATAGAATAGAATAGAATTTATTAACTCGTTTTTACAGTAATAACATAAGAAATACAAGAATAATTTACACATTAAAAAAACGGAGTCAATGTGGGCCACAACTCAGCATAATGCTGGAAATATTTTCCATTTAAGGATACATAGAGACGGACAGACAGCGACAGCGACTTTGTTTTATACTATATAACTAGCTACTCGCCACGGCTTCGTCCGGGTGTACATGTATTATACATATAAACCTTCCTCCTGAATTACTCTATTTATTAAAACTGCTTTTAAATCCATTGCGTAGATTTAAAGATATATAAGGACGGACAGACAGCGACAGCGACTTTGTTTTATACTATGTAATGATTTTGATAATGGAATAACATATTTTCTTTATTGACAGTTGACAGCCCTGCATGATAGGGACGCAACATCTGACAATATTGGGTTGTTTACGTGAAAATTCAGACATACTTTCTTACACATTGGATTTGACGAGTACAGCTGTATTCGTTTATTTACCAGCTCACTTCAAAATAAGGCAAATAAATAGGTAAGAAAGAAAAGAAATTTATTCACAATTTATTATTATTTATTTATTTAATTATTAATAATAATAATTTAATGAATTAATGACTTAAAAGGAGATATAATTATAATATATATATATATATATATATATATATATATAAATTAAATAGGAGAATATATATTTTAATAATGTAAATACATGGCCCGTGGCGGGACTCTCCACGCTTATATACTTAATACTCTATTTACATAAAGGTTTTAATTTATACATATAAATAAAATTTTAGTGTCTGTTTGTAATATTGAAATATCCGTTTTTTACTACATGCATATGAATATATATACACCAAAATAATATTTTTTAAAATTTTTGTCTGCCTGTCTGTTTGTTCCGGCTAATCTTTGAAATGGCTGGACCGATTTTGATGGGACTTTTTTTGGCAGGTAGCTGATGTAATACGGAGTAGCTTAGGCTACTTTTATTTTGGAGAAATAAAGTTAAATTCCACGCGGACGAAGTCACGAGTACAACTAGTAAATAATAAGTATGAAACACAGACTCAGCTTCATTATGGTTTAAGTTACAAATATTTGTCTGTCTGTTTGTTCTTGAAATACGCAACGGATATTGATACTGGATTTATGTTGATAATTGACGACTCAGTAGTCTAGCGATCAGTGGTTACTACCGTAGTAGTCGGTTCGATTCCTCGCACGGTACAAATATTTGTATTCATGAGCATGATTGTTTGTATCTATCTGGGTGTTTCCTATGTATATTATATATGTCTTTACAATAAAATATATACAGTATATATATATCAATTGTTTAATACCCATAATATAAACTCTGCTGAGTTTGGAACTAGATGGCGTTGTGTGAATTGTCTAGAGATATTATTATTATTATTATTTTGTATGTACAATATGTCTAAATCATTATATAGTATTGTTCAAAATCTACCCTGTATCATCGTAAGCACAGATATTATATTATATTAGAGTCCGTTAGTTTTCTGTTCCCGCGCGTTCCCTTCCCCTCCCTCACCTAGTAACAAACGGACCGTACAGCGGCCTTGACGCGCGCGCGCATTTGTTGTGAATTAAAATAAATTAGAACTGTGAAACCTACTGTGAAACTGGAAAGCTAGCGAAGATATCTTCGAGACCCTGAAGCCCAAGAAATCCGCAGAACCATACAGGTACGCCAGACACACTAAATCCCCCTATATATTCCCTAACATTTTGGTAGCAGAGTAGTTTCCCAAACAAGTATACTTATATGAACTCACACCTGTGAGAAGCCGGGGCGAGTAGCTACTGGCCCCGGCTTCTCACGGGTTTACATGTATTATACATATAAACCTTCCTCTTAAATCACTCTATCTACTAAAAAAACCGCTTAAAAATCCGATACGCAGTTTTAAAGATATAAGCACACATAGGGACAGACAGCGACAGCGACTTTGTTTTATACTATGTAATGAAGTCTGTGGTCAAATTGGAATAAAGATTATTTCTATTTCAATAGTTTTTTATACTACTATGGTGGCAATCAAGCATACGGCCCATTTGATGGTAAATGGTTACCGTAGCCTATGGACGCCTGAAACACCAGGGGTATCTTGAAAAACCCGATGCTGTAGTCTCGTGAGAAAACCTTATATTAAAGATATAAGCATACATAGGGACGGACAGACAGCGATAGCGATTTCTATTTATACTATACAATGATATAAAGATTATGAAGTATAGATTTTGTATCCCTCTACATTTGTAGACCTCAATTACATAAAAAAAACGTGATCAGCTCCTAGTAAATATATATATATATATATATATAAGTTGCCAACTTCGTTTGCTCTCTGAACCGTTCGATTACAAATTAACTATTTACCTACGTTCAGAAGGCACTACGGAAGTTTAAATTCAATGAGCAGTTACTTGCTGGGTCGTAATTATCGGACCGCACCCTAGAAAGCCTTCTAGCTAGTTAACTGAGAAACTTTATCTTAACAAATTTGAACTAACTATGTATGTTGCAATACTTCACTTCTCTCCACCCTAAGGTTGCCTGGCAGAGGTCGCTGTTTAGAGATAAGGCCGCCCATTATTACTTCTTTAATAATAACAATTAAATTTAGAAAAATCACTCTACACCACCCTTCAAAAGGCCGCCATTTTGAATACCTGTAGTTGTACGAAAAGTTCTGGAAATAGACGTAAATGACAAAACGCCTATCACCTAAATTAAAAGGTTCACAATATATGATAGATAGATAGATAGATAATTGATTTATTGCCAACATAACTCAAATAATACAATTTACAATAAGACACAAATTAAGAAATAAATAATAACATAGAAAGTTGGCAATAGGAGCTGCCTCAGCTGTTGCTGATATAAGCACAAACTTAGTGAGGTGCACCTATACAGCGCTGGTTTTCAGGCAGCCCCCATTACTCATAAAAAAAAACTAAGATGCGGGTTTTTTACTACATACAGATACATATAATTTAAACACAAAAAAATATATTAAATAAGATCTAGGATACACAAATATAAATATATATAGAATGAATTACAATATTCAATGCTCACAAAAACCGAAATCAGTTACAATAACAGTATCAAAAGGAAAAAATACACACATATATATATATATATCAAATTACACACACATATATATCAAATTAATAACCAAACGAGAAGCACTGAATCACTGGCAAGAAATGGCAGGATTAACACATTCAAAAGACCTAATATCGGTCTTCTCGACCAAATACTCCAATAGACTACTGCTATTGAGTAAAAACAACATATGCATGATGACTAGGGCCCTCACAGGACACTGAAAATTAAACAAGCATATGGCTAAACTAGGCCTATGCACGACAAGTATCTGCAGATTCTGCCAAACTGAAAAGGAAACGCCGCTTCACATCTTATCCTATTTTTGTCTGTCTGTCTGTTTCTTCCGGCTAAACTCTGAAATGGCTGGACCTATTTTGACGGGACTTTTTTGGCAGGTAGCTGATGTAATAAGGAGTAACTTAGACTACTTTTATTTTAGAAAAATAAAGTTAAATTCCACGCGGACGAAGTCGCGGGAACAGCTAGTATGAATTATAACTGTGTATAAACTAAAATACTAATAACGGTATTATAAAATAGGGGTAGATGGTAGAAGGTTAAGAAATTAGGGTTGTATACATTTTTTAATGCTTCATCTAAATATATATAACTCAAAGGCGACTGACTGACATAGTGATCTATCAACGCACAGCCCAAACCACTAAACGGATCGGGATGAAATTTGGCATACAGGTAGATGTTATGATGTAGACATCTGCTAAGAAAGGATTTTGATTAATTCAACTCCCAAGGGGATAAAATAGGGGATGAAAGTTTATATGAAATTTTGTCAATTTTAAACCGATCGGGCTGAGACTTTGCATAAAGCTACTATGACGTAGGCATCCCCTAAGAAATATTTTATATATAATATTATATATATAAAATATTTTGGTAAATTCCACCCCTAAGGGGATAAAATAGGGGATGAAAGTTTGTATAAATCTTCTTAGATTTTCGACTGATAGAACTGAAATTAAATATTAGAACTACCTTGATGAAGATGTTCGCTTAAATAGAATTTTGATAAATTCAACCCCCATGGGGATAAAATAAGGGATGATGCAGCATGTAAATGTATTAGTTTGAACCTATCAGTACCTAGTGGAACGAATAAATTAAGACGAACAAAATAATTTTCAGTTCTTTAGGCTACTTTTATTTTAGAAAAATAAAGTTAAATTCCACGCGGACGAAGTCGCGGGAACAGCTGGTATTTTATAAATGCTAAATTATATATACTCTGTGATGTTAACTCTTAAACTTGCTTTGATTTCCACGTTGCAGGCATAACTAGTAACCTAGTATGGAGTCATTGTTAGACTATTACTTAAGTTAAGTTTTATGACAGAAATGTTATTACGACCACCTCGGTGGTCCAGCGGTCTAGTGCACCGCTTTACGACCGATGGTCGCGGGTTCGATTCCTTGCACGGCACAAACATTTGTATTCATGAGTATGATTGTTTGTATCGGTCTGGTTGTTTCTATGTATAACATGTATGTATTTACAAAAAAAAATCAAAATATATATCTATGTATATGTATCAGTTGTCTAGTACCCATAACACAAGATTTAGCTAGCTTAACTTGGGTCTAGATGGCGCTGTGTGAATTGTCCTGAGATTATTATTATTCTTACATTGACTGCTCGGTCGACCAAACTCGAACTCCAACCAGCAAGGCCACCCTTCGGCTTAGTTATTTAAAAGTTTCATCAAACATGAACGCCGCTAAATTCAGTGTCGGATACAGATTCCAAATGTACCGAGTTCATACAAGCGTTAAGCCGAGTTGATGAATAAGTAACGAATTTCCCTTACTTTAGTTACATTTTCTGTATTCCCACTATATATATGATTAAAATCATGACTAGCATATATATATGTATATAAATACTAGCTGTCCCGGCAAACGTTGTTTTGTCTTAAAAAAACAAATTTAGGGGTGGACTATCCCTAACATTTAGGGGGATGAAAAGAGATGTTGGCGCATTCTCAGACCTACTCAATACGCTCACAAAATTTCATGAGAATCGGTCAAGCCGATTCGGAGGAGTATGGGAACGAAAACTGTGACACGAGAATTTTATATATAAGATATATATATATACTTGGAAGGTATAAATATATCTTCATTGGTTTGTATTTATTAGTTGTAATTTTGTTTTAATTATTATCATTAATATTTTAAATAGTGCCCTCTCTCTCCCCCCCTTATATATATATATATTTTTGGTGCCACTGAAAACCAGCTGTATGTTCACCTAGGACATACAATAAAGCTGAGTGGAGCCATTTCAGTGCATTTTTGGATGTAAAAAATGATTATTTTATGTTTATTTTTAATTGTGGTAAATTAAGTATAATTATATGTACATTTTATTTGCTCTTTTTTTTCGTTTATTGTTTATATTGTATTTTTTACATTGCACTGAATAAAATATTTTTCTTTCTTTCTTTCTTTCATTACATAGTATAAAACAAATAGAATGTTATCTGGAAGCATTGTAAATTCATGTAATTGTGGGGTCGGTAACAATATATATACAAATAAAATAGACCCTCAACTAATAATTAGTATATTGAAAAGAATAATATTAACAAAAGATTATCTTAAAGAAAATATAGTTATATATATGGAACAGAGCTGTATAAGGCGAGTGACGGATGATTATTTAACTAATAAATGAATGATGTGAAATGATTATAATACAAATATATGTATATAGTACACCATATAATTATATAACTAATAATTGAAGGTGAAATTATTTAATAAACTCTCGCTTATTATAAAACTGAAGAAATTATAAATGATGATAATGTTTTTGTAGAAAATATCTAACTTAAAATTCATAGCGCTGACAATGTTATCTGATTGAACAAAGATTGAGTGCGTAGCGGTTTCTATGTTGATTGTCGCATGCCTAATCATTGTTAATGTAAATCTACTTAAAACAATGTTATATTTAAAAGAGCAACACACAAATTTCTTGCTCATTCTTGTGATGAGTTCGCATTCCGAATGAGCGGTAGAATGAAGAAAATGTGACTATTCAAAAGTGCTTATATTAAGTTTATTTGAATAAGGATTATTTCTATTTCTATTTCTCATGTGCTTGTAGGGATCTGCTCTAATTACTACGAGTGATTTGTTTTATTACTCAAGTGACTATTTATCTCATGAATATGATCGGTACAGTTTATGCTGTAAATAATATAAATGACGTAGTGGAGTTACTTGAAACAGTCATGCTCGCTATAAAGTTCAAACTTGTGGCGGCGTGGTGGGCCGGGTCGATGTGCTCCCTCTATGGTTGAGTGCAATGATGGCTGGCTCATCCGTCATACTCGTGAACGTGTTGCTTGTGGGAAATGGTCTGTTCGGATTATTAACACTAATTAAACTATTTACTTTTGACAAAATTGCAATATGAATTGAAAAATGAATCTGTATTATTGTAAACACTATTTGAAAATAATACGAGCTGAGTTTCTTGTCAGTTCTTCTCATCTCGAAATCATTCCCAACTGACGGTAGATTTGACATATCATAAGACTCTAATAGACCTACATGAATAAAGATATTCTGAATTTGAATTCATTATTAGTTAAGCTTCAGGCAAAATGTACGAATTGAATATTTCTCCCTTCGATTTCAGTGGTACTTCATTCTTCATTACCTCTTCCTATATATAGATAGTACAATTATTACAGTAATAAACTGTTACATTCTAAATATAAGGAAATCGTATATATATTAACAAAAAAACAATAAAACTTTGTGGACCTAAAGAACGCAAAAGTAGTAGATTTGGGGTGTCCTTAGTGGCGACGGATGTCCAGCTAACTCGGCTCACCAAGGACTTACCGCGGATTGATCATTCACGTTTATGTGAAGTCAACCCGTACCTTTTAAAAGCACTTCATGTATTTGCAAATTAGGACTGTATTGATCCGTAAAATGGTATATTTTTCTTCAGATAATTCACACAACTTCAAATTCAAATTCAAATTCAGAATATCTATATTCATGTAGGTCTATTAGAGACTCTTAAGATATGTCAAATCTACCGTCAGAAATCTATCTACCATTCTTAGGAGATGCCTACGTCATAGTAGCTTTATGCATGCAAAGTCTCAGCCCGATCGGTGTAAAATTGACAAAGTTTCATACAAACTTTCATCCCCTTGGGGGTAGAATTAATAAAAATCCGGATGCCTACATCATAACATGTACCTGCATGCCAAATTTCAGCCCGATCCATCCAGTGGTTTGGGCTGTGCGTTGATAGATCAAATTCAAATTCAAAATCATGTAGGACATTTTAGCCGCTTATGAACGTCAAGTTTTTACATTATAATTATTTCACTATGATATGATTGATCACTATGTCAGTCACCTTTGAGTTATATATACTTAGATTAATACGTTATTGACATAAGACTAATGAGATGTGGTATAAGACGACCTATAATCAATTTCGAGGAAAAACTCGCTAGAAGGAAAATTGGTATCTTTTTGTATTCACTGGAACAAGGGGTTTGTTGAGGATCGATAATCCGAGAGTAGTTTCTATATTACTAACTAACTAACTACAAAAGCTTCGAGTGCAATTAACTATTCCCTTTACTGTACGACAATAGGTCTATCTGGTATGCTCAGATCACCATAACTCATTTATCTTGTAATTGTATATATAGAAATAAATAAAATTTAAATCTGTTTGTAATTTCAAATTAGCTTTTCGCTATATGCCTATGAAAGTGTATATGATACTTACCTCAATATATTAATTTAAAAAAATAGTCCGTCTGTTTGTTCCTGCTAATCTCTGAACGGTTGGACCGATTTTGACAGGACTTTCACTCACAGATAGTTAATGTTATATGGAGTAACTTAGGCTACTTTTATTTTTTTAATTTTATAGTTAGTTCCACATTGGGTCGATAATCCGATGAAGGGAGTTTCTATATACCGATATTACTAACTAACTAACTACAGAAGCTTCTAGTGCAATTGACCATTCCGTTTACTAAAAATGTCTATCTGTTTGTTATTGTTAATCTCTGAAACCGCTGGACAAATTTTGACGGGACATTTTTTGGTACCTGCCAAAATGTGCTGATGTAATAAAGAGTAATATAAGATACTTTATTTTAGAAAAAAAAAACAAAATCCACGCGGACGAGTCGCGAGTACAGCCAATAGTAAATAAATTCAGTGCCATCCATATTTGTGAGGAGAAATACATAAAATTACTATTAAAAGGTATTATTTTTAAGGCTCACCAAAGGGCACGTGACACCCCTATATTATCTCAGACACCTACGGTAACTGTTTACCATCAGATGTGCCGTATTCTAATTTACCACCATTGTAATTAAAAAAAACTACATAATTCTTTTTTCAAATCCGACTGCTAATTTCAAACCATAAATAATATTAATTTTATTCATTCATTCATTAACTTAAGAGCAACGCTCTTGTCGGTGGAGCTCTTGCCACTTTTCATCTTCCACCATACACTTTAAGCTTGATACGACTCGACTCCAATTCTGTTTTTAATTTGTTTAATGTTGCTGTGACTTGGTCTTCATTTATTTATTTAAAAGAGCAACACACAAGTTTCTTGCTTATTCTTCTTGTGATGAATCTGCATTCCGTATAAGCGGTAGAATAAAAAAACTTGACTATTCAAAAGTACTTGTATTAAGTTTATTTGAATAAAGATTATTTCTATTTCTATTTCTTCCTTTCCCCCTCTTTCCTTCTGTCTTTCCCTCAATAATTAGTTTCAAAAATTCATAGTGCCGTATCAAGTGCCCCAACCTTTTTTTTTTACTTTCTAATACTTCTACTAGAAATAAAAAATGTTGAACAATTCGTGAGCAAATTCCTCAGGCAATCGCAAGTTACTCGGCATGTTAACTAATTACAATGTACCCCAGTTTAGTTTGAGGATGGTCTGTTTTTTTTTCTTTAAAGTCTAATACTTCTACTAGAAATAAAAAATGTTGAACAATTCGTGAGCAAACTCCTCAGGCAATCGCAAGTTACTCGGCATATTAACTAATTACAATGTACCCCAGTTTAGTTTGAGGATGGTCTGTTTTTGTACGGCCCTTTTTAAGGGTGGAAATCCGTAAAGTTTCTTTACCGTACCCTCGTTGCTAATGGCGCTGTGAAAATAAACGTTATTTACATTGTATATAATATTCATTTCGTTTATGTAATTGCGAAGAAATATACAGTTTTAATGAATTAAGAAGAAATTTGTAAATCGGTTTTAATCTGGATTTTAGATTATTGAGAGCACTGATTATATATATTTTTTTTTTTGCAATAGCATATGCTGGTGGTCACTCTATTCTCCCAAATTTGAATTTTAATGACTATGTATTATTGTTAACATGTACATTTATTTCAAACTAACTGGAATGCTACTAAATGGAACTAGCGTGGAATTTAACTTTATTTTTCTAAAATTAAAATAGCCTAAGTTACTCCTTATTATATCAGCTACCTGCCAAAAAAAGTCCCGTCAAAATCGGTCCAGCCATTTCAGAGATTATCCGGAACAAACAGACCGACAGACAGACAGACAAAAATTGTAACCGGTGTATGTACCGTTATATTCATATTATATGTAGTAAAAAACGGTTATTTCAATATTACAAACAAACACTCCAATTTTATTTATATGTATAGACTAGCTACTCGCTCGGGCTTCGCATGGGTGTATATGTATATATATAAACCTTCGTATTGAATCACTCTATCTATTTTAAAAACCGCTTTAAAATCCGTTACGTAGTTTAAAAGATTGAAGCATACATAGGGACGGTCAGACAGCGACAGCGACTTTGTTTTATACTATGTAATGATTAAAAAAACTTTTAGGAGGTTGTCAGTAAACAGCAGTAAGTTACCTTATTTGTGAGTGGGAATAAAATTTTGTTCTACAATTTCATTAATTAAAAGTCGTAATAACTTCGCACAAAGAATCAAAGTGGAAGTCCTTTCCGCAGTAATATCGTTGTTGCCTTCACAAAGATAAAACAGTGGCTTTCTGATCAAAGGGAACGTCCTCGCCCTCGGCCATGCCCGTTCGATTCCGGGGTAAATTTAGGTCCATTACGTGAACGTTGGCTGTTGAGGGAAACGGTCAATTATACAGAATCATCAACATATATATAGAATAGAATAGAATAGAAAATCATTTATTCAAATAAACTTAATTTAAGCACTTTTGTATAGTCATAATAATTTGTTTTTTATCTACCACTCGTTCGGAAAGCTGTCTCATCACAAGAAGAACGAGCAAGAAACTTGTGTGTTGCTCTTTTAAATAATCCTTGTAAGTTTACATTTACATACATACATTGTATACATATTACATATATACATACATTAATACTAGCCAAATCCCCGACTTTGTGTAACTTGTTATTGTGTAATTATTTATATAAAAAAATATCTATTCAAAAGAGCAACACAAAAGTTTCTTGATCATTCTTCTTGTGATGAATCTGCGTTCTGAATGAGTGGTAGAATCAAAATATGACTATTCAAACGTGCTTGTAATGAGTTTATTTTAATAAAGATTCTATTTCCTAATTGATAGATATTAGTACTTCATTACATAGTATAAAACAAAGTCGCTGTCACTGTCCGTCCGTATGAGTAGCTAGTTAATTTATTTGATAAAAACAGCGTTTGTCGAGTTAGCAAGTATATATATATATATATATATATATATATATATATATATATATATATATATATATATATATAAACACCTCTTTGGGCACTTTGTTGATCACGCCACAACCTAAACACTTGCCGATTCCACCTTTTGCACTGAATAACTTGACTCCTATCGCGTATATCTCAGGCGGTATGGCAACGTCGCATTCTATTTTGCGATGCGGCCATATATATTCGTCGATAGTACGATATACTCGACACTTTTTTTACTAATAATTCGTGACTGAATGGCTCCGAACGGCTAAATTTTTGGTATACACAAAGACTTTTTGGCTCTGAATATATTCCAAAAATCAATTAATTATGTTGATCACTTTATATACTCGTCCTTACTGCGATACTTACTTTCATCCGAATATATATAGATACCGTAACGGTCTATCAATTATGACTTTATTAATTTACTAATGTAGATATTTTATATTCGCAATGCTCCATACATGCAAGCTCCAGCAACGGTGGAGGCAGGGTCCCCCCTGCACCGTACACCGCACCCCGCGCACACAAACAAATTAGATATTTTTTGAATACACAAAGACTTTTTGGCTCTGTATATATATTTCAAAAATCAGTTAATTGTGTTGATCACTTTATATACTGGTCCTTACTGCGATACTTATTTTAATCCGAATATATATAGATACCGTAACGGTCTATCAATTATGAATTTACTAATCTAGATATTTTATATTCGCAATGCTCCATACATGCAAGCTCCAGCAACGGTGGAGGCAGGGAGGAGCACCGTACACCGCACCCCGCGCACACAAACAAATTAGAATAAATTAAATTCATAAGATTATTTATATATTTCGACTGCCTCGGTGGTCACACCGCTTTACATCCGATGGTCGCGGGTTCGATTTCTCGCACGATGCAAACATTTGTACTCATCGGTCATCGATTGTTTTCATCGGTCTGGGTGTTTTATATGTATATTATATATGTATTTACAAAATAAAAATATCTATTTATATCAGTTCAGTATCAGTCTGTGTTAATTGTCCAGGGTTATTTATTATATTTTTATAAACGGTTATCTTTTTCCATCGCACCGCTCGCTATCGACAGTGAATTCATAGAAATGTCACTCTAAAAACAAAAATAGTTTTGTGTTTTGTATTTCAAATACTAAATGCAAAATAGGTATTTTCAAAATACTTTTTAAAAATTAAGTACCTTTTGAATTTTTGTCCAAACCTCAGATATTTTATTTATTTTAGGTATATCAATCATTACATAGTAATATAAAAACAAAGTCGCTGTCGCATCTAACAGTACATAAACAAAGAAAGAAGACTTTGGCTCTGATACCGTAACGGCCTATGAATTATGAATTTATTATACCTAATCTAGATATTTTATATTCGCAATGCTACGTACATTGTAATATCCGCCTCCATTCATTGTAACGGTGGAGGGACTAAATAGTTGAATAAAACTGAATAAGCAGTTGCTCCACTCTATAGGTACTGCGTCGTCGTCGTATGCTGTTCATTTTTTCACTCGTTTTGGCGCCAAGAGAGGGTCACATAGTCGTGGTCAAGTTAAGAACTTATAATTTAATTTTGATAACAATAGATACAAGTAAAAAGTAGGTATTATATTAATGTACGTAAGTACTGTACTTAAAAATATTTATTCTTTACTGTATGTACATTTGAAAAACTTAACACTTAAGGACTTGTACATATACACGTACAACTGCCATTTTCTCTTAAAGACATCCAGAGAAGCACTATTTATCAAATACGCGGGGTGCACCGACCTTTGACCTTATAACACCTGATTCGCGCGTAACGAATTACATTGCTACTTTTTGGTATTTTATAGTGGATATGTCACTATAAAATATTATTATTTCTTTAGATTATGACATAATAACATAGTTTACATGATTTTACGGGAAACATACGATAAAAAAAATCCCGTAAAATGTAAAAGATAAAAAATGGTTATTGTTGGTTATCCTTAAGAGATAGACATATACCATCACGGACTTTTTTGTTGACCTTATTTTGATACATCTCAAAGCACTAGACAACACGCATTTTCATTAAACAGTATTGTATTTTTTTATTTCTTTAACTTTAATGCACAAAAAAATTTGTACATGTGGCGGACTTAATATTTTGCCGCGTTATTTACCAGGCAACCATGAGTGGTGCAGCGAAAGATTATTGGCGGTGCACTAATATAAATAAGAAATGTCAAAAAAAGATTTATAAAGATAATAAAGATAAGCAAAATATACATTTCTATAAAAAAATAACAATATACATACATAAATATATATCTAAGTATAACCCATAAATGTATAAATATTATATATAAGTAAATACATAATGATCCGATAATCAAATTATAAGTACAGTCTCAAATTGAAAGTAAGAAAATCAGAAAATATAGAGAGAACTATATGGATATAACAGAAAGATGTGAAAAAAGGAGAAGGACAGTAAAAAAGTTACAAATTTAAATAATGTTCCCGCAATTTCTGTTTAAATGAATTTATTACATTATTATATATATTAGGCATACGACTAGCCTTATGATTGTTACTTTTTTTTTAATCTATACATCTATACATGTAAATAAAATTGGAGTGTCTGTTTGTAATATTGAAATAACCGTGTTTTACTACTTGCATATGAATATAAATACGGTACATACACCAAAATAACATATTTTACAAGTTTTGTCTGTCTGTCTGTCTGTTTGTTCCGGCTAATCTCTGAAATAGCTGGACCGATTTTGACGGGACTTTTTTTTTTTTTTTTGGCAAGTAGTACTTACGCTACTGTTATATATAAAATTTCACGCGGACGAAGTCGCTGGGGCCAGCTAGTCTATAGATATACCGAGATTTAATGTTTAAGTTGCTATTATGTTGTTGACAAAATTTTACTGTAATGTTACTATTACGTTATCCTACACAATTTGTATTATTTTGGATGAATAAATAAATAAATAAATAATAATCTATACATCTATACATTTAATAAAAATTGGAGTGTCTGTTTGTAATATAGAAAAAACCGTTTTTTACTACATGCATATGAATATATATAAGGTACATATACCAAAATAACAATTTTTATAATTTTTGTCTGTCTGTCTGTCGGTCTGTTTGTTCCGGCTAATCTCTGAAATGGCTGGACCGATTTTGACGGTACTTTTTTTGGCAGGTAGCTGATTTATAAGGAGTAACTTAGGCTACTTTTATTTTAGAAAAATAAAGTTAATTCCACGCGGTCGAAGTCGCGGGGACAGCTTGTTTTTAATAAAAACTGTTTATTTGATAAAAAAACATCTTTTTTGTGGTACTTGAGAATGTTGAAGCCTGTTGTTTGTAATATTGAAATAACCGTTTTTTACTACTTGCATATGAATATAAATACGGTACATACACCAAAATAACATATTTTACAATTTTTGTCTGTCTGTCTGTTTGTTCCGGCTAATCTCTGAAATGGCTGGACCGATTTTGACGGGACTTTTTTTGGCAGGTAGCTGATGTAATAAGGAGTAACTTAGGCTACTTTTATTTTAGAAAAATAAAGTTAAAGACCACGTGGACGAAGTCGCGGGAACAGCTAGTGTATAATATATTAGAGATACCTACGTGTTTTTTATTGATGACTAGCTGTACACGGGATTTCGTCCGTGTTGAATTTAACTTTATTTTTCTAAAATATAAGAAGTTAAATTCCACGCGGTCGAAGTCGCGTGTACAGCAAGTTGTCGGTAGTCTAGCGATTTAGCTAGCACACTGCTTTGATTCCTGCTTGGTGGTCGAGGGTTCGATTCCTCGCACGCTGCAAACATTTGTATTCATGAGTATGATTGTTTGTAACGGTCTGGGTGTTTTCTATGTATAGATAATATATATGTATTTACGAAAAAAAATCTTTGTATTTATATCAGTACCCATAACATAATCTTCAGCTAGCTTAACTTGGGTCTAGATGAAGCTGTGTGAATTGTCCTGAGATTACTATTATTACTATAATAAATCTTTTCAAATCAGCCGATGTTTATTTTTGCCATAATACGTGCTGTTACCATGTGATAATATTACGTACGTACTTATTAAACTATTAACTTATTATTAAATTGTTTGTAACGGTCTGGGTGTTTTCTATGTATAGATAATATATATGTATTTACGAAAAAAATCTTTGTATTTATATCAGTACCCATAACATAATCTTCAGCTAGCTTAACTTGGGTCTAGATGAAGCTGTATGAATTGTCCTGAGATTACTATTATTATTAATTGGTACACAGGTAAACTACTAACTAGGCCATATTGGTGTTGTTTGTTATGGTGGAAAAAACTAGTAGGTATATATATAAGTTACACGTACAATTTCAAAGACTTATTTCTTGAAAACTACTGGCTATTCTGAAATAAAACTTTAGTGTTTGTATATGTAATGTTTGCATATAAAATATGATTAAAGGTTACCAGTGTATTTACACTTTTACTGAACAAACAACATGTTTAATACTGAAAATATTGTGTGGAAGGCATCAATTACTTTCAGTGCATGTATAGCTTTTCTCTTTCCTAATTATTATTATTATTAAGTTTAAAGTGGTTGAATTTTACGTAAGGGGTTTTTATACATTATTTCTAATGTACCATTTATTTTAAGTTTTTTAAACTCTATTCATCGAGACCTATCTAATGAGTCCAAACACGATATTTCTGCTGTAAGTTTTCGAAGAGTATGTTCATCATCTGATAATACTGGTGCCAGCATGAAGTCAAGGTTAACAGATAACTAATTACTTTTATTTCGTCAAAATCTTTAGATTACGTATAATAAATTCATAAATTCTACCTATTCAAATCAAAACAAGTATTAGGTACTTCATGTACTAGTATATAAATTCATCAACACACAAGTAAATGATTTTTAAATATATTCAGAGCCAAAAAATCTTTGTGCATTTAAAAAAATGCCGATACGGATTCACTATTGCAGGAAATTGTTGAAAAAATATATATCGAGTATAAGTATCTACTACTATCGACGAATACATTTGGCAACAACGCATGGTCTCGGCCGGAACGGCAACATCGCATATTAGAATACAAAGATAGTGATAGAAAGAGAGAGACAGTGGATCAGCAATATCTACGGATCGTGGCTGGATCAACTAAGTGTGCAAGTGTATATAAATATATATATATATATACATTTGTCTTTAATTCAAAGGAAATATAAATAATGAACGCATCACATTTAAAACAGTATAAATAGTTAATAATTTAATAATAAGTTAATAGTTTAATAAGTACGTACGTAATATTATCACATGGTAACAGCACGTATTATGGCAAAAATAAACATCGGCTGATTTGAAAAGATTTATTATAGTAATAATAGTAATCTCAGGACAATTCACACAGCTTCATCTAGACCAAAGTTAAGCTAGCTGAAGATTATGTTATGGGTACTGATATAAATACAAAGATTTTTTTTCGTAAATACATATATATTATCTATACATAGAAAACACCCAGACCGTTACAAACAATCATACTCATGAATACAAATGTTTGCAGCGTGCGAGGAATCGAACCCTCGACCACCAAGCAGGAATCAAAGCAGTGTGCTAGCTAAATCGCTAGACTACCGACAACTAGCTGTACACGCGACTTCGTCCGCGTGGAATTTAACTTCTTATATTTTAGAAAAATAAAGTTAAATTCAACACGGACGAAATCCCGTGTACAGCTAGTCATCAATAAAAAAACACGTAGGTATCTCTAATATATTATACACTAGCTGTTCCCGCGACTTCGTCCACGTGGTTTTTAACTTTATTTTTCTAAAATAAAAGTAGCCTAAGTTACTCCTTATTACATCAGCTATTGCCAAAAAAAGTCCCGTCAAAATCGGTCCAGCCATTTCAGAGATTAGCCGGAACAAACAGACAGACAGACAAATATTGTAAAATATGTTATTTTGGTGTATGTACCGTATTTATATTCATATGCAAGTAGTAAAAAACGGTTATTTCAATATTACAAACAACAGGCTTCAACATTCTCAAGTACCACAAAAAAGATGTTTTTATTAAAAACAAGGTGTTCCCGCGACTTCGTCCGCGTGGAATTTAACTTTATTTTTCTAAAATAAAAGTAACCTAAGTTACTCCTTATAAATCAGCTACCTGCCAAAAAAAAGTACCGTCAAAATCGGTCCAGCCATTTCAGAGATTAGCCGGAACAAACAGACAGACAGACAGACAGACAGACTAAAATTATAAAAATAGTTATTTTGGTATATGTACCTTATATATATTCATATGCATGTAGTAAAAAACGGTTTTTTCAATATTACAAACAGACACTCCAATTTTTATTAAATGTATAGATGTATAGATTATTATTTATTTATTCATCCAAAATAATACAAATTGTGTAGGATAACGTAATAGTAACATTACAGTAAAATTTTGTCAATAACATAATAGCAACTTAAACATTAAATCTCGGTATATCTATAGATTTGCTGGCCCCAGCGACTTCGTCCGCGTGAAATTTTATTTTATTTTTCTAAAATAACAGTAGCGTAAGTTACTCCTTATTACATCAGCTACTTGCCAAAAAAAGTCCCGTCAAAATCGGTCCAGCTATTTCAGAGATTAGCCGGAACAAACAGACAGACAGACAGACTGTACTATGCTATACTATGTATTGATTGATATACCTAAAATAAATATAATATCTGAGGTTTGAACAAAAACTCAAAGGGTAATTTATTTTGAAAAAGTATTTTGAAAATACCTATTTTGCTTTTAGTGTTATAGTACTTTAACTGTTATGTTTTAAGTAACAATGTTTAATTATAATTAATACTACTGCACCAACACTCCGATCGTGCAAAAAAATTTGCTGTTTCATTATTTTTTAGTTCAATTAGTGGTCTACCTAAGTTCTGGGCTAAGGGGGGGGGGAGTCATGACGCCCCCATGACTCCCATGACCTCCATGACGCTCCCCCCTGGATCCGCCGTTGCGTCTTCTCTTTATTCGCTCAGTAACCTTGTTACAAAAGAAAAGATTCCCATCCAAAAAATAACAAGTATTGAGGTTTGATCTGGAGTTACGTTACTCCAGACTGATTTCTATAAATATTTAGATTAGGTAGACTATTATTTTTGAAATACTAGCTAGACATTATTAAGTTACTGTAGCCATAATGTAGTAGCCCAAACGTGCCAATGAGGAAGCCCTTGGCAAATGCTGCACCCTGATTGGCCCGTTTGAATTGGATCAAGAACTGCTCGTATGCCAAAAAGGTGGATTTGTATAAAATCGTGTATAAATAGCTTAATTATTATTATTACTCGTCGTGACAGTTGTGGCTCAAAACGGAGCAACATTTACATATGGTCATCTGGCATTAGATCAACAAAAGGCCTCCGGATCAACAAGTGAAAAAGGATCAACAAAAAACTACCTATACGGCACGTCTGAGCCACAAAGTGCCCAAGGGGATATTTATATATATATATATATATATATATATATATATATATATATTAAGCAATTGATGCAAAGCAAATGACGACCTCGGTGGTATAGCGGTCTAGCACACCGCTTTACGTCCGATGGTCGCGGGTTCGATTCCTCGCACGGCACAAACATTTGTATTCATGAGTATGATTGTTTGTATCGGTCTGGGTATTTTCCATGTATAATATGTATGTATTTACGAAAAAAAAAATATCTATGTACTTGTATCAGTTATCTAGTACCCATAACACAAGCTTTAGGTAGCTTAACGTGGGTCTAGATGGCGCTGTATGAATTGTCCTGAGATAAAAAAAAAAATATATATTCTGTTTGTTGCTAGCTTATTACGGCTGTTATTTACTTTGTAAACATCATAATTGGCAGTATGGGACAAGAAACTAATTTATATTATGATAATGAAGCAACAGCGGCGCTCGAAGAAGAAATCCTTTATTAAGTCGTAAAAAAAAACTTCAAAAGAATGAATCCGTTTGATCCCCATTTCTGTATTTGAGATGAGAATCCTCTCGCGGCGGTGTGAACCGAAATCTTAATTAGTCAAGTAGAATTAGCGATGCTACAGCACTTTTAATGATTAATAGGAGCCATGGTAATGATCTGTTGATTTTTCTATGATGATTTTTAATGTAAATCATAAGCTTCATGGATCCTTACAACAATTGTAAACGAAGATTATGAACTTCTTCTCTTATATGTAGATTAGCTTTTGCCCGCGGCTTCGCTCGCATTAATTTATCCCCATAGGGGTGGAATTTATCAAAATCCTTTCTTAGGGGATGCCTACGTCATAGTAGATTTATGCATGCAAATGCATAAAATTGACAAAGTTTCATCCCCTATTTTATCCCCTTGGGGGTAGAATTAATCAAAATCCTTTCTTAGCGGATGCCTACGTCATAACATCTACCTGTATGTCAAATTTCAGCCCGATCCGTCCAGTGGTTTGGGCTGTGCGTTCATAGATCACTATGTCAGTCACCTTTCAGTTATATATATATAGACTTTACACTTCGAAAGTTTTAAGTCGGACTCAACTGTGCTAACTTTTTTTCGGACTACTCTAATGCTGTTGGCCGCAGCTGGCCTATACAGCTTCACCGGACATTAGGGGCGAGTGCAGATGGCACTGCAAACCAGCGGAAGCGCTTATAGCTGAAAGCTAACTACCGCCGAGTGTGAAAACCAAACTCAATTTTGAAAACTTTTTTCGGACTACTCTAATGCTGTTGGCCGCAGCTGGCCTTTACAGCTTCACCGGACGGTGGGCGAGTGCTGATGGCACTCCAAACCAAGGAAGGACTTATGGAGTGGCTGAAGGCCCACTCCCATCTACCCATCTATAGCCTAGGGGTTGGCCCTAGGCTACCTATATTATAGAAAAAATCTTTTATTTTCGTAAAATACAGTTAAATTCCACACGCACGAAGTACGGCCATTCTTAACACATTGACAGACAGCAGGAACAAGTGAAGTTCGAAAATTAACACTATGTTTTTTGTAATTTTTAGAATATTAGAAGTGGTTTAGTTTTACTTTTTCTGCTTAAATAACCTTAAATTTGACACAATTCGAGAGAAAACACAATCGCACTACTCCCTTCACAACTACGTGCGTACTAAAGCTGCAAGTCGTGTGAAAAATAAAATTCAACTTAAAAAATTGTTTCCAAAACACGAAAAGTCTTCTCAGTGTCCAAAAACGACCGTTTTACTTTAGACGGCTATTGCGGTCATGACACGCTTTGACGGCTATAGACGCAAGTGTCCGTCAACGTGTTAATAAGAAAATGAACTGGCGCGTAGATAAACAAAACGCTAATGAAATTAAAACGTTTGCAAACACTTTGTTAAACGTTTACAATCCAGTTAAAGCCGTTTACAACTAATTATCGATATTACTAGCAATTTATAGGAAACGAAATCGCTTTATTGTCTCCGCTGGCAACCTTCCTCTAATTAATTTACCTCCTATACCCTTTAAAGATTGGACCCATCTTAATTACTGTGTCAGCTTACATACCGTTTGTACATTAAACTTAATCCTGTTAAATTTTTAAACTGTATCAAAGTTTAGTTCAGCGTTTGTTTACGAGTATATTGACGGTCTCGATGGTTTAGGTAGCGCACCGCTTTACTTCTGATGGTCGCGGGTTCGATACCTCGCACGTTGCAAAATTGTATTCATGAGTATGATTGTTTGTGGCGGTCTGTGTATTTATGTATTAATATCAGTTGTTTAGTACCCATAACACAAGGTTTGCTTAGCTTGGGACTAGATGGCGCTGTGTTAATTGTCCAGGGTTATTATTATGATATTATTACTTATTATATAACTAGCTGTATGTACATGTGTATATGTATAATACATATAAACCTTCCTCTTAAGTCACTCTATCTATTGCTAAAATCTGTATTAAAATCCGTTGCGTAGTTTAAAACATAAAATATGTCCGCGTGGAATTTAACTTTATTTTTCTAAAATAAAAGTTAGACTAAGTTACTCCTTATTACATCAGCTACCTGCCAATAAAAGTCCCATCAAAATCGGTTCAGCCATTCTAGAGATTAGCCGGAACAAACAGACAGACAGATAGACAGACAAAAATTGTAAAAAATGTTATTTTGGTGTATGTACCGTATTTATATTCACATGCATGTAATAAAAAACGGCTATTTCAATATAACAAACAGGCACTCCAATTTTATTTTGTATGTATAGATAATGAAGTCTTCATTTTACACTATATATGTAAAGAAGTACATTCATATATATGTATATAAATATATAAAAGTTTATTTCCCCTGCATAATTACGAGGCGGCCCTGCCTATAAACAAATTAACTCGGATCATAGAGTAGCACTGTACACTGCAGTGCAAAATAATTTATACGCAAACCGAAGATTATCGGATTACAAACATGGATTAAAGCGAACGAACAGTCGTTTATCATAATTATTCAAAATATCGAAACTGCAACACAGTGTAGTGTTACTAACAACGCATTCATGATTACGCCAATAGCTGTATGTTCTTTTGTCTGCCAAATTTGAATTTAAACGACTCTGTATTATTGTAAGCAGGTACAACATTTACTTGAAAAAAATACTTGTCAGTTCTCATCTCGAAATCATTCCGAACTGACGGTAGATTTGGCATATCATAAGAGTATGTAATAGACCTACATGAATTAAAGATGTTTTAAAATTTTTGTTTAATTATATATGTACAGTCTTTTAAATGAATCGGCTTTCATGCAAGAAAGAATGAGCATCTAAATTGTATGTAAAGAGAATGAGAAAATCACCGTACGAGAAATCGAATCTCCAACCATCGGATGTAAAACGGTGTGCTAAACCGCTAGACCACTGAGGCCGTGCATTATAAAGATATTGATCATTACATAGTATAAAACAAAGTCGCTGTCGCTGTCTATCCCTGTGTATGCTTAAATCTTAACTATGCAACGGATTTTGAAGCGGTTTCTTTTAATAGATAGAATGATTCAAGAGGAACGTTTATATATATGATACATGTACACCCGTGCGAAACCGGAGCGAGTAACTAGTAACTTATAAATCTTAAACGTGTCTTTGGAGAATGAAATCTGTGTAATAAAAATTATATTTTAAAAGAGATAGGAATTTAATTAGACGCACAATACTTCGCGAAAGAGTGAACACAAAAAAAAATGTTATATGATATCCCTCACGTTTGTGCCCGCTAAAAACGGCTTACACGCGTTACATCGCTCGTGCTCTTGAACACGCGCTACAGAACGTGTCTTGTACAAGCAGCTTATGTTATTGTTTTTATCAATAAAGACATATTGTATCTTTTGGCTCTAAAATACTCATTGATTACGATATTTTTTTTATTCTACCACTCTTTTGGACAGCAGACTCATCGATTGAAGAATGAGCTAGAAACTTGCGTGTTGCTCTTTTAAATAATTATTTATTATTATTATTTAATTTATTTCGGATATGTATCCATATTATATTAGTAAACAACTTATAAACTATGTTAGTAAATTACAATTTTATTCATTCAATTCATATATTCATGTCTATGTTCACGTTCAGAAGCCCTGGGTCCGCAGCAATGCAGCGATAACCAGTGCCGCTGGAGCGGCCAATCCGACATATTGGATATGGTGTTTAGGAGGCTGTTTGCGCTCCCCCGAATTGTACACATCAGAGATGCAGCTCTATTTCGCATTATGGCTTCTAAACCATTTATCCACGCTGCTGCAAGCATCTCTGATGCGCTACAGAACCGAGGGAGCCTAAACAACATCCTAAACCCATTATTGTTGTTTAGAATTTTGTTATTCTGATTTTAAGAATTTTGTCAGAATAAACTACCAAATAACAATGTAAATATATCTAAATAATATTACTAAAATATTATAAACGCAAAAGTCTGTGAGTATGGACAGACGTTTGTTACTCTTTCAAGCAAAAACTACTGGACGCATTTTGATGAACTTTACAGTAATATAGCTTGTACATCAGAATAATGGCTATAAATTTCACGCAGGTGAAAACGCGAGCACAGCTAGTAATAATATGATATCTCAAGACAATTTACACAGCGCCATCTAGTCTCATGCTAAGCAGCGCTTTTGTTATGTATACTAGACAAGTTATTATACATGGGCACAGTTAATATAAAAATATATTTACTTAAGTAACAAAATATATATAGTTATAAGAAGTTAGTCATTAGCAATTTCTATATTCAAAAGCTTAAAAAGCCTCATGAAATATCCTCATGAAAAGCCACTCAATAAAGTAGCAAATTATGAAGTTCAAAGTTAATTAGCAGAGCTATCATCCCCTAATTAACTTTGTTGAGGGCGCAAGACTTTCTTTTACTGACTGACGGAAGATGAATTGATTAGAACAAAAAATAATTGACGTAACTACAAGGAATTATAGAAATAACTAGCTTACCGCGACTTCGTCCTCGTGGAATTTAACATTAGTTTTCTAAAATAAAAGTAGCCTAAGTTATTCTTATTATATCGGCTACCTGCCAAAAAAAGTTCCGTCAAAATCGGTCGAGCCATTTCAGAGATTAGCCGGAACAAACAGACCGACAGACAGACAAAAATTGTAAAAAATGTTATTTCTTTTAATAGATAGAGTGATTCAAGAGAAGGTTTATGTATATAATACATGTACACCCGTGCGGAGCCAGGGCGAGTAGCTAGTTATATTATATCGAAACACGTAACCAATGGTAGTGTTCAGAATATACATTCCTAACCAACAACCTTTCAGTAAATCCACGGATGTCACGGCCGGCTTTCAATATAGGTTCGAATTCGCGGACGTGTTTAGGATTTTTTCTGCTAGTCCGTTTCGTTGGCGCGCATTGTACTCGATGGATTGTGACACAGTGACGGACTAAGTACTGCACCGGCGTAAATAAATAATGAAGACTTTTTTTGCAATTTGAATGGTAAACAATTTAACCGGATTTTTTTTTATTTTCTGCTTTGGTTTTAGGGTTTTGGGGATTGGGGGATTTTTTTTAAATCTTCGTAAGTGATTATTGTCTTGCCTTTATCTCATTATTTAGGGTCGTCGCAGTATATCATTCTCTTCCACTGATCTCTATCGGTCGTCATATCTTTACGTTTTTTTCGGACTATTCTAATGCTGTTGGCCGCAGCTGGCCTTTACAGCTTCACCGGACGTTAGGGGGCGAGTGCAGATGGCACTTCAAACCCGCGGAAGGTCTTATGGAGCGGCTGAAGGCTAACTCCTGCATGACGGATACGACTTTAGTCTGAGGGCTGAAAGGTTCGAACCTCGGCTCAGGCCGTCGTAATTTCAATCCCCGTTTGAATTGGATTGATTGAATCGAAAGGGGCCCGGGGCGCCGGTGTAGAGCGCTCGGTTGAATGCGCGATATTGTGTATTTGAGGTCGTCGTCTTTGCCGGCGAGGACGGTGTCGTGTGTGTGTGTAAAAGTGTGGTCGGGGTGGAACGGTTGAGCCCATGGGGAGGTTACCTGCCGTTATGGGTTCGTCGGGGTCAATGAGAATGTGGGTCGTTATATCTGAGCATACTCTCCTTTTATTCATATCATCTTTCACACAATCTATCCCTTTTTTTTTATCGTCCTCTCCCTTTCCATCCATCCATGTTCATTATATACTTTATTTAAGACATAATCCTCGCTCTGTATGTTACACATAATATGCCCATACTAAGTCAACCTGTTACCTTGTTCTGTTTAATATAAAGTTATTTCTATATTAAAGTAATATTGAAATTAAACTTTTCTTAATACTACGACTAGCTACTCGCCCCGGCTTCGCACGGTTGTACATGTATTACACATATAAACCTTCCTCCAGAATCACTCTATCTATTAAGACAAACCGCTTCAAAATCCGTTGCGTAGTTTTAAAGATTTAAGCATACATAGTGACGGACAGACAGCGACTGCGAGTTTGTTTTATACTATGTAATTATGGTGGCGGTCCATCTGATGGTAAATGGTTACTGTAGCCTATGGACGCCTGAAATACCAGGGGTATCACGTACGCGTTGAGAAACTTAAATATATCCTTCTTGAAAACTATTTTAGTTTTAATTAATTTCTTGATGAATTATAAATGTTTCAAATTCAGTTTCCCATCGTTCAAGTTATCTATATGTAACTTGTATCACTTATTTTTATACTCGCCCCGGCTTCTCATAGTTGTACATGTATTATACATATAAACCTTCCACTTGAATCACTGTATCTACTAAAACAACCGCTTCACATTCCGTTGCGTAGTTTTAAAGATTTAAGCATACATAAGGCCGGACAGACAGCGACAGCGACTTTGTTTTATACTATATAATGATTACTTGTTATCGTTTTCCTGTCACCATTTGTACAAAACAGACTATATATATATATACCTCAAGAGAGCCCTAATTCCGGCTCTGGGGTTCCTTATGAATAAGTTAATGTTTTATTCCTTACTCGAACGAGGAAAATGTTTACCTGTAAAAAAGAAAACAAATTGTTATATTTTTTCGATCAGTATTGAGAGGGCGAGGGTCTTAAATGAAGTCTGACACCCCGTAAGAAATAACAGTCATAAGTAATAAACATACAATACAAAACACAAAACAATATATACTGAACTGGACGGTAGGGAAAATGTTAAAATTGTAATGTAAAAAATTTGACGTTCATAAGCGGGTAATGTATCCTACATGAATAAATGATTTTTGAATTTATATCTGCCACAAGGACAGCTATTCTATGTAACTATTGGACATTTTTTATAACTCAGATTCATTTTTCTTCTTGACTTCGTCCGCGTGGAGTTTAACTTTACTTTTCTAAAATAAAAGTAGCCTAAGTTACTCCATTTTACATTTGCTACCTGCAAAAAAAAGCCGCGTCAAAATCGGCCCAGCCATTTCAGAGATTAGCTGGAACAAACAGACAGACAGGCAGACAGACAAAAATTGTAAAAAATGCTATTTTGATGTATGTACCGTATTACATTAATATGCGTACGGTTATTTCAATATTACAAATAGACACTCCAATTTTATTTATATGTATAGATGTATAGATTTTACCGACGGCTTTGGTCGCATGTTTTTTTTTTAAATAAAAAGTATCCTATGTTCACGTATTTGCCATGGCTTTTTCAAATAAAACCACAAACTTGTCTTATTTCGACAATTTCTTCCAGAAGGTTTATATAAACCTTCCGGAAGAAAATTGTACCCCAATAAAACAATCAATCAATAACAACATTAAAACGAATAACAATACGGTTCACTGTACCTTTTCCTGTCGTATTATTCAAGAAAAGAGTCTGTTACGGTACCAATAAATAAATAAAAGATTATTTCCTACCGGCCACAATTCCATTATTATTTCGATGGACTCTAATCGAATTTTTAGCGCACGCCGTCCATACAAAATAAGCACATCTAGATGCCAATAATAATTCTTAGTACAATAAATAAAAGGCATTTACGGTACAAGGAAAATATTTTGATTTAATTTGTCAATTACAGACTAAGATCTTCGGTATTGATTTGTACATAATATTCAATACGAAATTGTGTAAACAGTAAACAGTCATAAACAGACAGAAATAATTGGGCAAGACTATATTAATAACCCTGATATAATTACTAAGAAATCGAAAAATATGTGTAATCAATCAATTATAATATATTTAATGGTGTAAGGAAGATTATAGGAATGTGTAAAATCAATATATAGTATAAAACAAAGTCGCTGTCGCTGTCTGTCCGTCCCTATGTATGGTTAAATCTTTGAAACTACGCAACGGATTTTGAAGCGGTTTTTTTTAATAGATAGTGATTCAAGAGTAAGGTATGATGTATAATATATGTACACCCGTGTGAAGCCGCGGCGAGTAGCTAGTAGTTTTTAAAAATAAGTGATATAAGTAACATGTAGGTAACTTGAACGACGTGAAACTGAATTTGAAACATTTATAATTAAAATTAATCAAAACTAAAATAGTTTAATTTCGTTACTACATTAATATGAAAATAACTTTTTGTTATAATGTGTGAATAATGTATGAAAACAAATGTTATATTTTTACACATTTTTGTGGGTATATCAATTGACTGTGATATTCTAGCGGTTTAGTTTACTGCCTTACCACCAATGCTCGTGGGTTCGTTTCTTAGTTGGGTAAGAATATTTTGTATTAATTGATTGTTTTATATACATATTTAAGTATACATTTACAAAATAAAATTAACTGAAGTTTCTCTATCAGTTATTTAGTATCCATAACGCAAGCTCTACTTAGCTTGAGACTAGATGGCGCGTGTAAATTTCCTTATTATTAACATTTTGACTTTGTTTCACACAAAAATATTTTATACCATGCAAAACAATGTCTTTTAGTGTGAAAATAAATTCTCGGAAACTTAATTCACTTGCCACAGACAATAAAAATAAACCTAATACTAACCTATAGGGGGAAAGGAGATTGTTAGTAATGTGGATTGATTACCTCATTGCTAGCAATGTACCATGTCAGGTTGACCTCCACGTGGTTCTCCCTGGAAACCATCGTGATAAATTCTTGATGAATTTGTCACGATGGGCTAACTGACCTGACCTCATGCTCATCTTATCATCCTCCACTGGTGCCCCGTCAGCGTAAACCGTTAGCACAAGCGGTCAGCAAAAGTACTAACCTATATATAAACCTCGACAATATCACCACAAACAAACTCAACGACGCATGTCTGTCTTAGTATAACACACTTGTACTTCACACTCGTGGATCTGGAGAATAATTTTATCGCAAATTGAATTCCCGTGTCCGGGACGTGTTGACTGCGAAGTGAGGAGGGATTTTATCTTTTTATCCGGGAAACCGTCCCATTGTAACAAGTTCCTACACTCTTAAGATTTTTAAACGAAACGCCTGTCAGAAAAACCGGTACTTGTTTAGATATGGACTACGGTTATTGATTACACTATTTCCTTTTGCAGTAGCATATGCTGGTGACTATTTGCTTTTGACCAAATTGCAGTAGCATATGCTGGTTGGTGGGGAAGCTAGATGGAGTGACGACATGCGTAGGGTTGCGGGTAGTAGCTGGATGAGAAGGGCTGAAGATCGTGGCTAGTGGCGTGCCTTGGGAGACGTCTATGTCTAGTAGTGGATTGCACGGGCTGCTGATGAAGATATGCTGGTTGTCTCTCTCACTCTATTCTCTAATTTGAATTTAAAAATGAACCAGTAATTTTGTAAACATATACAAGCTCCAATGGAATGCAGCTCGCATCCAAGGCATTGGATGCGAGCAGCGCAGGACTGATCGTCGTGGAGATCTTTTGGAGAGGCCGTAGTTCAGGAGTGGGTCTTTCAGGCTGAGATGATGATGATGTACAAGCTTATTTGAACAGAATAAGAACTGTGTTTATGATCAGTTCTCCTTAGCGTAAATTTGACATATGAGAAGACTCTGTAATAGACCTATATGAATAAAGATATATTGATTTGATTTGATAATCACGTCTCTAGAAGTCTGAAGATATTCGTGCGGTTCTTCTACATATACCTTTAAAAAATCGCCTTTGAGTATATACTCTCTAAGGTTGGCTGGTAGAGAACGAACTAGCATTAAGTCTGCCTGTATGATTCAATAAACTTAATATAAATAAATAAATCAATTGAATGAACACTATTCATTCAATTATAGGTTATATAGTATTTCAATATGTTCAATGTCAACCACAGACTATATTTACGCTTAATTGTAACGTGTGGGTCCCCACATACCAAACCAAGTAACTTGATTTCGAAGTTGTTTCATTTGAAGGATGAGATTCGACAGTGGAAATAAACAGTACGTTCTTTATTACTATATCAATGCGCGATTGCATATCAGGTATTTTTTTTATTAGATACAACACATAAATTGTAAATTATGATACATTTCTTTCTTTACTAAATCTAAATATATATAACTCAAAGGTAACTGACATAGTGATCTATCAACGCACAGCCCAAACCACTGGACGGATCGGGCTGAAATTTGGTATGCAGGTAGATGTTATGATGTAGGCATCTGCTTAGAAAGGATTTTGATTAATTCTACCCCCAAGGGGATAAATTAACGCGAGCGAAGTCGCGGGTAAAGGCTAGTATATATATAATGTATATATATGTATGCTCATAATATGTTTGTATATAGTATATTATGATTGTATATGTATAATTTTATATCTATTTAATATAATTATATTTAATTTATTAAAAACAAACCGCCTTCGAGTATCTCTGCACTCCCTGAGGCTGGTAGAGTATGCTATTAGCATTAAGCCCGCCTATTGTACGAAATGAATAAAGTTTTAAATAAATAAATAAATAATATTTGATTAATTATCTTAAGAGAGATTGCTTAATAAGTGAAATGTACCGGAGGAGACATCTGTCAGTTGGCAGTGTCCGCTCAATTCGGTCCAATCTCTCAAATAATACTCCACAAATTGAATCAGCTAGCTAGTGAAATAGGACAATTAGTGTGAGTTGCCTGAGAGACGCCTGTTTTTGTATATCTTAGGAATTGGATACAGTTTATTTATTTATTTATTTAAACTTTATACAATTTTGTATATTGTGCTAGGGCGTAGCGTAGGGCTAGCGTTGCGTAGTGAAAGTATCACCGATGTCGGAGAGGTTATGATGGAGATATTCAGTGGATTACATATATAGCAGTAAATATAATTTACTTTCGTTCCGATTACAGTTGCACGTTACATACAAACTATTACTTAGCAACAATACTTATTTTAAATGTGATGGATTATACTTTTTCTTCTTAAATCAATATTCCTAATACGGTCCCTCAATCCATTACATTTAATACACTCTACATTTAAATAACATACATAATATAAAACAATATACAGAAGAGTAAATAATAAGTAAGTAATTGCGTAAGATTCTATAATAAACTGCCAGAGTCTACGCTAAATCTTACAGAGAGGCAATTCAAATTTTATATTAAACAAATGTTATGTAAAAAAGCCTATTATAAGATAAATGAATTTATAGGTGATAGCAATATATAGCAAGAATAAGTTTATTTGCGGACAACATTATAATTTATTTTTCATACTGCTTTCTTGATATATGATAGCGTAGCGGCTTTTGTATTGATTGCCGCATGCATCCTCATGTAAAGTGCGAATACTGTAACTACCAATAGTAATTTTTGTAGCTGTGACGTGGTCGAGTGGAATGAGTAGTCATGCTCACTAAAATGTCCAGACATGTGGCGGCGTGGTGAGCCGGATCATTGGGTTCCCTAAAATATGGTCGAGAGCAGTGATGGCTGGCTCATCCGTCATACTCGTGAACGAGTGCTGCTTGTAGGGACTGGTCTGCTCTTATCACTACGACTGATTTAATCTTATTGCATATTTATATTTGACCCAAAAACTTAGTGCTTGTTGGTAGTTTGTATTCACACGTTTCGACTTGTAAATCTAAACTTACAAGGATTACTTAAAAGAGCAACACACAAGTTTCTTGCTCTGTCTTCTTGTGATGAGACAGCTTTCCGAACGAATGGTAGAATAAAAACAAATTGTTATGACTATTCAAAAGTGCTTAAATTAAGTTTATTTGAATAAATGATTTTCTATTCTATTCTAATAGAACAATAGTAGCAAAAAACATATTCAAAATTAAATCTGCTAAAATACTAATTACTGTTGGACTTATACCGTTACATACAAACTGTTACTTAGCAACAATACTTATTTTAAATGTGATGGATTATACTTCTTCTTAATCAATGTGCCTAATAAGTTAAAGAGTAATCGTCTATCGTGGTATGGGCATGTAATGCGTAGGAATGAAGATCATATCCTAAGGACGGTGTTACATATGAATGTGGATGGTTATAAGGAGGTGGTGGTGGTGGAGGAAGACCGAAAAAGAGATGGATGGACTGTGTAAAAGATGATATGGTGAGAAAGGGACTAAATAACGGGATTACGCCGACCACGAATAAATGGGATAAGGAAGAAGCAGATGATGAAGTGGGCATAGTGCTAATAGCATTCTCTACCAGCCTATGCCAGGGTGTTTTCTATATATATTATGTAGGAATCAATAAAAATCTATGTATTTGTATCAGTTGTCTAGTACCTATAACACAAGCTCTGCTAACTTTGGGATTAGATGGCGCTGTGTGCATTATCTTAAGATATTATTATTAATTCTATTCAATTTAAGCGTCAACAAGGAAAGTTACAGAAGGATATACAAAATAATTATATATATATATATAGATTTAATATAGTATATAATTACCTATATCTATACATATGAATAAAATTGGAGTGTCTGTTTGTAATATTGAAATAACCGTTTTTTACTACATGCATATGAATATAAATACGGTACATATACCAAAATAACATTTTTTACAATTTTTGTCTGTCTATCTGTCTGTCTGTTTGTTCCGGCTAATCTCTAGAATGGCTGGACCGATTTTGATGGGACTTTTATTGGCAGGTAGCTGATGTAATAAGGAGTAACTTAGGCTACTTTTATTTTAGAAAAATAATGTTAAATTCCACGCGGACGAAGTTTTGTGTACAGTTAGTTAGTACATATAGATAAAAGCCAGTTACTAATTAGGAAGCCTCCGGCTGCAAATAGTTCAGACCGGATCGCGGCCTTCCTTCCCCTTCCTTCCGTCCCCTCCACCCCTATTTTAACGTAAATCAGAGTTCCGCAATAAAAAGCACAATACGTTAGTGATTGCGAAAGGAGCTTAACTGGGAAAAAGCTCTATGAAAATGGAGAAATTTTATTTCTTACGTAAATATTGTGCTTTGTAAAAAAAAATGTACAAGGTATTGGCGATGGTAAATTCGCAGATTTTTTTTAATCATAGAAGCTTTATGTAAGTCTAATAAACTTCTGCTTCGTTTATTTATGTTGTGAAGCAATGACGACCTCGGTGGTCTAGCGGTCGGTTGGTCGCGGGTTCGATTACTCGCACGGCATAAACATTTGTATTCATGAATATGATTGTTTGTATCGGTCTGGGTGTTTTCTATGTATAATATGTATGCTTTTAGGAAAAAAGAAAATTTCTATGTATTTGTTGCTCTCTCTATCTCTGCTTAGCATGGGACTAGATGGCGCTGTGTGAATTGCCCTGAAATATTATTATTATATGTATTTTTTTTTATTTTCTGTCAGCTTTTGCTGGTTATTTTTTTTTTATTATATTATTATTATTTTAAAAAATTTTCTTCTCCCCTCTTAAGAAAAGGAGATGGCAACTTATTATTTTATATATATATATTATATATCTCCCTTTGATGGGATGTTAAACTTGTCATTGCGGGTGAATATCACCAAACAATTACAATTATAAAAGAAATGATTATTATGACAAAAATTTGCGGATTATTCTGCAGGTGTTTAGAATTACAGCTTTTTGGAGAAGTATGAAAGTAAGTGGGTGAAGCTGTAATATTTTGAGGTTAGTGTGTAAGGAGTTGGAATAACACATTTATTATTTTTTTTTTTTTCTCAGCTTTTGCTGGTTTTATCCACACTTACGGGCCGAAACCAAGTAAGTGCAGAGTGTGTGTATGTGTGAGTGTATGTGTACTTATTGTGTGCCTGGTGTGACTGGTGTTATATCCTTTTCATCTATTTCGAGATATTTTCGGACTGTACGACAGGTATTTAAGATAGCAGCCTTTTGAAGGGTGATGTAAAGTGTTTTATGTATATCTAATTGTTTCAGGCTATGATGTAGGTGTTTGGGTATGATACCTGTAGATGAGAGGACTATGGGTATTATATAAACTTATTCCTCTTTCCAAATTCTTGTTACTTCTTCCTTTAGCTCTGCATATTTGTTTATTTTTTCAGCAATTGTCTTCTGGAGATTGTGGGTATTAGGAACTGCAATAACTATCAGGTAGGTTTTTTTATTTACTTTATCTTGTAGTATTATGTCTGGTCTGTTGTAATGAATAGTCTTATCAGTAAGTATAGCACGATCGTAACATAGTTTATGAGATGTACTTTCTAACAGGGTTTCTGGTGTATATTTGTAATACGGGGTTTTTGTATCTTGTATTAATTTGTATTTGTGTGCTAAATTTTGGTGAATAACGTTGGCTATTTGGTTGTCTGTGTGTGTAATCAGTTTGTGTAAGCGTTATGCATGCTCATACATATTGTTTGGGAAACTACTCTGCTACCAAAATGTTAGGGAATTTACTCTCTGTATAATGAAAAATGAGTGGAAGCGTCAGTCTCGTACCTGTATGGTTCTGCGGATTTCTTGGGCCTCAGGGTCTCGAAGATATCTTCGCTAGCTTTCCAGTTTCACAGTAGGTTTCACAGTTCTAATTTATTTTAATTCACAACACAATGCGCGCGCGCGTCAAGGCCGCTGTACGTTCAGTTCAGTACTAGGTAATGGAGGGGAACGAAAGGCGCGGGAACAGAAAACTAACGGACTCTAATATAATAATCTGTGCTTACGATGTTACAGGGTAGATTTTGAACACATATCATCATGCTATTATTATTATTATTATTATTAATAACTCCTATTAGGCTCATTGAGCTCCCTAAAATATGGTCGAGCGCAATGATGGCTGGCTCATCCGTCATACTCGTGAACGGGTGCTGCTTGTAGGGACTGGTCTGCTCAAATCACTACGACTGATTTCCTCTTATTAATTGTTTAACCAGTTGGTTATATATTCAATATTTTTTCTATTTGAGTATTTAATTGAATTAGTGCTAATTGGTGGTTTGTATTCACACACTTAAACTTAAAAATGTAAAGTAATAATAAAATTATTAAAAGAGCAACAGACAAGTTTCTTGCTCGTTCTTCTTGTGATGAGACAGCTTTCCGAACGAGCGGTAGATTAAGAAATGTAATGACTATTCAAAAGCGCTTCAATGTAAGTTTATTTGAATAAATGATTTTCTATTCTATTCTATTATTAAATATAATAATTCACAGTCTACTATTTATTTTATATTTGTGTCATAAACAAATAATATTCATACTGAACACAAACATCCTAGCTCGACTGACTCTTGCCGTTTGCGGTTTTCGCTGGGTAGTATTTTCAATTAGGTTGCATTTCAGTTATTTGTCGGCATCAAACAGTTATCTGGGACGAGTTAACAGTACAGTTCAACAAAACTAAAACTGCTCTACCAGCAAATAACGTTTTCATCACAAATGAAGGGTGTTATTTATTCAAATGAAAACCTTTCGGAAATGAAATGAGATTCATTACAGTACAACGGGGTGTAGTTTTTGATTAAATTTATTATTATATACTTGTTTTATAGTCAATTATAGTCAAGTATAGTCTTCATTATTTGACGATGATGACCTCGGTGGTCTAGCGGTCTAGCTTTATGACCGATGGTCGCGGGTTCCGCGGATTCCTCACACGGCACAAACATTTGTATTCATAAGTATGGTTGTTTCTATCGGTCTGGGTGTTTTCTATGTATAATATGTATGTATTTACAAAAAATTATCTATGTATTTGTATCAGTTATCTAGTACCCATAACACAAGCTTTAGCTAACTTAACTTGGGTCTAGATGGCTCCTTTAGCAGTAATGGAGAATAAAACAGACAAAATAAGTAAACTTAATACAATACAATACATCTAAATATATATAACTCAAAGGTGACTGACATAGTGATCTATCAACGCTCAGCCCAAATCACTGGACGGATCGGGCTGTAATTTGGCATGCAGGTAGATGTTATACCGTAGGCATCCGCTAAGAAAGGAATTTGATAAATTCCACCCCTAAGGAGATAAATAAACGCGAGCGAAGCCGCAGGCAAAAGCTAGTAGATTATAATCAAGATTTCCTTCTTGGTAAAGAGCACATTGTTATTGTAGGTCAAAGGATAAACAAACGGAAAGTATACCAAGTGCAACGATAACAAAGCTGGTGGATCGTATGAATAAAAATCTGTACTACGGTTTGTTCCTGAATAGATTTGAATAATCCTGAAGGCTTTGCCAGAGGGAGACAATGTAGAAAGACGCGTGGTTACCTCGCTCACACATCATATTAATTTTGCCAAAAGGCAGTTAGCGTACATATTGTATAATAATAATAATAATAATAAAGATTCTGCCCGCATTGTACGCCGGTTTCTCTCCCTGGGGCCCTGAACTCCGGCCGACTGTGCTTCTGCCGGGGGTATGTTGCCATCTCCTCTCCTTAAGAGGGGAGATGAGAATTTTTGGAAAAAAAAAAATAATAATAATACTTACTTCATTAGGAACCAATACACGGTCATATTTAACACCACTTTATGAAAAATTCATTGAAAAATTCCCTGAAATGCAAGTCACAAAACAAAGAGTAGGAGATCAACGTAGAGTACACACTAGCCTCAAGATATTACAACTTCACCCACTTACTTTCATCCTTCTCCAAAAAGCTGTAATATTAAACACTTGTAGAATAGTCCGCAAATTTTTGTCTTCCACTTAAAAATTATCAATCCTCATTCATAATTTATACTGTCATTGTTTGGTGATTTTTACCCGCAATGATCAGTCTATTGCCCCATCTATGGGAGATATATAATATATATATATATAAAAAAAAAAAATAATAATAATCTTAGGAGAATTCACACAGCGCCATCTAGACCCAAGTTAAGCTAGCTAAAGCTTGTGTTATGGATACTAGTGATGAATCCGTATGAGTGGTAGAATCAAAATATGACTATTCAAAAGTGCTTGTAATGAGTTTATTTGAATAAAGATTATTTCTATTTCTATTATTTGAATAAATGATTTTCTATTCTATTCTTAAAAAAATCGCAAACGAAATATTCAGTTATTATCATCTGCATATACAAGTGAACCTGACGGAACCACGCCCTATTAGGGTTGAGCAGAATAAATAAAAATCGACACAGCCTGTTTCGCGACGGGTTTTATTGATATTGATGGATGCGGAGGTAGCTGGTGCCTCACCTACATCATATATATGTTATATATAATACGCACTCAGTATTATTTTAACGGTAGGCAAAAAATTACAACATAAATAAGTAGCTGGTGCCTCACCTACATCATATATATGTTATATATATCACTCAGTATTATTTTAACGGTAGGGAAAAAATTACAACATAAAAAATTTGACGTTCATAAGCGGCTAAAATGTACTACATGAATAAATAATTTTTGAATTTTTGAATATCATACTAGCCGTGTCCGCGATGTTACTCGCGTGAAATTTATAGCCTATGTTTTTCTGATGTATAAACTATATTACTGTAAAGTTTCATCAAAATCCGTTCAGTAGTTTTTGCGTGAAAGAGGAACAAATTGGTCATTGGACGCGAGCAGCGCAGGACTGAACGTCGTGGAGATCTTTAGGGGAGGCCTTCGTTCGAAAGTGGACGTCTTCCGGGCTGAGAGGTTGAAGAAATAGAAATAGAAATAATCTTTATTCAAATAAACTCATTACAAACACTTTTGAATAGTCATATTTTGATTCTACCACTCATTCGGAATGCAGATTCATCGCAAGAAGAATGAGCAAGAAACTTGTGTGTTGCTCTTTTTAATAGATGTTTTTTTATATAAATAATTACAGTATAACTAAGAAGTAAGAGGCATGCGATAATCAACTTAGAAGTCGCTACGCACTCATTATTCATGTAATCAGATAATATTGTCAGTGCTATAGATTTAAAGTTTTTCTATAAAAACATTATTATCGTTAACGAATTCTTCAATTTTATAGTAAGCTTTTTTGCAAAGCAACTGTTTTATTTGACATTTAAATCTTTTTTCTGGCAGATTTATAACATACTCTGGTATTTTATTGTAAAACCTTACGCAATTGCCATAAAACGAATTACTAACTTTAGCCAAACGACATTAAGGTAAAATCAGTTTGTTATTGTTACGTAAGCTTTTATTAGTGCAATCACTAACTCTTTTGAAACTGTCTATATTCCTTCTGGCATAGATGATATTTTCATAAATGTATTGAGAAGCAACGGTGAGGATATTTGATTCCTTAAAACACTCTCGCAATGACTCCCTGGAACCCATACCATAAATGGAGCGAATGGCATAAGCATAAGTTTACCAACTTTAGACTAAGTTACGTATTTATCTTTACATAATATGCGAGTCGACGGGCCCAAAGTAATTCAAGAGGTCATAAAAAACAAAGGCACGCCTTCGAACGGGCGGCCCAAATCTCACATTATCCTCACTAAGAGTTATTGCTCACTGTCATCGGTTACAGATGACCCTTCAGTACCAAATTGATCCGAGTTAACACAATCTGCTGATATAAACGATCGTTTATGATGTATTTCGTGTTACTAAAACAATATATAATATACTAGCTGTGCCCGCGGTTTTACCCGGTGTATAAGTAAAGTTTCATCAAAATCTGTTCAGTAGTTTTTGCGTGAAAGAGTACCAAACATCCATCCATACTCACAAATATACGTGTTTATAATATTAATAAGATAAATGGCCTCGGTGGTCCTGTGTGGTTTAGTACACCGCCTTACTTCCGATGGTCGCGGGTTCGATTCCTCGGCAAAAACATTTTTATTCATGAGTATGATTGTTTGTATCGGTCTGAGTGTTTTCTATGTATAATATGTACGTATTTAAAAAAATATCTGTGTATTTGTATTAGTTATCTAGTACCCGTAACAATAGCTTTAGCTAGCTTAACTTGGGTCTAGATGGCGCTGTGTGAAATTGTCCTAAAATTATTATTATATCAGATATTAAAAACTGATACAGGTTATATCTATATAGAAAATATATCAGTCTGACCGTCTATTCACGTTTACATAGCTGAACGACTTTTAATGTACAGCTGAGTGGAGACTTCCGCTTACATGGCAACATTAAACTTCAACTATAGTCTATGATTTCCGTTTGAAATAACCTACAGGTATTCTGTATAAGTTATATTACTGTAATGTTTAGTCCTGGATAGCCAATAAAACTAGTGGACTGTGATTAATATATGTAATATGTAAACAGTTATGAAAGAGACAGATGTACATTATCTTAGAAAAGTGGAATTATTTGTAAGCTGGTAAGTGTCGGTGCTGGTCGGACATAGAGTGGCCGCAGTTGCCGATGCGCAGCCTTTTTTTTTTCAGATTACTCTAATGCTGTTGGCCGCAGCTGGCCTTTACAGCTTCACCGGACCATAGGGGCGAGTGCAGATGACACTCCAAACCCGCGGAAGGACTTATGGAGCGGCTGAAGGCCAACTTCCGCCTGACGGATACGACTTTAGTCTGAGGGCACCACTAGGGGTTCGAACCTCAGGGCGTCGTAATATCGATCCCCGTTTGAATTGGGGGATCGATCGGAGGGGCGGGTACAGCTAGTGTAACATAAATATAGATAACACGAGAACAGATATGTTATTATTTATCTTAAACAATAATCTGTAAATGGTTAAAATAAACGATGAAAGTTCAAATGAAATCTCAAAAAACAGTTAGACACTGATAAAAACACAGTTCGTAACTGTGTTATTATCAGTGTCCAAATCAAATTGCGAAGAGTCACCTATTAAACTACATTTTTAAAGAAATATAAATTCAGAAATTTGTATTTGTTAATCTAAAAAAATTTGACGTTCATAAGCGGCTAAAATGTCCTACATGAATAAATGATTTTTGTATTTGTATTTGATTTTAGAATGAATCAAATTTTATTTAAAACTATCTGTACGTACGCGTGGAATTTAACTTTATTTTTCTACAATGAAAGTAGCCTAAGTTATTCCTTATTACATCAGCTACCTGCCAAAAGAAGTCCCGTCATAATTGGTCCAATCATTTCAGAGATTAGCCGGAACAAACAGACAGACAGACAGATAAAAATTGTAAAAAATGTTATTTTGGGGTATGTCTATATTCATATGCGTGTAGTAAAAATCGGTTATTTCAATATTACAAACAGACACTCCAATTTTATTTATATGTATAAATGTTTAGATTAATAATAGTATGAAACCTGGACAATTCACATAGTGCCATCTAGTTCCAAGCTAAGTACGACATGTTTTATGTGTACTAGACAACTAATATACATTTTATAAATACATAATATTATATAATATACATAGATAACATCCAGATCCAGAATGGAAAAATTTTACATTGTATGAGGAATCAAACCCGCGACCATAAGAGCTCATAACCGCTAGACCATCTAAACCATCAAAATAAATTATAGGTTGTTTATTATCTAATAATAGGACAATAAACGAAAGGATATAAAATTTTATATCCCCAGGACTCCATTATTGAACGTTTATTGCGTGTGATTATACTTTTATAGATCTTGGTTTTTATTAAAAAATTGTCTATATATATATCTTATATATAAAATTCTCGTGACACAGTTTTCGTTCCCATACTCCTCCGAAACGCCTTGACCGATTCTCATGAAATTTTGTGAGCGTATTGAGTAGATCTGAGAATCGGCCAACATCTATTATTCATCCCCCTAAATGTTAGTCCACCCCTAATTTTTTTTTTATTTTAAGTCAAAACAACGTTTGCCGGGACAGCTAGTATATATATATATATATATATATATATATATATAAATCTTTTAATATAGAACATTCTAGTGATACAACGTTAATTGCAAAGGCGAAAAGGATTACTCGAAGTGTAGTTGACCTCAATGCTGGCAATGTTAAAAAAATCCATAATTCAAAAATCATTTATTCATGTAGGACATTTTAGCCGCTTATGAACGTCAAATTTTTTATATTATAAATTTTTTCCTACCGTCCAGTTCAGTATATAGATCCAATTGAGAAGAACTGGCAAGAAACTCAATTGAATTACTTATTTTTTTAATTTATATTTACTGAAGCCTATGAAGATACTAGGAGGCTTCTGCGCTTCTGGGAGCAGCTTGGCTGGCTACTTTAGTAGTCTCGGCTCTACAGCAATATGGCCCTGATGAGAGGTAAAATAAAGTCCATATTTCATTACATTACATTACATTAAATTTACCGAAAAAAAAATCAGATACAAACACATTGTTAACGTCAAGTCTCTCCAGTTTACATTTAGAGTTCTCAGAGTAAGGACATAGAAAATATATTAATAAAAATAAAAGGGCTATAAACTAAAAAAAAAACAATTTAAACCCGTCCTCTTCGTAATTAGTATACATTTACACGTGATGAACGAAAACCAATTACGTTTTTAATTGAACGTGTAATTAAGTCATGGGATAAATAAACTCCAATTGGAAGCTGACAATCTATTATAAATATCGCTTCCCGCATGGCACTGGAAAACCGGTTGGTAGAAAATTAGATAAAAAAATATTGTGACCGGTAAAATTGTGTTCATTTTATATTACGACTAGCTGTGCTCGCGGTTTCACTCGCGTTAAATTTCAATAAAAATATAGCCTATATGTTATTCTGATGCATAGCCTATATTACTGTAAATTTTCATCAAAATGCTTTTAGTAACTTTTGCGTGAAAGAGTAATAAACATCCATACTCACAAACTTTCGTGTTTATAATATTATTAAGATTGGCAGTTTCCAATTGGAGATTATCCATCTGACTTAGTATTATTCAATTAAACAATAAACAGGTTATAAATATCATGAAACGAGTGAAACCGCGGGCACAGATAGTCTATTATAAATATTGGCATTACCGCCGGTCAAACAGCCGGTAGAAAATTAGATAAAAAAATATTGTGACCGGTAAAATTGTGTTCATTTTTATATTACGACTAGCTGTGCTCGCGGTTTCACTCGCGTTAAATTTCAATAAAAATATAGCCTAGCCTATATGTTATTCTGATGCATAAGCTATATTACTGTAAATTTTCATCAAAATGCTTTTAGTAATTTTTGCGTGAAAGAGTAATAAACATCCATACTCACAAACTTTCGTGATTATAATATTATTAAGATTGGCAGTTTCCAATTGGAGATTATCCATCTGACTTAGTATTATTCAATTAAACAACAAACAGGTTATAAATATCATGAAACGAGTGAAACCGCGGGCACAGATAGTCTATTATAAATATTGGCATTACCGCCGGTCAAACAGCCGGTAGAAAATTAGATAAAAAAATGTTTCCACCCGTCAAAATCCGCTATGCTGCTTGTATGGAATGCCTTAAGCGATTGTTTCCGAGCCATTACCCGGGCCGTCGTCACAAGGGTGGTGACGTCACGTTTAATAGCAAAGTTTAATATAATAGCAACAAGGGCGAGATTGCTTTTTATCCCTTTGTTAAGATACACAGACGGTAAACTCGAGTTATTGTGATACTGCGTTATACGGGACTTTGGACCAGGGAATTGTCTGTTATTCCTTGCTATTGTTCAGTAAATTATATTTCTTCATTTGAAATTAAACTCTCGAAACGTAATTCATATTATTCCGGGACGATTCTCAGTGCTTATACGAAATTTCAACTGCTTTCGACGGAGTTTTATTTGAGCGGTCTTCGACCGTTCTAAACCGGTTTTTGCGATTGTTTTTTTAACGGAACATTTCCACTGCTGTATTAATTATTTATTACCAAAGTCTCTCCTTTTTCTCTTTATTTATAAGAACGAAAAAATATGTTATTTTTTTCTTTCTTTTTAATTGTAAAATTATTTTTTTCGGACTACTCTAATGCTGTTGGTTGGCGTTAGGGGGCGAGTGCAGATGGCACTCCAAACCGGCGGAAGGACTTATGGAGGGGCTGAAGGCCAACTCCTGCCTGACGGATACGACTTTAGTCTGAAGGCACCACTAGGTGTTCGAACCTCGGCTCAGGCCGTCGTAATTTCGATCCCCGTTTGAATTGGATGAGGGAACGATCGGAGGGGCGCCCGGGGACGCCGGTGTGGACCGCCCGGGCGCGCGCAGGTGCCCGGTTGAATGCGCAATATTGTGTGTTTGAGTTCGTCGTCTTCGCCGGCGAGGACGGTGTCGTGTGTGTGTGTAAAAGTTTGGTCGGGGTGGAACGGGTGGGCCCGTGGGGAGGTTACCTGTCGTTACGGGGTCGTCGGGGTCAATGAGAACGTGCTTTTGGCGACGTTGTCGCGTATGTCGGATATTACTCCTCGGTGCGTAGTCGACCGCACTGACTATAATATATTAGGGTGGGATTGGGCAGAGTTGAAGTAGCGTCGAGACGCTTCCTTCATAAACTTCTTGATAGAATTAAAAATTAAAGGTGAATTTATTTGAATTTTTAGCGGCTACGTTGGAGCTGCTATTATTTACGTTAATTGTGTCTTACTTACAACCAACTAACTAAGTGGCGGGGACTGACAGGAAAAAGGCGAGTAGGTCGACAGAGAAAGAGATGGTCTGATGACATTAAAGAAGTGGCCGAGGAAAACTGGATGAGTGTGGCTGTGAATAGAGGGAAATGGAACAAGTTGGAGGAGGCTTTTACCCACATGGGACCATATATATAAAGAAAATAAATTAATCCTAACTTAAAATATTACTTATAATTGTAATATATGGACTTGGAATAAAGCTTAAAAAAATTGTATCTTATGTTCATGTAGCAGCAACACTAGATGGAGGTGATGAATAGAAACCGCTCGCGTTAATTTATCCCCTTAGGGGTGGAATTTATCAAAATCCTTTCTTAGGGGATGCTTACGTCATAGTAGGTTTATGCATGCAAAGTCTCAGCCCGATCGGTTTAAAATTGACAAAGTTTCATACAAACTTTCATCCCCTATTTTATCCCTTTGATGGTAGAATTAATCAAAATCCTTTCTTAGCGGATGCCTACGTCATAACATCTACCTGCATGCCAAATTTCAGCCCGATCCGTCCAGTGATTTGGACTGTGCGTTGATAGATCACTATGTCAGTCACCTTTGAGTTATATATATTTAAGATTTGTAAGAATATAACATAACACTATAGCAGCAACAATGTTTTTATATGCAGTTTTAATTAATTATCTAAAGTTTTTATTTAGTGACGAAATTACTTCTTACAAAGTTACATTGTCGCCAATTCGAATGAATCGTCATTCAGCTCGGTGCTATTTTATGTCCTACAAAATAATGTGAGCGCATCCTTCATGAAAATGAATAATGGAGGGATTCAAATGCTGTAAGAGCCGAGCAAATAGAAAATTACATTGTCCATAAAGTTAGCAGTGACGTTTAGAATGTATACCTAATTCTCCAACAAGAATGAGAAAAAAAGAAAGAAAGAAAGAAAGAAAGAAAGAAAGAAAGAAAGAAAGAAAGAAAGAAAGAAAGAAAGAAAGAAAGAAAGAAAGAAAGAAAGAAAGAAATAAAGAAAGAAATAAAGAAATAAAGAAATGAAAGAAAGAAAGAAAGAAAGAAAGAAAGAAAGAAAGAAAGAAAGAAAGAAAGAAAGAAAGAAAGAAAGAAAGAAAGAAAGAAAGAAAGAAAGAAAGAAAGAAAGAAAGAAAGAAAGAAAGAAAGAAAGAAAGAAAGAAAGAAAGAAAGAAAGAAAGAAAGAAAGAAAGAAAGAAAAATATTTTATTCAATGCAATGAAAAAAATACAATATAAACAACAAACGAAAAAAAAGAACAAATAAAATGTACATATAATTAAACTTAATTTGACTGAGATGGGGATGAATGCGGAAATGATTGCGATTAGAGATGAATTTAATCAATTGATGATTTCTTTAAAACAATATTTATTTAAAAGAGCATCACATAAGTTTCTTAATTTAATCAATTGATGATTTCTTTATGACAATATTTATTTAATAGAGCAACACACAAGTTTCTTAATTTAATCAATTGATGATTTCTTTAAAACAATATTTATTTAATAGAGCAACACACAAGTTTCATGCTCATTCTTCTTGTGATCAGTCTGCGTTCCGAATGAGTGGTAGAATAAGAAATGTGACTATTCAAAAGTGCTTGTACTAAGTATATTTGAATAAAGATTATTTCTATTTCTATTTATGTAGTAGGTAATGGGAATGACTGAGTAAAATCCAATGAAGACTTTAATAAATGTAATAGGAAATGATAGTAAGTGACTGTCTACAAGTTCACGTTATTCGACGGCCTAATCTAGCGATTTAGTTACTTCCGAATTGCGGGTTCGATTCCTCACATACTAATATTTGTGGTGAGTATGAGTGATTGTATCAGTTTGGATGTTTTCTATGTATATTATGTATGTATTTGCAAAAAACGTTTATGAGTATTAGTTTATATGTATTTATTTCTATATGTATTATATATGTATTTCTACGAGTATCAGTTGTCTAATATCCATAACACAATTTCTGCTTAGTTTGGGACTAGATGGCGCTGTGTGAATTATAACTGAGTTAACAAATGGTCGTATACAGCAGTGGATAGAAAATATGATTTTCGTTTCCATTACTGTTAATATTTTAATAAATAAATGTTTGAATATCATCAAGTTGCCAACGTCGGGTTGAGTTAACCTGATATCCCAGTGGATAGAAAATATGATTTTGTCCTAGTTTTTAAAGTGTCCTGGCAAGTCCCGAATACTTTATATGTATAATTAGTAAAAGTCACGTGATCTTACAACGTTTTATATTTATTTGCGGTTAAACAGTTTACCCGTGATTATGGTGGTTGAAACACTGCCTAAATAATAATAATAATGTCTGAGGACAATTGACACAGCGCCATCTACTCCCAAGCTAAGCAGAGCGTGTGTTATGGGTACTAGACAACTGATATAAATACATGGATACATTTTTTTTAAATAGATACATATTATACATAGAAAACACCCAGACCGATACAAACAATCATACTCATGAATACAAATGTAGCGTGCGAGGAATCGAACCCACGACCGTCGATCGTAAAGCGGTGCGCTAGACCGCTAGACCACCGAGATAGTCTATTAAATTATCAAACACTTTTCATATAATTTTATCAAACACTTTTTATTAAAATCTGACTATTTTAATTACTTGAATTTTACTGCATTTTAATATAACTATTGCAACACTATTACTGCGTTTTGTTTTTTAACTGGATAGTCCTGAATTTTTAAACTTACAACCCTGGTTTTTAAATTTGCGCTGGGCAACCCTACATTACTGTAATGTGAGTGTCATCCGACCGGGAATGAACTTGCGCTTTTACAAAAAGCGAGCCCATCTGATTTATATACCGTTTTACCATACTAATATTATAAAAGTGGAAGTTTGTACGTTTCACAGAGAGCGACGTGACCTAAGTGATTTTCTACTAGACTTACGGGTATATAAGTTCACGTTATTCGACGGCCTAATCTAGCGATTCAGTTACTTCCGAATTGCGGGTTCGATTCCTCGCATACTAAGGTTTGTGGTGAGTATGAGTCTTTGTATCAGTCTGGATATTTTCTATGTATATTATGTATGTATTTGCAAAAAATGTATCTATGTATTACTATCAGTTGTCTAGTACCCAAATGGGAATGAATTTGCGCTTTTACAAAAAGCGGGCCCTTCTGATTTATATACCGTTTTACCATACTAATATTATAAAAGTGGAAGTTTGTACGTTTCACAGAGAGCGACGTGACCTAAGTGATTTTCTACCAGACTTACGGGTATGTAAGTTGGGTAGAAAATTGCTAGACTAAGGGTAGTGAATACGAATATGACCATTATCAATAAATCTAAATATATATAACTCAAAGGTGACTGACATAGTGATCTATCAACGCACAGCCCAAACCACTGGACGGATCGGGCTGATATTTGGCATACAGGTAGATGTTATGACGTAGGCATCCGCTACGAAAGGATTTTAATTAATTCTACTCCCAAGGGAATAAAATAGGGGATGAAAGTTTGTATGAAACTTTGTCAATTTTAAACCGATCGGGCTGAGAATTTGCATGCATAAATCTACTATGACGTAGGCATCTCCTAAGAAAGCATTTTGATAAATGGAATAGAATGGAATTCCCTAAGGAACAAACAGACAGACAGACAAAAATTGTAAAAAATGTTGGTTTGGTGTATTTACCGTATTTATATTCATATCCATGTAGTAAAAAACGGTTATTTCAATATTACAAACAGACACTACAATTTTATTTATATGTAGGTATAGATGTAGGATAACTACAAATTAAATTTCAAGTTGTACATTCGGTAGTTTATTTTATGATGAATCTACGGGAAAGTAATATTTTCCGGCATAAAAATTTTGTATTATAATTAAAAAATTTGTATGCCAAATTACAAGTAACATTCCTTCAGAATTGATGTTTAAGTTTGATGTCCTCCCTCTAATATGGTCGAGTGCAATGATGGCTGGCTCATCCGTCATACTCATGAACGGGTGTTGCTTGTGGGGACTGGTCATTTCAGATTGCGAGCACTGATTATATTTTTTGTTTTTTGCAATAGCATATGCTGGTGGTCACTCTATTCTCCTAAATTTGAATTTAAATGAATCTATATTATTGTAAACATGTACAACATTTATTTGAAAAGAATACGAGCTGAGTTTCTTTTCAGTTCTTCTCATCTCGAAATCATTCCGAACTGACGGTAGATTTGACATATCATAAGTTTGTAATAGACCTACATGAATAAATATATTTTAAATATAACAAAGATACAACTCGAATATTTTAATTAATGTAAATAAATATGTACTAGGACAATCAAGCTACAACTAACCACATTTTTATGTCACAGACAAAGTCGGGAACGAAGTTAATACTTTCATAATATGTAGCTATTTTGCACCGTTTCTCTACCAAAATATTTCCTGTAAGTATGAAACATTTTTCTACTTATAGTGAGTAAGTAGATTAAGTTCGTTTTAAGAGATTACATTTTAGGATAACGCTGTCAAGCGGATTACTTGGGAAGATAAAGTGAATGCTGTATGTACCAAGGTTTACATATATTATAAGCATTACAATGTAAAATAGAAAAGAAAATAGAATAGTGTTGATTAGATAGTGGGCTGATTAGATATGTATTTTATATTTTAGATAGATTTAGATAGATAGATAAATTCTTTATTCATAACATACATGAGATACAGAAAAAACACGAATTAATAAAAGAAATGTAGGTGACTTTATGTGCCGCAAAAGTGAAAAGGCAGCCAACTCAGCATAATGCTACAGATAACTCTGCAGCACTGATATTCTGTTGGCTCCTTACTTATACTATACTTATTACTAAACAAATACATAACTATTAAACTTCCAGCTCTTTATCAAAATATATAAAGTATGAATAAACTGTAAATAATGTGATGAATTACTAACTAACTACACTAACGGACGCATTGTTAAGTTTTAACTATTATTATTACTGTATCAGTTTGTAGTCAAACATGGTTCAGTTACTATGTTTTCATAATCCAAACACAATGCCCGTGAACCCCAACTATGCTCATAATAACATCGGAACTCTGATATAACAAGAAACAACTGACAGGTGTAACAATTCCGTGGCGTTTCGTCCCAATGTCGACAGCTGAGTGGCGTTTGACCCCATTGAAATTACTTCTAATAAATGTTAGTGAAAGGACAGTTGCCTCTGTAATGTATACACTTTATTGTTGATTATAATATACATATATATAGACTATAATATATAGTTGAGTAGAAAATAAAGTCGCTGTCGCTGTCTGTCCCTATGCATGCCTAAATCTTTAAAACTACGCAACGGATTTTGAAGCGGTTTTTTTAATAGATAGAGTGATTCAAGAGGAAAGTTTATATATATAATATATGTACACCCATGCGAAGCCGGGGCGAGTAACTAATACATGTGGTGTACATGTATTATATATATAAAGCTTCCTCTAGAGTCATGCGAAGTCGTGCGAAGCCAGGGTGAGTAGCTAGTGTAACATAAACATTTTTTTTACAAATATTCGTACGTTCGTGTCGTACTCACAGCTTACTAATTAAGGATAAGTTTAAATTAAACCGTACTACGATTTGTATCATACTTAGGTAACATATAGATATATAGATATTGATTTCATGATTCACAACAAACTGTAACGTGATACAGACGTGTTTCATGTGACTACGATTGCCATTTTTTTATGACAAAAAAAAGCGTATAAACTGGTTTGAACAGGAAAAAAATAATATATTAGAAAAGAAATAATTTTCAAACTTTTTTTGGATTAAAAACGTAATTTTTGTTTGGTTTTTGCACTAGATATTATAACATAAATAATTTTTTTTACAGATATATCGCACTGAAATGAATTTGTTTTTAATGTATACGGGACCAAACGCAAACAAATGGGTGAATCGCCACTTACCCGTCGTACTCACAGCTCACTAATTAAGGAAAAGTTTAAATTAAACCGTACAACGATATGTATCATACTTAGGTAACATATGGCCGCAAAGACCCAACTACAGCGACATAATGTAGGCTTCTGATTTTATTTCATGATTCACGACATACTGTAGCGTGATACAGATAGTGTTTCTTGAATAAAATTGGAGTGTCTGTTTGTAATATTGAAATAACCGTTTTTTACTACATGCATATGAATATAGAAATAGAAATAATCTTTATTCAAATAAACTCATTACAAGCACTTTTGAATAGTCATATTTTGATTCTACCACTCATTCGGAATGCAGATTCATCACAAGAATAATGAGCAAGAAACTTGTGTGTTGCTCTTTTTAATAGATGTTTTTTTTTATATAAATAATTACAGTATAACAAGTAAGAGGCATGCGATAATCAACATAGAAGTCGCTACGCACTCATTATTAATGAATCAGATAATATTGTCAGTGCTATGGATTCAAAGTTTTTGTATAAAAACATTATTATCGTTAACGAATTCTTCAATTTTATAGTAAGCTTTTTTGCAAAGGAACTGTTTTATTTGACATTTAAATCTTTTTTCTGGCAGATTTATAACAGACTCTGGTATTTTATTGTAAAAATACGGTATAAATACGGTATAAATACGGTACATACAACAAAATATCAATTTTTACAATTTTTGTCTGTCTGTCTGTCTGTTTGTTTGTTCCGGGTAATCTCTGAAATTGCTGGATGGATTTAGACGGGTATTTTATTGGCAGGTAACTGATGTAACAAGGAGTAACTTAGGCTATTTTTATTTTAGAAAAGTAAAGTTAAATTCCACGCGGACGAAGTCGCAAGAACAGCTAGTCAGTAATAAACTTTTAAACTCATCAACGCTTGGCTAAAGGGCTATTTGAACGTATAAACGACGAAAATATTAAAAAATTATTATTATTATTGTAAAACTTCAAGAAAAGAGCTCCTTTTTAAAAGGCCGACAACGTACTTGCAATTCCCCTGGTGTTGCGGGTGCTCATGGGCGGCGGTAATCACTTACCATCAGGTGAGACGCATGCTCGTTTGTCCCCTGTGTTATAAAAAAAAAATCTTCACTTCCACATTTTACGGCGCATGTTATATTTTATATTTGTATGTGTATTGTGTGTACATTTTCGTCGTCGCCGAAACCGAATTTTTAAACATATTATTATTAAACAATATTCTTCCCATGTTCTCCGAACTGAGCTGATCTCATTCTGTGAAATCTGAATAGAAACATGTCTTGAATATTAAAAGAAGACAGCACGCGGCTGTGGACGACGACGAGCCGCCGCCAACAAAGACGTACTCTCATTTTGTACTTGTGAGTACAAACGAAGCAACACAGCATCCTTTGCTCTTGAAATAAGAGGTTTTTGAAATAGAAATAATCTTTCAAATCTACTTAACATATGCACTTTTGAATAGTAATAGAATTAGAAATAATCTTTATTCAAATAAACTCATTATAAGCACTTTTGAATAGTCATATTTTGATTCTACCACTCATTCGGAATGCAGATTCCTCACAAGAAGCATGAGCAAGAAACTTGTGTGTTGCTCTTTTTAATAGATGTTTTTTTATATAAATAATTACAGTATAATAAGTAGAGGCATGCGATAATTAACATAGAAATCGCTACGCACTCATTATTAGTGTAATCAGATAATATTGTCAGTGCTATGGATTTAAAGTTTTTCTATAGAAACATTACTCTTTAACGTTAAATAGAAATAATCTTTATTCAAATAAACTCATTACAAGCACTTTTGAATAGTCATATTTTGATTCTACCACTCATTCGGAATGCAGATTCATCGCAAGAAGAATGAGTAAGAAACTTGTAGTCATTTTTATTTTGGTTTCTACCACTCATTCGCAACGCAGACTCGTCAAGAGAAATTAATATGAAACTTGCGTGTTGCTCTTTTAAATAAATGTTACTAGCTCGCCCCGCCCGGCTTCGCCCGGGTGTACATGTATTATATATATATAAACATTCCTCTAAAATGACTCTACCGTAGTAGTTTTAAAGATTTAAGCATACATAAGGACGGACAGACAGCGACAATCGACATTACAATCAACGTTTTATTACAAACGTAGAATATAACTGACATATTATATATATATAAAAAACAATAAGTGTCTGTTTGTAATTTGAAATTAACTGCGTTTGCAGTATAACTGATGTGTTAGTGGTATAGTTGACCTTTTAGATTTATCTCGTGGGGTTCAGCCAGCGTTTGCAATGTAGCGCAAAAAATGTGTTTAATTACGACATCATATTACAGACCTCTAAATTTATCAGTGTTACTCTACACTATTATGCATGTATCTAAATATATATAACTCAATGGTAACTGACATAGTGATCTATCAACGCACAGCCCAAACCACTGGACGGATCGGGCTGAAATTTGGCATGCAGGTAGATGTTATGACGTAGGCATCCGCTAAGAAAGGATTTTGATAAATTCTACCCCCAAGGGGATAAAATAGGGGTTGAAAGTTTGTATGAAACTCTGTCAATTTTAAACGGATCGGGCTGAGGCTTTGCATGCATAAAGCTACTATGAGCTAAAAAAGGATTTTGATAAATTCCACCCCTAAGGGGATAATATAACGCGAGCGAAGCCGCGGCCAAAAGATAGTTATATATATAAACCTTCCTCTTGAATCACTCTATCTATTAAAACCGCTTCAAAATCTGTTGTATTTGAATCCATTTTAATTTAAAACATGCAGGGTGATAAACTGATAAGGTCTCTGACAGTTGATGAAATATCGTTACCATGCAGCGTTATTTTAATGAAAAGTGCGCGCAGTGGCGAGTCGACTGATAATATGATGTGATTGATGACCGAATGAGGCGGGACTGACGTTGATGAATAAATTTTATAACACGCCACTGAAGAATCTAAAGGTAATCGAGTCATTTTATCACTTTCTCGTTAACAGCCTCGGTAGTCTAGCGGTTTAGTAAACCTTACTTTTGATGGTCGCGAGTTCGATTCTTCACTCGGTACAAACATTCGTATTCAGTATAATTGTTTGTCATTACAATATTTAACACATTTTGTATTTATATCATCACCATCACCATCAGCCTTTATCTGTCCACTGTTGGACATAGGCCTTTCCCAAAGACTTTCACCATGTGAGCTCTTCGGCCTTCCGCATCCATCAACTCCCGGCCACCTTCGTAATGTCATTAGTCCATCTTGCAGGAGGGCGCCCGACACTCCATCGACCAATACGCGGCCTCCACTCCATACACTTTCTTCCCCATTTACCATCGCTGACTCTGCTATAATGTCCGGCCCACTGCCACTTCAGCTGACATCCTTTGAGAGCTATGTCGTCCACTTTGGTTCTTCGTCGCATTTCCTCGTTTCGGATCATGTCTCTTAAAGAAACTCCGAGCATAGCTCTCTCCATCGCCCGCTGTGCGACTTTTAATTTATATATTACTAGCTATTCGCCCCGGTTTTGCACGGGTGTAGATGTATTATGTATATAAACCTTCTTCTTGAATCACTCTATTTATTAAAAAAAAAGCCGCATCAAAATCCGTTCCGTACTTTTAAAGATTTAAGCATACATACGCCTGGTGTTTCAGGCGTCCATAGGCTACGGTAACCATTTAGCATCAGGTGGGCCGTATGTTGTTTGTCACCATCATTACATAGTATAAATCAAAGTCGCTATCGCTGTCTCTCCCTATATATGCTTAAATCTTTAAAACTATGCAACAGATTTTGAAGCGGTTTTTTTTAATAGATAGAGTGACTCTAGAGGAAGGTTTATATGTATTGCATGTATACCCGGGCGAAACCGGGTCAAGGTGCTAGTGTTAGTAAGTGTTCAGTAAGGGTCCTAGGCATGATACATATGTTGATGAGTTATAGTTCAGATATGGTATAGCTAGTAGTAGAACTAGTTATATTTAGTAGTAGTAGTACTAGCTTGGAAGCTAAGCCTAGTGGTGACTGTTCGGCGACTAAACCGCGACTTTGAACAAAGCCTAGTAGTATTAAAATATTTTTTCTTCTAAATATATATAACTCAAAGGTAACTGACATAGTGATCTATCAACGCACAGCCCAAACCACTGGACGGATCGGGCTGAAATTTGGCATGCAGGTAGATGTTATGACGTAGGCATCCGCTAAGAAAGGATTTTGATTAATTCTACCCCCAAAGGGACAAAATAGGGGTTGAAAATTTGTATGAAATGTTGTCAATTTTAAACCGATCGGGCTGAGACTTTGCATGCATAAAGCTACTATGACGTAGGCATCCCCTAAAATAGGATATTGATATATTCTACCCCTAAGGAGATAAATTAACGCAAGAGAACCCGCGGGCATGAGCTAGTTCGTACATAAAATGCGTACAAATTCACGGATTAAAGCTGGTGATATTAGCTCTGTTGCTGAATCTGAGACTTAGCAGATGAGCAGTCGGGTCACGCGCCGCCCGCAGCGTCTGTACCGCGGTTTGAGAAAACGTAGGGGTGATATTTCAAACTATATTAATAGCCGTTATTTTTTTTACAAACATTATATTACTTATAAAAGTTCACTAGTTAATCCGTTGGGTTTTACTTACATATAATAATAATAATATTTTTTTTTCATCTCCACAAATTACACAATTACAGTTTTATTATACAAACTAGCTACTCGCCCTGGCTTCGCCCTGGTGTACATGTATTATACATATAAACCGTCCTCTTGAATCACTCTATCTATTTAAAAAACTGCTTCAAAATCCGTTGCGTAGTTTTAAAGATAGCATAGGGACGGACAGACAGCGACAACTACTTTGTTTTATACTATGTAGTGATATATAAATAAATATGATCCATTCATGTTTTTTATTATCGTTATAATTTAGAAGTTAGAAGTCCTCTACAAACATATTACTATCATTTATAAAGTCTTCAATTTTATATAATAGAATACAAAATCATTTATACAAATAAACTTAATTTAAGCACTTTTGAATGGTCATAACAATTTTTTTAATCTCCCGCTCATTCGGACAGATGTCTCATCACAAGATGAACGAGCAAGAAACTTGTTTGTTGCTCTTTTAAATAATCCTTGTAAGTTCACATTTTCAAAACGTGTGAATACAAACTACCAACTAGCACCATATTAAGATTGTAGAGAAATTTCGTTCTTTTGTTTATAACGCAGGAGACAAACGAGCATGCGGCTCACCTGATGGTAAGTGATTACCGCCGCCCATGAGCACCCGCAACACCAGGGGAATTGCAAGTACGTTGTCGGCCTTTTAAAAAGGAATAAGCTCTTTTCTTGAAGGTTTCAATATCGTATCGGTTCGGAATTATCATTGCTGGAATATTATCTTACTTCAACTACTCACGAAACTCGTTCACTCCATGACCAGCCAAATCTGGGACGAGTTTGCTAGTGCGGATGTGCATGTTCTGGTATAGAACTTACTGCAGTTTTAAACTGTCGTCTTAGTCTATGCTGTTTAGTTAGTTTTGAAGCTACGTTTAGTATCTTCAAAACTAACTACAGCATAAAGATTAAATAGTATTTCACATAAAAAATGTTCATTCACAAGTCACAAACTTTCGGGTTTATATCATTAGTAACATTATTATCTATTTTGATAGTCGGTTAAATACAATCTTAATTCAAAGGTCGTCGCCCTGTAAAAATGATAAATCCGCGGCCGTGTGTCTGTCTGTCTCTGTCCAAACGACACATTTGTTATTCGAAACGCGGGTCTGACAGTTCCGTGTATTTTTACCCCAAACATCTCATTTGGATTCATCCCTTAGAGTGAAACACGTTACGTGTTGCGTTACGCGTTGATTTATCGCGAGCACCCTCCGGGGGCTAATTATGTAGATAACGGTAGTTTCAGTGTATCTTATTAAAACTTAAGGGTGCAGGTTATAGAAACACCTGTTTATCACCTAAATCTGACAGAGAGGCAAGTCAAATTTTATATTAAACAAATGTTATGAAACAAAGCCTAATATAGGATAGATGAATTTATAGATGATAGCAATATATAGCAAGAATAAGTTTATTTGCGGACAACGTTATAATTTATTTTTCATACTGCTTTCTTGATATATGATAGCGTAGCGGCTTTTGTATTGATTGCCGCATGCATCCTCATGTAAAGTGCGAATACTGTAACTACCATATAGTAATTTCAGTAGCTGTGACGTGATCGAGTGGAATGAGTAGTCATGCTCACTAAAATGTCCAGACTTGTGGCGGCGTGGTGGGCTGGGTCATTGGGCTCCTTAAAATATGGTCGAGCGCAGTGATGGCTGGCTCATCCGTCATACTCATGAACGAGTGCTGCTTGTAAGGACTGGTCTGCTCTTATCACTACGACTGATTTAATCTTATTGTATATTTATATTTTACCCAAAAAATAGTGCTATTTGGTAGTTTGTATTCACACGTTTCGACTTGTAAATGTAAACTTACAAGGATTATTTAAAAGAGCAACACACAAGTTTCTTGCTCGTTCTTTTTGTAATGAGACAGCTTTCCGAACGAGTGCTAGATAAAAAACAAATTGTTATGTCTATTCAAAAGTGCTTAAATTAAGTTTATTTGAATAAATGATTTTCTATTCTATTCTATTCATCCAATTACGGAAGTCGCAAGAAAAAATAACAATTATCGATAACATCTTCACACCAAGAGAAGTATCTCGAGTCGGAAAAATAGAAATAGCCACTTGTGAACATTTACATTCTAAACACGAACAAATTTAATTATTTTTTCTTTCCTTCGTCTGTGCGGATATAGCTGCTGCAGAGAGGCCCCTCCCCCACTGGGCACACTGGGCACGTGCCCAGGGCCCCGCGATGGATTGTGGCCCCCTACTCTAGTCTAGTCCCTACTCCATTACCAAACGATAACCGATAGCTACACTACTCTCACCTGAAAATCAATCTTAATAAATGCTTACTGACTATGGTCAATTTGTTCGTTTTGTTAATTTTTCTATAAATATCTATCAATATTTTATATGACGACCTCGGTGGTCTAGCGGTCTAGCACACCGCTTTACGACCGGTGGTCGCGGGTTCGATTCCTCGCACGGCACAATTTGTATTCATGAGTCTGATTGTTTGTATTAGTCTAGGTGTTTTCTATGTATAATATGTATTTATTTACAAAAAAAACTATGTATTTGTATCAGTTATCTAGTACCAATAACTCAAGCTTTAGCTCGCTTAACTTGGGTCTAGATGGCGCTGTGTGAATTGTCCTGAGATTATTATTATTATTATGCTCACTATCGTCTCAATCTCTCAGCTTTTACTGGATTTATTATTATTATTATTATAAAAACTTATACTAATCACATAACGACTTTTTAAAATTATTTTTCCTGGTTTGTATTGAATGAAGGCATCCTCATATACATCTATAAAGAGTCATGTTCAAAAATGACTTTTCTATTCGAACTAAATAGTGGCTTATCACCATGGTCATAGGGGCCCCATTATCCTAATGTGCCCAGGGCCTCTAATAGGTGAATGACGGCCCTGGCTGCCGAGGAGGCTTTACTTGTAATTATTTAGAATGCAACCCGCGACTGCCTTCTGTAACGAACCGGATATATTTTGGTGGAATTTAAAATCATATTGGATAATTATTTGTGCATCTATATTACATTCTATTAACAGCCTCGGTGGTGTAGCGGTTTTGCACAACGCTTTACTTCCTATGAACGCGGGTTCGATTCCTCCGACGGTGAAAACATTGGTATTCATGAGTATGATTCTTTGTATCTGTCTGGGTGGTTTCTATGTATGTATTTATAAAAAAATCTACATATTTGTATCAGTTGTCTAGTACCCATAACACAAGTTATGCTAAGCTTAGAACTATGGCGCTGTGTTAATTGTCCAGGGTTATTTACTTATGGACAGGGCTATGATCGGAGTTTCGCAAGGCACATTGCTCGTAGGACAGATGGCCGTTGGGGCAATAAAGTCCTCGAGTGATGACCGTGGACCGGAAGACGCAGCGTGGGAAGGCCTCCAGCAAGGTGGAACGACGATCTGGTCAAGATCGCTGGAAGGCGATGGATGCGATAAGCGCAGGACCGATCCTCGTGGAGATCTTTGGGGGAGACCTTTGTCCAGCAGTGGACGTCTTCCAGGCTGATGATGATGATGATGATGATGAGTTATTTATTCCAGCAGCCAGCGTTTCTACTCCATTAAAACATTATGATTATTGACTTATACAAAGAATATATATCAGTGGTCTAGTACCTAACACAAGTTCTACTTACCTTGGGGCTATATGGCGCAGTGTCAAATCAGCTTAGAAATTATTATTATTGTGTACCAGCTTTCTCTACTCCAGTAAAAAAAAACTTGATAAATGCGTTAACTTAATCGACTTAATGTTTGTGTGCTTGATGCTATGGGTGGCCAGTATAGGGGGTGAAGCAACCCCCACATGTGCTAAGTACACCGCCTACGTAATTATAGTTAATGGCGGGGGCGGCAGGGAGGGGGGGGGGGGTCATTTAACTCAGTTTTCACTTGGAGGTCAAATTTACGTTACACCACAGAGTAGTGAACAATCAAACAGTACTTTATTCAGAATAATGATATCTAAGGACAATTCAGACAGCGCCATCTAGTCCAAAGGTGATTAGAACCAGACGTATTTAAAAAAAATTACATAATCTATACATAGAAATAAAATTGGAGTGTCTGTTTGTAGCATTGAAATAACTGTTTCTCACTACATGCATGTAAATATTAATACGGTACATACACCAAAATTTTTTTTTTTTAATTTTTGTCTGTCTGTCTGTTTATTCTGGCTAATCTCAGAAATGGCTGGACCGATTTCGACCGGACTTTTATTGGCAGGTAGCTGCTGTAATAAGGAGTAACTTAGCCTACTTTCATTTTAGAAATAAAGTTAACTCCCACGCGAAGTCGCGTGTACGGATAGTATAAACATAAAATTGAAACCCAATTGTGTTTACATATCGCAAAACAAAATATCCATTAGACAGATTTCTAACGATTTCGCGTACATGTATAGTGTTGCCATAGGATTTGTCTGACCCTCGTCAAGGGATTTACGTATAATACGTTGCACATCGTATGTAAACGCGTCGTTATTATATCGAAGCTTTTTGTTTTGCAACTCCACACCAGGGTTGCCAGTATTAACACTGTTTACCTCGTACAAGTTATGTCAATAACCTCGTACAGTTTCATATTATAAATACATACAATAAAAATGTATTTGCTGTACGTATATGAAAGATACGTGAGATAAATTAACGTTACTCAATTAATGTTTAAATATCTTCCCTAAAACCAGGGTAATTCTATTAATAAAAAAAAGTAATTGAATCGAGTTTCTTGCCAGTTCATCTCAATTGGATCTATATATTGGACTGGTAGGGAAAATATTAAAATTATATTATAAAAAATTTGATATTCATAAGCAGCTAAAATGTCCTACATGAATAAATGATAAAAAGTACGGATTATGAATTACGTACAGTTTCACTTGAGTTCTTTTCAAGGATTACCTTTTACACTAACTAAAACTTGCTTGAAAATTATTAAGCTCTAACTGTGGACTAAAACCTCGTACCAGTACGGATTATGAATTGCGTACAGTTTCACTTCAGTTCTTTACAAGGATTATCTTTTACACTAACTAAAACTTGCTTGAAAAATATTAAGTTCTAACTGAGGGCTAAAACCTCGTACCAGTAGGAATTATGAATTGCGTACAGTTTCACTTGAGTTCTTTTCAAGGATTACCTTTTACACTAACTAAAACTTGCTTGAAAATTATTAAGTTCTAACTGAGGACTAAAACCTCGTACCAATACGGATTATGGATTTCGTACCAGTTTCTCGTAAGGTTGGTAGCCCTGCTACGTTGCTATCTTACAACGGGCAGGGGCCGGGCCATTTTATTTATTGGTGCGGTAAATTTCTGACAGTAAGATAACATTAATTATACTTCCCTCTACTTATGGGGTTGCATGGAATGGAGAAATATGATGGTGATACGGCAAGTTTTGGATATTGACAACCTCAACGGTGTAGTGGTGAACACGTGCACTTTCAGAAGGTACCAAATTCGATCCCGTCCCGTCGATTACATTTGTACCGGATGCGACTGTATTCGCAGTATCTTGTACGTAGTATTACATATTTATAGCAACGAGAGCTTTTACAGAAAAAATATTTGTTATATTTAAAAACTAGCTATTCCCGCGACTTCGTCCGCGTGGAATTTAACTTTGTTGCTCTAAAATAAAAGTAGCCTAAGTTACTCCTTATTACATCAGCTACCTGCCAAAAAATTCCCGGCAAAATCGGTCCAGCCATTTCAGAGATTAGCCGGAACAAACAGACGGACAGACAAAAATTGTAAATACAGATTCATTTTTAAATTAAACCAGATAGAATGTAGTGACTACCAGCATATCAAGAACAACGTATATATATTTTTACATACAGTAGTTAATAAATTCTAATCAAATTCAAAATATCTTTATACATGTAGGTCTATTACAGACTCTTATGATATGTCAAATCTACCGTCAGTTCGGAATGATATCGAGATGAGAAGAACTGACAAGAAACTCAGCTCGTATTTTTTTCAAATAATAGTGGAACATGTTTATGATAAATACAGTTATTAAAATTCAAATTTGGGAGAATAGAGTGACCACCAGCATATGCTATCGCAAAGAACAAAAAATTTAATCAGTGTTCACAACACCTGAACAGACCAGTCCCCACAAGCAGCACCCGTTCACGAGTGTGACGTATGAGCCAGCCATCATTGTACTCAACCATATTTGAGGGAGCACATCGACCCGGCCCACCACGCCGCCACAAGTTTGAACTTTATAGCGAGCATGACTGTTTCAGGTTACTCCACTACGTCAATTATATTATTTACAGCATAGGCTGTACCGATCACAGTTTTCACCCATTACAATATTAAATTTACATTATTTAATTTACAATATGTCATTACAAAATTTATAATAAGTTTCTTTATTGTTATTACATTATCCATGTCAATGGGAAAAATTATATGCCTCATAACAAAAGTTAAAATTGTAATTAAGTCCACACATTGTAGTCATTTAAGTAGTCGTTTATTTTATAATAAGCTTCAGAGCAAAGTGTTTTTTTTACATGTATCTTAAATTTGGCTTCACTTAAATTTAAAACACTATCTGGCAATTTATTATAAAAACGTATACAATGTCCCATGAAAGATGTACTTACTTTTTTGAGACGATAACTAGGCATATTTAATTTATTTTTATTCCTTGTATTAAAAGCGTGTAAGTGACTATTTTTTGGAAATAAATTTAAGTTTTTGCGTACATACATAATATTTTCATATATATATTGAGAGGGAACAGTAAGAATACCTGTTTCTTTAAAGCGTTCTCTAAGAGATTCGCGACACGGTAAATTATATATTGAACGAATTGCAGTTTTTTGTAATATAAAAATTGATTCTACATCAGCCGCTCTGCCCCACAATATAATACCATACGACATTATACTATGGAAGTAACTAAAATACGCTAGTTTCGCTGTTGCAGTATCAGTCAACTGTCTAATTTTTCTGATAGCAAAAGCATCCGAGCTTAGTCTTTTGGCTAGTGTGAATATATGTGGACCCCACTGCAATTTATTATCTATTACAATACCAAGAAACGAAGTCTCATCAACAAAGTCCAAAACATGATGATTCATACTAACAGTTGTCGTTATTTGTTTTACATTTGGTAAAGAGCATTTAACACATTTTTTTTCATTGAATTAAAGATTATTTGATGTAAACCAGTTTAGAACATCCTCAAGAGCAATATTTATATTATTAAAATCCTTTGTATTTCTTTTCACTTTGAAAATAAGTGATGTGTCATCAGCAAACAATACTATGTCAAGTATGTTTTGAAACTGGTATGGTAAGTCATTTATATAAACAAGAAAAAGAAATGGGCCAACCTATTATAGAATAATATACACCCATTTTTATAAATGACCCCTTGGACTTGCTTCCTTTAATGTCTACCACTTGAATTCTATCGCGCAAATATGAGAAGTAGAATCGAAGGAGATTTGACATTTCATTTGTAATTTCAGCTCTATACGAATTTTGGTTAACTTATTATTTTTTTGGTCTATTTTGACTGGATTAGTACGGAATTGTTATAAACAGCTACTTTAAATATAAAACATAAGTCAATAAATCATCGAATATGTAAGAGCATTATATTGACGAAGTCGAAGAAAAACGGTGTCACGCGTCACGGCAGTGTCACGCCGCTCTCAGATCAGATTATTACGTAAGCTCTCGGCAAACACGGACAAGTTTGATGCGGGACACAATTTATTGGGACGAAATCGTGTCCCATAAAAAAATCTGGCACCGACAAATATGCTTATTACTGTCAAACTGTCTGTCGAGATAGCTGTTGATGCACGGGTTTGCAGTCGAATGTTATATATATTTTTTATAGCACAGGAGACAAATAAGCTTGCGGCTCACCTGATGGTAAGTTACCTTCGCATATGAGCACCCGCAATATCAGGGGAATTGCAAATGCATTTCCGTCCTTTTAAGAAGGAATAAGCTTTTTCCTTGAAGGTTTCAATACACAATGTGGTTGTGTATGGCAAAAAGTTAAACTTACTTCTGCTTATTGTCCCAACAGAGTTCAAAATTAATATGCTAACTATGTACCTGCTAGAGCTTATTGCTTTTTAAAAAGCCGACAATGCACTTGCAATTCCCCTGGTGTTGCGGGTGCTCATGGGCGGCAGTAATCACGTACCATCAGGTGAGCCGCATGCTCGTTTGTCCTCTGTGTTATAAAAAAAATCTAACCTATACGCAATAACTACTGTAAGATTGTGAAAATCAATCTATATTAATACTGTAAGGAGGTATGTTTGTTTGTTTGGTGTATTCTCCGGTTTTACGGATGCGATTTTAAAAATTATTTCACTATTAGAATGGTATGTCATCATCGAGTACTAAAAACTATATAATATCACGCTACAATCAATAGGAACGGAGCAGAAATGAAAAATGTGGCAAACAATATTCATTTCGAGTGCTTTCGGTGTGTGCGTTTTGTATGTCTTGTCTTTATATGTCTATCTTATAAAATTAAAAAAAAGTCCCTGATAATATATGTCTAAAAATTAACTTACTATTAAGTTGGAGTCGTGTTGTAGCCTGATAGAAGATCGTAGCCTGATAGAAGATCGTAGACTGATAGAAGATCGTGGAAGGTGGCGAGAGCTCCACCGACAAGAGCACAGCTCTTAAATGATGAACGAATGAAAGTTTTCCTACGATAATCAAAATTCTTAAAATAATAATAATAATAATAATCTCAGGACAATTCACACAGCGCCATCTAGACCCAAGTTAAGCTAGCTAAAGCTTGTGTTATGGGTCCTAGACAACTGATACAAATACATAGATTTTTACATAGAAAATACCCAGACCGATACAAACAATCATACTCATCAATACAAATGTTTGTGCCGTGCGAGGAATCGAACCCGCGACCATCGGTCGTAAAGCGGTATGCTAGACCGCTAGACCACCGAGGTCGTCAAACATAAAATATACATTATTATTATTATAAGGTATTTCTGTAAACATGATATTAATCCTTTTCCAAATAAATACGATTTTATTTAAAATTAAATAATTAGAATAAATAATAGGCATTTACTTTTGAACAAAATCGTCATTTTATTTTAACGAATGTTTGAAATGAATTTTTATTTGCATACATACCTACAGTTAGATTATGGTAGTATGTCCAGGTACTTTAGATAGATAGATAGATAGATTATAATTTTTATTTGAATCTTAGTATACATATCATCATCATTGCCTTGCCTTTATCCCATTATTTGGGGTCGGCGCAGTATGTCATTCTCTTCCACTGCTCTCTATCAGTCGTCATATCTGAACATACTCTTCTTTTATTCATATCATCTTTCACACAATCCATCCATCTTTTCTTAGGGCGTCCCCTCCCTTTACATCCATCCACATTCATATTATACACTTTCCATAAGACATGGTCCTCATTCCTCCGCATAACATGCCCATTCTTAGTATAAATATAACAATCCAATATGGGTAAACCTGCATGTGTGTACTACAGAAATACAAAACTGGTACACAGCTCAGTGTGGAGAATCACTCAAGGAGCAAGACTGATTTTCAGGTATGTCCTCGACGGTGAGTAATTTAATTTTTTTATAAACTAAAATGTACTGAACGGAATTATGCGATATATTAGTTTTAATAAAAGCTGTATGTTCACCTAGGACATACATTACAGCTGAGTGGAGCCATTTCAGTGCATTTTTGGATGTAAAAAATGATTATTTTATGTTTATTTTTAATTATGGTAAATTAAGTTTAATAATATGTAAATTTTTTTGCCCTTTTTTTTTCGTTTGTTGTTTATATTGTATTTTTTACATTGTACTGAATAAAATATTTTTCTTTCTTTCTTTCTTTCTTTCTTTATTTCTTTCTTTCTTTCTTTCTTTCTTTCTTTCTTTCTTTCTTTCTAAAAGAAAATATTGGGCCAGTGTGAAGCCGCGGTGAGTGCTAATGCATAAATTAATTAATAAAGTCTTTAACTATATATGTATGTATAAACAAACTGTTCAACGAAGAAATAGATGTCACAATATAAACATGATCTAGAAGCTTCTAGAAATTATCAGATCGATGTGTCCACCTAAACCAACAGTGAATAATGATGGCCGTTACCACGACACGCAGCCGGTTACTAATTGCCTGTCGCTGTTCTAAATACAGACATCGCTCATTACATGATATTACAGTTTCATAATACTGGCATTATACTATACTAGCTACTCGCCTCGGCTTCGCCCGGGGGTATATGTATATGTATTATATATATAAACCTTCCTCTTGAATCACTGTATTTATTAAAAAAACTGCTTCAAAATCCGTAGCGTACTTTTAAAGATTTAAGCATACATAGGGACGGAGAGGCAGCGACGGCGACTTTGTTTTATACTATGTATGTAATAATAATAATAATAATAATAATAATAATAATAATAATCTCAGGACAATTCACACAGCACCATCTAGACCCAAGTTAAGCTAGCTAAAGCTTGTGTTATGGGTACTAGATAACTGATACAAATACATAGATATTTTTTTTTTTCGTAAATACATACTTAATATACATAGAAAACACCCAGACCGACACAAACAATCATACTCATGAATACAAATGTTTGTGCCGTGCGAGGAATCGAACCCGCGACCATCGGACGTAAAGCGGTGTGTTAGACCGCTAGACCACCGAGGTCGTCGTCGTCGTAATGATAAGATATAGTGATTACATAGAAACCTAAATGGGAATATAAAGTATATAAAAATCTTAACTTGTAACTAAATTATAAATGCGAAATTTTGTGTGTATGGTTGGATGTACAATTTAAAATACATTTACAAACTGATATGACTCCACACTCATCCTATCATCCTCCACTGGTGCCCCGCCAGCGTATACCGTCAGCGCAGGCGAGAGCCATCCATCCATAAAAAAAAATAACACGACAATTAAGTTGTTTTTTCAAAACACTTTTACGAATCATTCATTCGATTAAGTTAAGGGGGTCTTCCTATGTGATGGGTTGAAAAAATCGATTTTTTTTTTTCATAAATTGCTTCCTTAACATGTCTAGAATACGGTAGTAAAGCGATTTTAGAAAATTCGAAGTCGTTTTAAAGATACAGCAGGTAAAAGAAAGAGCGGTTCGGAGCGGTGAGTTGGCAGTTAGAGACCGGGCCTATTGTGTACCGTCGGCTTTATACCTGGCCTCCCTTTTATTAATATATTTGTTTATACAAGTTTAGACACGTTTCTACAGACTTAAACAGAAAAGGAGCAGGTAAACTTACTGATAAAGTTACAAAGAAATTACAAAATTCTACGGATTAGCAATTCGACGCCATCCAGATTCGCTTGAAGATATGAGAAAGGAAGTTTGGGCAACGTACTATCACAAATGTTCTTCTGATGAAAACCCTCAGCATCAATTTTGTCCAGAAGGCGAAGACAGTTGGTGTAAATGGCGTAAGGCTGAAGCTAATAATGAACTGGACCAATTTCATCACGATAAACCACCTCTAATTCCGCAAGTCCAAGAAGCTATCAAACCGGTTTTCGAAGATTTATCGAAAGACGAATTATTAATTCGTTGTTTAGGAGCAGAGACACAAAACAATAACGAATCTTTGAATTCTTTGATTTGGACTTTCGCTCCTAAACATCTTCATTCTGGTCCCAAAGTTGTTGAAATTGCTAGCTACTTAGCAGTTATTATCTTTAATGAAGGTTTTCAAGGTATTTTAAAAGTTATGTCGATTATGGGATGCCCTGTTGGTCGTGAAGCCCAAGCGTATGTTGAGAAACGGGATGAAAAGCGAATCTTACGCTCTGAGCGGCGCGTAAGTGATGTCGTTAAACAAGCCAGGATTGACTCAAGAGCTGAACAATCTGCTTTAAAAGAGTTTCACGAGGAAGAGGAAGGAATACTCTATGGACCAGGCATCGCCGATTGAGAGTAAGTTGATATTTTAATAGTTTTTAACGGACTTGAAACTTTAAACGCGTTTTTCTCAAAACTGTGTTTTTCAAACTTTCCTCCATTGTATCTCAGAAACGGCTGGACCGAATTACTTGAAATTTACAGGGCACACTCAATATATGTAAACGCATGGAATGAACTATTATCAATCGAAAATTTTCAAAACTTCGATTTTTTTATAGCAAAAAACAAAAAAAAAACGCCTAATTTGCAACTTTTATTTCAAATGTCTATCAAAAATCCAATTTTTTTTATATTCATTTGATTATAGGTCATTCCGTGCTTTTAAGCCTACAAATTAAAACGCCGTTTTTTTTTTTTTCAGATAAGCCGATCAGCCGGAATCGTGGAGGAAGTGGGAGCTCTTTTTTTCGAGGCGGGGGTGTTCAGAGCGTTGTAACTCTAGTTTGACTGAATATTTTTATCTGAAATTTTATATTTATACTGTCCAAATATGTGTTAATAAATGATAAAAAACTTGAAGCTCTAAATATTTACTGGTCGTAGAAAAAAAATCCTAAAATATCCCTAAAAAACAGGCCGTCACATAGGAAGACCCCCTTAAATCGTTTCACACACAAATTGTACACGAATAGAATAGCAGTCATTTATTCAAATAAACTTACATTGAAGCACTTTTGAATAGTCATAACATTTTTTTTAATCTACCGCTCATCCGGAAAGCTGTCACATCACAAAAAGAACGAGCAAGAAACTTGTGTGTTGCTCTTTTAAATAATTTATTCTTACTTTACAATTTAAATTGAAGTGTGTGAATAAACTACTGATTAGCACTAATTCAATTAAATAAATAAATAGAAAAAATATTGAATACACAACAACTGGTTAAACGATTAGTATGAGGAAATCAATCATAGTGATTAGAGCAGACCAGTCCCTCCGCAGCACCCGTTCACGAGTATGACGGATGAGCCATCACTGCGTAAACAACATCAAAGCAAAACTCCTAAGCCTATCTATCACAATTACAAGCCTACAAAACCATTTAAACACTCCTTGCCTTTTTAAATTGTGAACCATTCCGTTTCACGGTACACGCGCATAAAAACCTACTATTGACAAAATAAAACGTTCCATTGTACGCATTATTAGTCGAAATGGTGACTCGTTTGTAGGTTAATAACCTTGCCGAATTGATGGACCAGGGGTGGGATAAGGGTAGCGGGTGGGAATTCTATCGATAAATAATACAAGGTTATTTATGGGATTCCGTTTGTACGGTAATCGTTTACCATGGTATGCTCATTAGAAGTATGTGTATTTATGTACTAGCTGTACCCGCGACTTTGTCCGCGTGGAATTTAACTTTATTTCTCTAAAATAAAAGTAGTTTACTTTACTTCTTACAGCAGTTACCTGCTAAAAAAGTCCCGTCAGAATCGGTCCAGCCATTTGAGAGATTTTTTTATAACACAGGAGACAAACGAGCATGCGGCTCACCTGATGGTAAGTGATTACCGTCACCTATGAGCACCTACAACACCAGGGGAATTGCAAGTACGTTGTCGGCCTTTTAAAAAGGAATAAGCTCTTTTCTTGAAGGTTTCAATATCGTATTAGTTCGGAAATACCATTGCTGGAAGGTGATTCCACAATGAGGTTGTGCGTGGCAAAAAGTTTCTAGAAAACCGCACTGTGGAGGACCGCCATTTATCCAGATGATCAGGATGGTATTTCAGTTTCTGGCGGGTGGTACAGTGGTGAAACTCAGCAGCTGGTATTAATCCGAACAATTCCTCAGAACACTCCCCGAAATTAGCCGGAACAAACAGATAAACAGACAAAATTTTTAAAAATTCTAACTTGGTGTATGTACCTTATTTATATTGATACTAGCTGGGTCCGCGACTTCTTCCGCGTAAAATGACGATACTTCCATAGAACCTTTCATATTCCCTTTCTACTCCTTGCAACCCTTTTTCACTTTAAAAAGTAGCCTATGTACTTTATCAGGGTCTAGACTATCTGTGTACCAAATTTCATTTAAATCAGTTCAGGCGTGAAAGCGAGACAGACAGACAGACAGAGTTACTTTCGCATTATAATATTAGCACAGATAACATAATATGTGATATTAGTAAGGATGCATGTAGTAAAAAACGGTTATTTCAATATTACAAACAGACACCAATTTTATTTATATGTATAGATTCGAGGCGTTATGTATTTTTATTTTCTATGCGGTTGTACCATTCCATTATCATCGAATAAAAAAAATATAGTATTGTGAGTAATGAAAGAAACTATAATAGTGATGTCCCACATTAGTGTATTAGCGATATGGATCTATTATTGATGATGTATATTTGATGAGTGTAGCAATAGTCCCTTAAAATGAGGCATAATTTTCTTTCACACTCCTCTTATTTATTACTACAACAAATAAAGAACCTATTAGATAGATAAATGCTTTTTTTTAACAATTACAAACATATAGCAATCATGAGATACATTTTATAAATAGAAATAAAGTTTACAAATTTAAAATGCAGGAATATAACAGCCTCGGTGGTCTAGTGGTTTAGCACACCGCTTTACTATCCGATGGCCGCGGGTTCGATTCCTACTTAAATATATATTAATAAATACATATTATACATAGAAAACACTCAGACCGATACAAACAATCGTACTCATGAATACAAACGTTTGTACCGAGGAATCGAACCCATGACCGTCGGATAGTAAAGCGGTGTGCTAAACCACCGACCACCGTGCCACTAGACCACCGAGGCTATCAATACATTTATTTCTATAAAATGTTATTTATATTCAAATCCTTCACCCGATCCCTTCCGCGTATTTATCTGAAATTACAATCTTTTACCTCTCAAATTAACGGCATCCACTACACGAACGGATCCGGTACATTAACACTGAGAATATTAATAGTCAGCACACCATTGCTGGCTGCAAACGTAATCACAAGATAGATATGCTAATCGGGCCGTTATTGGTTGAGACACGCGAGCCGGAATTCGCCAGACGGCGGCTCGAAATAGGTTGTAAAATAGATTTCAATTTTTAAAGTTACTTATGTATTTAGACGCTTCGTATTGATTAAAGCTATTAAAAAAGTACAGATATTTAAAAAGTTTTTGTCTCTTCAAATAATGAATTAATTTCCCATTTACCTGTACTAGGATAATTTTTTTTTTAATGGATGGTAAAGGTATGGTGCACCAATCTGCGGTAACGGTTTACGATGATACGATGAGAATGAGGTCAGGTCAGTTAGCACATCATGGTAAATTCAACAAGAATTTATCGCGATGGTTTCCAGGGGGAACCTCGTGGAGGTCAACCTAACATGGTACATTGCTAGCAATAGGATCATCAGTCCACTTACTTTCCCCCAGAAAAATATATTTAGAATAGAATTAAGAATATTAACCAGTTATCGTGTTTTGCATTAATTTATTTTGTTATTGATGTGGAATTAATCAAAATCCTTTCTTAGGGGATGCATACGACATAGTAGCTTTATGCATGCAAAGTCTCAGCCCGATCGGTATAAATAGACAAAGTTTCATACAAACTTTCATCCCCTATTTTATCCACTTGGGGGCAGAATTTATCAAAATATTTTCTTAGGGGATGCCTACGTCATAGTAGCTTTATGCTTACAAAGTCTCAGCCCGATCGGTTTAAAATTGACAAAATTTCATACAAACTTTCACCCCCTATTTTATCCCCTAGGGGGTAGAATTAATCAAAATCCTTTCTTAGCGGATGCCTACGTCATAACATCTACCTGCATACAAAATTTCAGACCGATTCGTTCAGTGGTTTGGGCTGTGCGTTGATAGATCACTATGTCAGTCAGTCAGTCACCTTTGAGTTATATATATTTAGATTAAAATCTTTACTGTAATATAATGTATAGACAAATCCCTCGCTATATCCACTCTACAAATCATTACATACATACCACGTAATCCGTGAATGGAGACATACAAAACAAATTAAAAATAAATCACAATACATTATCCGCCGTGGATGTAACACTTGCAGAATCTTAAAGCGTAGTGCGCAACGGAAAGCAAATTATTTAAAGTAAACGAGCTTATCATGGAATACGCTACGCCAGATGTGATCAAATGGTGGCCTGTAAATTTTATATTTAATTTTTTCAACCAATTTTTTAGAGAAAAATAATCCTTATTCTAATTAATTTATAAATCACTTTCGTTTAATCTACTACTAATTTAGAAAGCAGATACAGCATAAGAAGAATAATCAAAAAACTTCCATGTTACTTTTTCAAACGAATTTTGTTTAATATTAATTTCTTAAGATTTTGCGTGAATACTAACTGCCGAATAACAAAGTTCACAAGACTAAATAAATATATAATTATAGTGATCAGAACAGACCAGTCCGTATAAGCAGTACCTGTTACGGGAGCCCAAAGACCCTGTCACTACGACAGCACGACATTTTAGTGAGCATGACTAACTCGTATTCGATACGTCACAATCAATATTATTTATTTATTTATTTATTTATTGTCATCAAACTAAACGAGCCTTACAACTTCCCAATATGTTCGCTAAGGAAAAAATGTACAAGATATGAAATATTAATAAATACAAAAAATATATATGTTAAAACAATAACAACCGACAATTTTACGTAAAATTCAACAAGTCACATGTAAATATGTTAGTCTATAGTAGGGAGAAGGGAATTGTTAGTAATGTGGACTAATAATCCGATTGCTAGCACTGTACCATGTCAGGTTCACCTCCACGCGGTTCCATCGTGGTAAATTGCCATTTGCCAAGATGGACATGGTACATATTATGTATAATATGTGTCCACCGGAAGGGTTATTGTTAGTAATGTGGACTCATAACCCCATTGCTAGCAATGTACCATGTCAGGTTGACCTCCACGTGGTTCCCACTAGAAACTGTCGTGATAAATATCTGGTGAATTTGTGACGATGGGCTGACTGACCAAACTTCATGCTCATTTTATCATTCTCCTATGGTGTCCCGCCAACGTAAACTGTTAGTGTAGGTGGGGGCATCCATTATTCTATTATCATGCATAACAATATGTTACTATACTATATAGAAGTTGTGATATTCACACAATGCATATTTATATATTGTATTTATACTTGATTTTATCGTTACTTTTGTATGATAATTTAATAATAATATAATAATCTCAGGACAATTCACACAGCACCATCTAGACCCAAGTTAAGCTAGCTAAAGCTTGTGTTATGGGTACTAGATAACTGATACAAATACATAGATATTTTTTTTGTAAATACATACTTAATATACATAGAAAACACCCAGACCGACACAAACAATCATACTCATGAATACAAATGTTTGTGCCGTGCGAGGAATCGAACCCGCGACCATCGGACGTAAAGCGGTGTGTTAGACCGCTAGACCACCGAGGTCGTCAATGTATGATAATTTAGTTAACTCTATTGTAATTAATTCTTTGTGATAGTTAGAACACTGAAAATAAAACAATATTTACGTTCATATTGCTTCTAAGAAACAAAGCTTTCGTCTAACAATCAAATATTTAATTCTCCTTCTTCTTCTTTCGTTTCAACAGTAACTAAATATATTTTCCCTAGAACGTGGCGACGACTTTTGCGCATTCTGTTGCACCTTTTAGATCTTCCTTTGTGCAGGATGTTGGGCACAATGGGCAGATGCAAGATAGGAGCCTCTCCGCGTACCTGGAACAGCTAGACACGGTAACGCAGTTTCTAGGCTGGCCAATCCTCTCACCACAAAGGCAACTCAAACAAATTTAAATTCAAATTCAAAAATCATTTATTCATGTAGGACATTTTAGCCGCTTATGAACGTAAAGTTTTTACATTATAATTTTTTTCCCTACCGTCCAGTTCGGTATATAGATCCAATTGAGAAGAACTGGCAAGAAACTCAATTGAATTACTTTTTTTTTAAAGCCACTTTATTTACAATGCATAGGCATTTATATAGGTGTCTATGTCTAACATTAAACGAAAATCCCGAACATGAAAACTATTGCCATGCACACTCGTCATTATAAAACAAACGATAAATATTTAATATCCAGCAATTAGTTCATATTTACTGTCTTCAACTACATTTATATATGTTTATAATAGTACAATAATAATCTCATTTAACTTCATTATGTTTGTTTACAATTGTATACTAATATTAGCCCACAAAAAATACAGCGATAAAAAATTCTCTCCAAATAAAGAAAAAAGAACTTTATCTGCAAACATAATTACGTGATTATTATCAAATTATTCTGTTTTAATATCAGAGTACTGTTTGTTGAGAATATACAGATAATCCGACGTTTTCTCATTTATGTTAGTATGTACGTCTTTAGGACTGGCAATATTAAATATCCCTTGCAATCATGCTAATATTACAAATGTCAAAGCATGGCTGTCTGTCCATATACCATCTCCTTCTTCTTTGTCGATTCCTCAAGACTGAGGGTCGTGACCACCAGGAATAGTTCTTCCAGCCAAATCTCTCCAGGCATTTTATCTTGTGCTAAGTCGACCACCGACTATAACTGTCTCTAAATCCATCGCCTTTTGCCCCATCTTCCGTCCCTAGTTACAACAAATATAACTGTTAACAAAATCGACAATCGACGTCAAAATAGATTTTGTCATGAAGATGGACATATTACATATTCTATATCAAAAATTAATCTAAAAGGAGTGAAATAGTGGGTGAAAGTTTGTGCAGACGAAATCAGAGGCGACAGCAAGTAAACCATAAACAACAAACAAGGCTGTCCTTTAAGTAACAACAAACAAACAACAGCTTAATTAAGCTACAGAGTACGATTTACCAGCAGAATAAGTATTATACGATATCTCGGTACACGTTTCCATTGCGGGCCAGAACAGTACAAACTTGAGAAGCGCTAACAAGCTATTCAAATAGCCGGGGAACTCGCGGATTGAATTAGCAGATGCGCTCCACAGTTAATACAAACACAGACAAATTTCAACTTCAATTCCATTAGCGTTAAGTTTACTTTTGAGTGGTGATATAACGAGTTCTGCCAATCTTACTTAAGCCAAATCTTTGTTTTATTACAAAACAAACAAATGTATTCACGCGTTCTTAACGCAATTGCACTTGTAACGTCTGTCGATAGCTTATTTCTTGCTAATGTTAGAAGCGCGGAAGTTTCTGAGACTCGACGTTTTTTTTTTTTTTTTCGGACTACTCTAATGCTGTTGGCCGTAGCTGGCCTTTACAGCTTCACCGGACGATAGGGGCGAGTGCAGATGGCACTCCAAACCAAGGAAGGACATATGGAGCGGCTGAAGGCCAACTCCTGCCTGACGGATACGACTTTAGTCTGAGGGCACCACTAGGGGTTCGAACCTCGGCTGTCGTAATTTCGATCCCCGTTTGAATTGGACGGGGGATCGATCGGAGGGGATGAGACTCGACGGATGGATGTTTGTTATTCACAAAAACTACTAAACAGATTTTAATTTAACTTTACAATAATACAGCTTATACATCAGAATAACGTGAGTGAAGCTGTGGGTACAGCGATTTTAAAGTTAAGCAAGATATTGCTGGGTGACAAAATATAGTGTCACAATATGGGTAACTCAATAACGGTCGGAATTTGATCACCAATAGAGACGGTCGTAACACGTGGTTTGGCCACTGGACGGATCGGGCTGAAATTTGGCATGCAGGTAGATGTTATGACGTAGGCATCCGCTAAGAAAGGATTTTGAATAATTCTACCCCCAAGAGGATAAAATAGGGGATGAAAGTTTGTATGAAACTTCGTCAATTTTAAACCAATCGGGCTGAGATTTTGCATGCATAAAGCTACTATGACGTAAGCATCCCCATAGAAAGGATTTTGATAAATTCCACCCCTAAGGGGATAAATTAACGCGAGCGAAGCCGCGGGCAAAAGCTAGTATACAATAAGGAGTAACTGAGGCTACGTAACACGTTCCACACCGAATATTTGTGGTCTCACACATGATAATTGTAGCGGAATTAAACAATATAATACAAATAAATCCATTAAGTATACAAATGGAATTCCGCAAATTAACACATATAAATAAATATTTAAAAAAAAACTTTTTTTTATGTATAAATTTGAACGCGTTTGACCACAATCTCACCTGAAGTTAAGTGATTATGTGGTCTAAATTTTTACAGGCTCAAATAGTACCTTCACTCTTGACTTGAAAGACCCGATGGTCTAGCGGTTTAGCACACCGCCTTACTACCGATGGTTGCGGGTTCGATTCCTCGCACGGCACATACATTTGTATTCATGAGTATGATTGTTTGTATCGGTCTGGGTGTATTCTATGTATAATATGTATGTATTTACGAAAAATATATCTATGTATTTGTATCAGTTGTCTAGTACCCATAACACAAGCTTTAGCTAGATTAACTTGGGTCTAGATGGCGCTGTGTGAATTGTCCTGAGATTATTGTTATTATAGTTACTTAGCAACAAGAACCCTAATCTATACATATAAATAAAATTGGAGTATCTGTTTGTAATATTGAAATAACCATTTTTTACTACATGCATATGAATATAAATATGATACATACACCAAAATAAGATTTTTTACAATATTTGTCTATCTGTCTGTTTCTTCCGGTTTTCTCTGAAATTGCTGGACCGATTTTGACGGGACTTTTATTGGGAGGTAGCTGATGTAATAAGGTTTAGGCTAGTTTTATTATATTTTTTTTTATAAAAATAAAGTTAAATTCCACGCGGAAGAAGTCCTGCGATTTCTTATACTAGCTGTACCTGCGTACAGCTAGTATTCAATGTGATGGATTATACCATTTATTCTAAAATCAATGGGCCTAATAATTACGAACAAACTAACAGAGGAAGCTAACAAATGTTCCACCGTTCAATACTAAACTTACCACAACGATTCTCGAATGCACTTTATAAATAAAACGTAGTGTAAACGAGGTCACAATTAGGGTTGCCAGCTTTTTTTGACAAAAAGAACGTATAAACTGATTTGGATAGAAAAAAAAGTATTTCCTAATTTTTTTTTGCATTAAAAACGTATTTTTGCGTGCTTCTAACATTAGAGCTGTGACAAATGTCGCATCTCACAATTGTCATCTAACATTTCGTTCAGTAATTATAAATCGTTAAGTACCCATAATGAGTATTTTGTTTTACGTATCACAGTGAATGTTGAAAATAAAGTATTTTTGCATACTTTGTTTTTTTTATATCACTTAGGTGGCAAACAAGCATACGGCCCATCTGATGGTAAACGGTTACCGTAGCCTATGGACGCCTGAAACACCAGGGGTGTCACATACGCGTTGCCGACCCTTAAGTAACCTTAATATACCCTTCTTGAAAACCTCGGCAGGTAGTTCATTCCACAATCTAAGTGTACGCGCGAGGAAGCTCCTCTGAAACCGCACTGTCCGAGACTACTTAGGTTCCAGCGTGTGGGAATGAATTCCCTGTCGATGGCGAGCGGTGCGATGGTAAAAGGTAGCCGTAAGCATCATGTCAAACAATTCATCAGAACACAGTCCGTTGTATATTCGGTACAACACATTATATTAAAGTATAAAGTGTAAATACCAAAAATAAAGTAGGATAAGTTATTATAAAGTGTGGTTGGCAACCCTTGTCACAATGTACATTGAAGTGTTCGTTATTCACTTTAATAATACTTCAAAAGTTTGTGATGAGATTGACGAGGCCTCGCCACGTCAATCAACTTTAGAGACAGACTTACGTTGCGCCAGTTCTACATTTCTCTGTTGTAAAGCTTACCTGTAACAAAAAGAATTCACGTTAAACAAAATTTGCAAAACATTTCATCATTCAATTTAGAAACTTAATGTTATGTACAATAAAAGTTATCTTTATTCAAATAAACTTAGGCCTCGGTGGTCTAGCGGTTAAACACGCTTTAATTCCGATGGTCGCGGGTTCGATTCCTGATGCTACAATAGAAATTATCTTTATTCAAATAAACTTGCCAATTAAGTTTATTTGAATAAAGATAATTCAAATAAACTTAATTGGCCTCGGTGGTTTAGCGGTTAAACACGCTTTAATTCTGATGGTCCCGGTTCGACTCCTCGCACGGTACAAACATTTGTATTTGTATACTTTTATATATATAAACAGACAGACAGACAGGCAAAAATTGTAAAAAAAAATATTTTAGTGTATGTACCGTATTTATATTCATATGCATGTAGTAAAAAACGGTTATGTCAATATTACAAACAGACATTCCAATTTTATTTATATATATAGATAAACACTCTGAATAGACATTTTTTTTTATCCACCACGTTTCTTAGTAAGTAAAATGACAGTGAAGTTTTAAATAAATAATTTAATTTGCTTATTTAAATGAACCATCCATTCTTAGGAATTCTGGGCATCGGCTTATATTGTATGTAAAACAATCAATTTTGTATGTTGTAAATACATACACGACCACGACGATGGTCGCGGGTTCGATTCCTCGCACGGCACAAACATTTGTATTCCTGAGTATGATTGTTTGTATCGGTCTGGGTGTTTTCTATGTATAACATGTATTTATTTACAAAAAAAAATATCTATGTATTTGTATCAGTTGTGTAGTATCCATAACACAAGCTTTAGCTAGCTTAACTTGGGTCTAGATAGCGCTGTGTGAATTGTCCTGAGATTATTATTATTTCTTTATATATATATATTATATATTTCCCTTTGATGGGGTAATAGACTGATCATTGCGGGTAAAAATCACCAAACAATGACAGTATAAATGATGAATGATGAGGATGGATAATTTTTAAGTAGAAGACAAAAATTTGCGGACTATTCTACAAGTGTTTAATATTACAGCTTTCTGGAGAAGGATGAAAGTAAGTGGGTGAAGTTGTAATATCTTGAAGCTAGTGTGTAGGGATGCTGGGATGCACCTGTGGACGAGATAATAATTGGGAGAGTTTTTACTGTGTCTACCTGCCATTGTGTTTTTATTATTTTTACTATTATATATTATTATTACTTAAAACAAATTCTCATCTCCCCTCTTAAGGAGAGGAGATGGCAACTTACCCCCGGCAGAAGCACAGTCGGCCGGGGTTTAGGTCCCCAGGGAGAGAAACCGGCGTACAATGCGGGCAGAATCTAAGAGCACCGCTTTCTGCATCTTTCCCGGGAGTGAGCCGCCTCGGAATCCCAACCGTCTGAGATGTTGTTCCAGGCTGGTTGGGATAAGACCGTTCACCGACATAACGATTGTGGAATGATTTCGGTGGACATCACCCCCCACATTTCGGTCACCTCGTGAGCCAGGTCGAGATATTTTCTCTTTTTCTCTGTTTCTGCTTTCACGAGGTTCTCGTCATACGGTATGGTCTACCAAAAACACCCTCGAGAGTGCCCACAGTGATCGAAGGATCGGGTGAACCACGATATCAGGTTTGTTCGCAAGAACAGTCCTATCCGTGATGATGGCTCATATTATTATATAATAATAGAATACAACTGAATAAATCATACTACCATAATATATTAGTATTGAAATATTCTAGTAAAACGATCAAAATAAACAAAACTAAAACAGAACGAAGGTCACCGTGAGCACAAAGATAAACATGGTGAGAAATATGTGGCGAGTATAAGCAGACGCGGAATGGATACTATAATTTCACTATAATTTATAGTTAGTGATTGTAACGCTTTAAAATGCAGTCTAGAAGCTTCTAGATATACATTTATATCTTATTCGACTACGAGACAGATCACACAGCGCCATCTAGTCCCAATAGAATAGAATAGAAAATCATTTATTCAAATAAACTTATATTGAAGCACTTTTGAATAGTCATCACATTTTTTTTAATCTACCACTCGTTCGGAAAGCTGTCTCATCACAAGAAGAACTCTTTTATATAATTTTATTGTTACTTTACATTTTAAGTTTAAGTGTATGAATACAAACTGCCAATTAGCACTAATTCAATTAAATAACCAAATAGAAAAAATATTGAATACACAACAACTGGTTAAACAATAAATAAGAGGAAATCAGTCATAGTGATTAGAGCAGACCAGTCCCTACAATTCAGCTTAAATAAAGCATGTGTTATGGGTACTGGATAACTGATACAAGTACATAGATATATTTTTTTCGTATACATATTGTACATAGAAAACACCCAGACCAACACAAACAATCACACTCATGACTATAAATGTATACGCCGTGCGAGGAATCGAACCCGCGACCATCGGAAGTAAGGCAGTGCTACACCACTTGACACCGAGGCCGTCAAATAACAGTGAAGTGTTTTTATATATGAATATCGACCCATCCGGCTACGCTATTACTGTAAAGTTTCAACAAGTACAGTAGTTAGTGCGTGAAAGAGTAACAAACATTCGTACTCACAAACTTTCGCGTTTGAATAAACGTATCCCTACTTACACTTTAGTGATAATCTTATACCATCATCATCATCATCATTAGCCCACTGCAGTCCACTGCTGGACATAGGCCTCTCTCAAGGTACGCCACTGGGCACGATCTTCAGCCCTTCTCATCTAGTTACTACCCGCAAAAAATCCCGAATTTCATAATATCTTATATATAAAATTCTCGTGTCACAGTTTTCGTTCCCATACTCCTCCGAAATGGCTTGACCGATTCTCATGAAATTTGATGTGAGCGTATTGAGTAGGTCTGCGAATCGGCCAACATCTATTTTTCATCCCCCTAAATGTTAGGGGTAGTCCACCCCAAAATTATTAGTTTCTATTTGATACAACATAAAAAAATACATACAATCCTAAATTTTCACCCTTCTATCATCAACCCCTATTTTTTTATAGCATTATTATATATGGCAAAACAACGTTTGCCGGAACAGCTAGTAATCTTATATAACGAAATATTTTATCCTCTTAACAAACATACGCCCTGTATATGTCTATATGTGTCGAGTGGTCCGGATACACAGTAAGTGAGGTAAAACCGGATACGGATGCTTTTCCGTTTTCATCCGGGATAAAAAAACTAAGGAAAACGTTGAAGACAGATATTTTAATGTAAAGTACGGTAAGGTAAAAAAGTTAATAAAATAAACTCGACTGAAGGACAGAAGTGTTCCACATAAAAAAAAATAATGGCATGAACCTAAAGTGACACTGAAAATGACCCCTATATCTAAGTCTGCTGACCGAGACGATGATGGTTTTGTCACGGTAGAAAAGAAGAGGCGCACAAGGAGGGTTCATTGACCCTGACGACCCCATAACGGCAGTCAACCTCCCCACAGGCCCACCCGTTCCACCCCGACCACACTTTTACACACACGACACCGTCCTCGCCGGTGAAGACGACGACCCCCAACACAGCATATCGCGCAATCAACCGGGCGCTTGTACGCGCCCGGGCGCTCCACGTCGGCGCCCCCGGATACAAAAAAAATATCTACGTATATGTATCAGTCATCTAGTACCCATAACACAAGCTTTAGCTAGCTTAACTTAGGTCTAGATGGCGCTGTGTGAATTGTCCTGAGATTATTATATCTAAATATATATAACTCAAAGGTGACTGACGTAGTGATCTATCAACGCACAGCCCAAACCACTGGACGGATCGGGCTGAAATTTGGCATGCAGGTAGATGTTATGACGTAGGCATCCTCTAAGAAACGATTTTGATTAATTCTACCCCCAATGGAGATAAATTAACGCGAATGAAGCCGCGGGCAAAAGCTATTTATTATTATATAACACCCATCTTTTCATAAGTGTAAATATTGTAATTAACATATTAAAAACTGCTTCTATTGAGTTTATTTTAATAAAAATTATTCCTATTTTGTTTAATAAATTACTAAGAGGTCTTTATCGTTACATAGTATAAAACAAAGTCGCTATCGCTGTCTGTCCGTCCCTATGTATGCTTAAATCTTTAAAACTACGCAACGGATTTTGAAGCGGTTTTTTTAAATAGATAGAGTGCTTCAAGGGGACGGTTTATATATATAATATATGTACGCGAAGCCGGGCCGTTAGCATAGTATAAAATGAAGTCGCTTTCGCCGTCTGTTAGCTTATATCTTTTAAACTACGCAACGGATTTTAATGCACTTTTTAGTAATAGATAGACTGATTCCAGAGCAAGGTTTATATATATACTAGCTATCCCGGCAAAGGTTGTTTTGCCTTAAAATAAAAAAAAAAATAGGGGTGGACTACCCCTAACATTTAGGGTGATGAAAAATAGATGTTGGCCGATTCTCAGACCTACTCAATACGCTCACAAAATTTCATGAGAATCGGTCAAGCCGTTTCGGAGGAGTATGGGAACGAAAACTGTGACTCGAGAATTTTATATATAAGATATAAACATCGTGCAAAGCCGGGGTCGATTCTTAGTAAATTACTAAAAATATATGGTGGAATTTAGAGCTGATGAGGTTGTAATGGATTTTTAAATAAACGTATGAATGTGCAGATCGGATTGTCGGTCAGTCAGTCAGGATGTCTCTGTGTATATTGAGATGATACTATCAACCTACTCGTATGTAAGCCGAGTTCCAGGGCTGCCAACCGTATGGGAAAAAAATCATAGAAATTAAATAATTGGATTTTTTCATTACAGATTACAGAAATACGAGAATTTTCTGTAAGGATGATGTACGATGTTAAAGAGCTATATTGAAGTACGAGATTAATGTACGAAATTTTGTATTAGAATAGAATAGGATAGGATAGAATAGAATAGAATAGAAAATAAATTATTCATATAAACATAATTTAAGCACTTTTGAATAGTCATAACATATTTTTTATCTACCGTTCATTCGGAAAGCTCACAAGTAGAACGAGCAAGAAACTTGTGTGTTGCTCTTTTAAATAATCCTTTTTTACACTTACAAGTCGAAATATGTGAATACAAACTACCATTATTCTTTTTATTACTAATTACTAGGCTATATATTTTAGTGTTGTTTATTATACAACTAGCTTTTGCCCGCGGCTTCGCTCGCGTTTTTTTATCCCCTTAGGTGTGGAATTTATCAAAATCTTTTCTTAGAAGATGCCTACGTCATAGTAGCTTTATGCATGTAAAGTCTCAGCCCGAGCGGTTTAAAATTGACAAAGTTTCATACAAACTTTCATCCCCTATTTTATCCCCTTGGGGGTAGAATTAATCAAAATCCTTTCTTAGCGGATGCCTACGTCATAAATCTACCTGCATGCCAAATTTCAGCCCCATCCGTCCAGTAGTTTGGACTGTGCGTTGATAGATCACCATATCAGTCACCTTTGAGTTATATATATTTAGATTTAGATTTAAGATATTGTAAATGACAATAATGTTTTTTTTTAGAAAAAACTTAAATTTCATAGTCCTTAAATATTATCTGATTGCACAAAGAATGAGTGCGTAGCGATTTCTATGTTGATTGTCGCATGCCTCCTAATTGTTCGGAATCGTTCGTTGATGGTAGATTTCACATATCATAAGAGTCTGTAATAGACCTACATGAATATACATATATTCAATTTTGAATATCCTATTTGATTTTTATTCCATCCCTGACGAGAGGCACACTGCTGACGTGTTTAGTCTACATGTGTCAGTTACACCATAATGATCACAATGATGCAACCATCATCAGATCATTTCCTCGGTTGTGTACAAACAGTAAATACGTGTATCGATACAGGGCTGAGTTTATTAAACTATTTGCTGAAATGTGGCAGTATGCCAGTAAACATACGCGATCACATTACGAGTACATGCTGATTTATAATCTTACTTGGTTAATATCTGAAATACAGTACTCAGGTTCGATTCATGAAGGTTTGAATGGATTTATAACCGCTTTATTTAGAAATATAAAAGAACTAGCTTTTGTTAGCGGCTTCGCTCGCGTAAATTTATCCCCTTAGGGGTGGAATTTATCAAAATCCTTTCTTAGGGGATGCCTACGTCATAGTAGGTTTATGCATGCAAAGTCTCAGCTCGTTCAGTTTAAAATTGACAAAGTTTCATACAAACTTTCATCCCCTATTTTATTCCCTTAGGGGTGAAATTTATCAAAATCCTTTCTTAGGGGATGCCTACGTCATAGTAGGTTTATGCATGCAAAGTCTCAGCCCGTTCAGTTTAAAATTGACAAAGTTTCATACAAACTTTCATCCCCTATTTTATCCCCTTAGGGGTGGAATTTATCAAAATCCTTTCTTAGGGGATGCCTACGTCATAGTAGCTTTATGCATGCAAAGTCTCAGCCCGATCGGTTTAAAATTGACAAGTTACAAATATACAAACTGTCATCCCCTATTTTATACCCTTGGGGGTAGAATTAATCAAAATCCCTTCTTAGCGGATGCCTACATCATAACATCTACCTGCATGCCAAATTTCAACCCGATCCGTCCAGTGGTTTGGGCTGTGCGTTGATAGATCACTACGTCAGTCACCTTTGAGTTATATATATTTAGAAGATTAATATCAATCGTCTAGTACCCATAACACAAGCTCTACTTAGGTTGGAACTAGATGGAATCCAGTATATTTTCCAGTGATATTATATTACATTATATAATTGTTATATTCCAAACGTGATATAAAATAAAGTCAGAAGCTAAAGTAAGTTATAAATATGTCATAACAACACCGTAAGTCACTGTTGCCTGCAACTTAATGAGACATAAGGCATTAGTGGAGCGCTGTGTGTCTAAAGTTAAATAATTCACGTGGCCCCGCCATTTTACGACATTTAAATTGCCTACGAAACAGTTATTACAAGGAAAATGAACGCCGACAGTAGCCCTCGTAAAAACATGGGAAATGAACTCATCTTTTACCGATTCAGCGTTTAACGTGAAAAATCGAGCAGTTAAAATTGAAATTAGGACGGCTGTTTATGAATTCAACAGTAAATATATGCAAATGTACCTTTTCTGCATATGATTTATAAATAGGAATAATATAATCTTATATATAAATTTCTCGTGTCACAGTTTTCGTTCCCATACTCCTCCGAAACGGCTTGACCGATTCTCATGAAATTTTGTGAGCGTATTGAGTAGGTCTGAGAATCGGCTAACATCTATTTTTCATCCCCCTAAATGTTAGGGGTAGTCCAACCCTAATTTTTTTTTTATTTTAGTCTAGTAATATAATAATAATAATAATATTTCAGGACAATTCACACAGCGCCATCTAGTCCTAAGCTAAGCAGAACTTGTGTTATGGGTACTAGATAACTGATATAAATACATGGATACATTTTTTTTTGTAAATAAACATATATTATACATAGAAAACACCCAGACCGATACAAACAATTATACTCATGAATACAAATGTTCGTGCCGTGCGAGGAATCCAACCCACGACCTTCGGATAGTGAAGAGGCGTGCTAAACAACTAGACCACCGAAGCTGTCAATATTTATACAAATAAACTCAATACAAACACTCTTATCTTACTCTTATCACTATGACTGATTTAATCTTATTATGTTTTTATTTTTGAGTCTAAATAAATTAGTGCAGTTTGGTAGTTTGTATTCACACATTTCAACTTAAAAATGTAAAGTTACAACTATTATTTAAAAGAATAACACGCAAGTTTCTTACTCGTTCTTCAAACTGTCAGCACTGTGGTCTATATGATTAATAATTTGTTAAATTTGAATTTGTCTTAAACATATTTGCATCGCAACTCGCAGCATCCTATTCACATCTTTGTCTGTACACGAATTTTTTTTTAGTGTATGACAATGGAATGATGCACCCGCCTGCGCTAACGGTACACGCTGGCGGGGCACCAGTGGAGGATGATAAGATGAACATGAGGTCAGATCAGTTAGCACATCACTAAGAATTTATCACGATGGTTTCTAGGGGGAACCGCGTGGAGGTCAACCTGACATGGTACATTGTTAACAATAAGATTATAACTATATGTATATAAACAAATTGTATAGCCAGCGCATGCGAACCTGCGCGCACAACTGAAATATATCAACTAGTTGTCTCCTAGAAAATTAAATTAGATAATCGTTTGCTTTTGCAATTTTATTTAAATACACATAAATATAATCCAGATATAGCCCATAAGATCATCAACCCACTATGTATACGTATTGTGATTCATAACTGCGGAACAAAAACTGTGGCCTGCAGCACGTTACAATAGCAATATTACTTCCCCATTGTTGCGCGTAACAATAATTTAAAACAGCTGTTTTCACTCATAAACCATGCGTACACCGGTTTTATTGCATTTTTCGTTTTATTACAACCGAATTAGATTTACTGTCGAACGTTTTGAGCTCTCGGCGATATATATGATTGAATATCATCGTAAAAACACGGTACGTGATGTTTGTTCAGTCCTTTGTGTGTTTGTACAGTTTGTACAGCGGTGATTCGGGTGTTTTGGTGTTTTTTATGACAGTCAAATGCGTTCGCAATATTGTAATACTTGATAAGCTATGTCATGTTTTTCTTCAGTTCTATAGACACTTTTGTATGCTGAAAATGTAGCCGTAAAACATTTTGTTCACAAAAAAAAGCCTAATACACTCCTTATAACATGAGCTGTCTCCCATCATCATCTGCTTCTTCCTTATCCCATTTATTTGTGGTCGTCGTAATATGTTTTTCGCTTCCATTCATCCCTGTTCGCAGTCATCGCGTTATTTACCTCCTTTCTTACCATATCATCTTTCACACAGTCCATCCATCTCTTTTTCGGCCTTCCTCTGCCCTTATAACCATCCACATTCATATATAACACGTTTCTTAAAATATTATCCTCGTTCCTACGCATTACATGTCCATGAGCTATTTCCCGTCCCGTCAAAATCGGTTCAGTCCGTTCAGAGAGTAGCAGAACAAACAGACAGACATTTTTTATGAAGATCCATAGTAATATTATAAACGCGAAAGTTTCTATGTATGGATGGATAAATAAATGAATACAAAACAAAATTTTAATACAATTTCATTAAATTTTTTTTTTTAGGAATAAAACTTATACATCAGAATTACAAATAGGCAATAAGTTTTATGAGGGTGAAACCGCGGGCACAGCTAGCATCACAAACATCGTTACCAACACGAATAGTAATACTCATAAATACAAATGTTAGGTACGAGAAATCGAACCTGCATCCATTAAGACGGTGTACAAAACCGCTAGACAGCAGAGGTCGTCATTTTTTGACATCATTATAATTGAAACTTTACTTTAGGATTGTATATTATTGACATACCATCCGTCATACTCGTGAACGGATGCTGCTTGTGGGGACTGGTCTGTTCAGGTTGTGAACACTAATTAGATTTTATGCAATAGCATATGCTGGTGGTCATTCTATTCTCCCAAATTTGAATTTAAATGAATCTGTATTATTATAAACATGTACAACATTTATTTGAAAAGAATACTAGCTGAGTTTCTTGTCAGTTCTTCTTATCTCGATATCATTCCGAACTGACGGTAGATTTGACATATCATAAGAGTCTGTAATAGACTTACATGAATAAAGATATTTTGAAATTTGGAAATTTTTGAACATACTATCTAAATAGATTTTTTTTTAACTACTCTTATGCTGTTGGCCGCAGCTGGCCGTTACAGCTTCACCGGACGATGGGGGGCGAGTGAAGATGGCACTCCAAACAAAAGGAAGGACTTACGGAGCGGCTGAAGGCCAACTCCTGCCTGACGGATACGACTTTAGTCTGAGGGCACCGCTAGGGGTTCGAACCTCGGCTCAAGCCGTCGTAATTTCGATCCCCGTTTGAATTGGACGGGGATCGATCGGGGCACTATCTCAGTATCAAAATGAAGCTATATATAGCTGGTACTCCAGGGTCAGATATGTTATACTATATGCGCTACTGGTTGGCTCCTAACAAAGATAGGTGAGACTGCATGAAATAGAAATATTAAGAAATAGAAATAATCTTTATTCAAATAAACTCATTACAAGCGCTTTTGAATAGTCATATTTTAATTCTACCACTCATTCGGAATGCAGATTCATCACAAGAAGAATGAGCAAGAAACTTGTGTGTTGCTCTTTTTAATAGATGTTTTTTTTATATAAATAATTACAGTATAACAAGTAGGAGGCATGCGATAATCAACAAAGAAGTCGCTACGCACTCATTATTAATGTAATCAGATAATATTGTCAGTGCTATGGATTTAAAGTTTTTCTATAAAAACATTATTATCGTTAACGAATTCTTCAATTTTGTAGTAAGCTTTTTTGCAAAGGAACTGTTTTATTTGACATTTAAATCTTTTTTTCTGGCAGATTTATAACAGACTCTGGTATTTTATTGTGAAACCTTACGCAATTGCCATAAAACGAATTATTAAAGCCAAACGACATTTAGGTAAAAAGTTTGTTATTAAAGCTTTTATTAGTGCAATCACTAACTCTTTTGAAACTGTCTATATTTCTTCTGGCATAGATGATATTTTCATAAATGTATTGCGAAGCAACGGTGAGGATATTTGATTCCTTAAAACACTCTCGCAATGACTCCCTGGAACCCATACCATAAATGGAGCGAATGGCCCTCTTTTGTAAAGTAAATATTGTATTTATATTAGCTGCTTTGCCCCATAACAAAAAATGACATATGCTATAATTAAATTAAATTATTACCATATCTCAGACGGATAAGGTCTTATGTTAGCATTAACATCTCGACTAGAGGCTCCTCTGGAGTTGTACAAAAGTGGAAATTAAAGAAATATAATAATATTAAAGTAAATTACTTTATTAAAAAGGCACGGACGAATATGTCTGTGGAAAATTGTATTTAATTAAATTAAATTATTACCATATTCAGTCGTATCTTATCTTAGCATTAGTGACAGGGTGTTATGTAAAAACAAAACATATGCAGTCCTTAACATGCGGGTAAAAACTGAATATGTTTTATTTTTGCTTAAGTACATGCAAAGTTCACTTAACTTTAGTCGCCTCAGCAAATATTTTAGATTAATGATTTTTATGTACACATATGTTAAAAAAAACATATGCGCTATAGCATGGGTGATAGTTTCAGTAACGTTTCGTTTTACTCTTAAAAGTTGCTGCAATTTACAAATCATGACTTAGTATTTCAGCTGTAATACATTCGTAATATGTTAAATCATTAAGGACTGTAGTAACTTAAATTAACTTAAATTTAATCCAACTAGAATGTTCTAGTGTATAAATACAGGCAACTGTCACCTGCACCATGCTACAATGAACGTATAATATAAATGTATATAATATATAATATAATATCTAATATATAAAATTCTCGTGTCACAGTTTTCGTTCCCATACACCTCCGAAACGGCTTGACCGATTCTCATGAAATTTTGTGACCGTATTGAGTAGGTCTGAGAATCGGCCAACATCTATTTTTCATCCCCCTAAATATTAGGGGTAGTCCACCCCTAAATTTTTTATTTTTATTTTTTAGACAAAATTTTTAGTTTCTATTTTTTTATGATACAACATACAAAAATACATACAATCCTAAATTTTCACCCTTCTATCATCAACCCCTATTTTTTTATAGCGTTATTAATTTATATGGCAAAACAACGTTTGCCGGGACAGCTAGTAATATAATACAATTGTCTCGTTCTCGTAAACATAATTCCAAATCAAACAGGAATATTACTCGGGAAGTTGTCGAGATACAAACCGACAGTAATTTTATGTGCATTTATTTACATACAAACAATCCCAGTTACCCAAATGCTGTAACTTTTTTAACATTCATTAATATCATTTTCCATATTCTAAAACAAATAACGGATCTTAACTGTACAAGTAAAATATACGTAACAAAATAGAATAGAATAGAAAATCAGTTATTCAAATAAATATAATTTAAGTCCAACGTCTAATCCAAGCAACAAAAGGTAGCAATAGAATAGAATAGAAAATCTTTTATTCAAATAAATTTAAGCACTTTTGAATAATCCTAACAATTTTATTAATCTACCACACATTCGGAAAGCTGTCTCATCACAAGAAGAACGAGCAAGAAACTTGTGTGTTGCTCTTTTAAATAATCCTTGTAAATTTACATTTACAAGTCGAAATGTCTGAATACAAACTACCAACCAACACTAATTTATGTGGGTCAAATATAAAATTATAAATAAGGGATATTAAATCAGTCTGTTTGTAATATTGAAATAATAATATATATATTCAGGATGATAATTTGTACCAGAAACTATACAAAACACATATAAATAAAATAGTGGAGACCATACAACACATCACGGGTGCTTGTTTGTCAAAATATTGAAATCAAGTTGCTACAATTAACCATTTTTACTAAATGCATATGAACAATAATATAAATCACAATAGACCAGACATAACATACACGACAAAACATCTTGTAGATATAGCCATCCCAAACACACACAATATACAAAGCACAGTCAATGAAAAACTAACAAATACACAGAACAATAGAATTAAAAAAACAATGGAAAGCACACACCATCCACATTACCCATAGTTTTGTCATCCACAGGAGTTATACCAAAAAGTCTGAACAAACACCTAGACACGTTGCACATCCCCTCCTCTACAATAGACCTATTACAAAAAGCCGTCATACTAAACACATGCCGAATAGTCAGAAAAACTTCTATCTTCATCACATAACTCATCCAAAGATATAATAAATATATATATATATATGTAATAATAATAATAATAATAAAACGCTTTATTGTGTACACATAAAATAATAAGAAAATACAGTAAATAGTAAAATAATAACAAAAGGCGGTCTTATCGCTAAATGCAATCTCTTACTGACAACCTTAGAGAAGAGAGGTAAGAAAATACAGTAAATAGTAAAATAATAACAAAAGGCGGTCTTATCGCTAAATGCAATCTCTTACTGACAACCTAGAAGAGAGGACTTATGTACATAGAATAAATAACCATTTTTACTACATGCATATGAATATAAATACGGTACATACACCAAAATAACATTTTTTACAAATTTTGTCTGTCTGTCTGTTTATTTTGGCTAATCTCTGAAATGGGTGGACCGATTTTGACGGGACTTTTATTGGTAGGTAACTAATGTAATAAGGAGTAACTTAGGCTACTTTTATTTGAGAAAAATAAAGTTAAATTCCACGCGGACGAAGTCGCGGGTGCAGCTAGTCTATACTATATTATAACTATTTTTTTCTTTATTTGGTCAAGCTCACAATACTAATCTACAGCTATACATATAAATAAAATTGGAGTGTCTGTTTGTAATATTGAAATAACCATTTTTACTACATGCATATGAATATAAATACGGTACATACACCAAAATAACATTTTTTACAATTTTTGTCTGTCTGTTTATTCCGGCTAATCTCTGAAATGGGTGGACCGATTTTGACGGGTGTTTTATTGGTAGGTAACTGATGTAATAAGGAGTACTAGATAACTTAGGCTATAGAGCAAGAGCCCACGACGGCCAGACATACGTCATTTTAGTAAACGTGAAAGTTCTTGTATGTGTGTCCCCAACACAGGAAAGAACGATCCCCAAACATGAAACCTGGATCGTGGTTCCTTTGGCAGTTACCAGGTAACAAAGGTGTAAAAAATTTCATATCAAATTCGTTATTTTAAGAAACTCCATATTTTCATATATTGTTTGTAGCATTATTATAACTTGCTCTGCTCGTTGCCAGACACTTAGTGTGGTTCCAACCCCCCGCCGGACGCCCCTAAACTATACTATTTTATAAATAAACTTACGTCATTTTAATAAAGCTGAACTTTATATATATTATTGAGAGAACTATTAAACTGAGTTTCCTAAATTGCCAGGCTCTTGGGCTACTACTTTTATTTGAGAAAAATAAAGTTAAATTCCACGCCGACGAAGTGGCGGGTGCAGCTAGTCTATACTACATTATAACAATTTTTTTCTTTATTTGGTCAAGCTCACAATACTAATCTACAGCTAGTAATTTCATAAAGCCACAAAAATAACGAGCTGGTTCTATAAATATCTAATACACATCGGCTTCGATACGATGTTACTGTAAGTACAGATAACTTTGTACATAAAACATCAAAGGGCACAGATATTCAGCTAACAAAACGACTTGTTGTTGTATCAATGCCGCATAGGGTTGCCAACTTTTTTGACAAAAAATAACGTATAAACTGGTTTGGATAGGAAGAAAAAGTATTTCAGATTTCATGTTTTTATTGCTTTAAAAACGTATTTTTGTGTGCTTTTAACACTAGAGTTGAGACAAATGTCACAATTCATAATTGACATCTTACATTTCTTTCAGTAATTTTAAATTCAAATTCAAATTCAAAAATCATTTATTCATGTAGGACATTTTAGCCGCTTATGAACGTCACGTTGTTTACATTATAATTTTAATTTTTTCCCTACCGTCCAGTTCGGTATATAGATCGAATTGAGAAGAACTGGCAAGAAACTCAATTGAATTACTTCTTTTTTAAAGTCAGTTTATTTACAGTGTATATTTATATCGGTGTCTATGTCTAACATTAAATGAAAATCCAGTGCATGAACAACTATTGCCATGCACGCTCCTCATTCAAGTAATCGTTTAATGAGTAATAGGCTTTGCTCAGTAAATATGATTAACAATATTACAAGTCGAAACGCCCACTCAGTACCACATAAGCTACTGTTTTAGGTTGACTGGAAGAGATCTCTTCTAGGCATAAGTCCACCTTTGCTCACATTATCTCTAAATTACAATATCTTTGTATTATCTGTGCAATAAAGAATATTCTTTATTGCATTCTTTATAGTCTGTGAATCATATATATATATATATATATATATATATATATATATGATTCACAGACTGTAAATAACATAAGAATACACATATATACAAAGCCACGACTGGTCTCATCCTTCCACCACCCTTTTCCTACTGCAGTCCTACCAGACAGTATACCTACCAGAAGAACACTAAATACATAAGTAATAGTGGCCCTATATACGATATTAAATGAATGTTCTGATAATCTAGTATGTCAGAAAGCGTCTCTAAAAATGTATATTTTTTTTTATTAAAATATATTTTTTTTTTCTGACTACTCTAATGCTGTTGGCCGCAGCTGGCCTTTACAGCTTCACCGGACGTTAGGGGCGAGTGCAGATGGCACTCCAAACCCGCGGAAGGACTTATGGAGCGGCTATCTGAGGGCACCACTAGGGGTTCGAACCTCGGCTCAGGCCGTCGTAATTTCGATCCCCGTTTGAATTGGACGGGGATCGATCGAATCTTTTATGTACACAACTGTAAATGTACCTAAAATGTTTACAGAATGTTGATGGGCTAACTGTATTTAATTAACGTACATTTAGGAATAAAATTATTATATATATATACTTTATTGCACTTATTACATTAATAGACAAAGACAGTTAAATTGTGAGCAAGGGCGGGCTTATCTCTGCAAGAGATTTCTTCCAGCCAACCTAACGCTGTGACAGAGGTGGTAATTAACGGGCAACGATAGTGCTTGAGTTTTTAAGTGGTTGTAATACATAACCATAGATATTCCAATGTATACTTAAAGAACAAACAAAAAAAAAAAAAAGCATACACACACTAAATATATAAAATACAATACATATAATAAATAAATATTATATTATAAATATAATAAAATAACCATATATAAATACCTAAACAAATACATAAGCAACTATTACATATAATGATTACGTGTGAAACCACGTCATGAATTAATGGAGAGAAAATGAGATTTTAATCTTTTTTTAAATGTGGTGATGGAAGGATTATTATTATTATTATAAAGATTATTATAAAGTATGGTTGGCAACCCTAGACCGCCGCACCAACGAAATAATGAGTCATTATTCACTGATAAATGGGAATCGGTTACGAATACAGACCCTGTTATATGAAATTGTGAACGAAGCTTAATTTATTGGCGAAAACAGTTTCAGAACTGAAATATTGGTTTATCTTAGTATGTCTTCAAACAGAAGTACTGCCAGCAATCAGTTCCAAGGCTGGCTTCTATTTACTGTCCAGTAAATAGAAAGAAAGAAAAGTATATTTGGCCAATACATAATCTTATATATAAAATTCTCGTGTCACAGTTTTCGTTCCCATACTCCTCCGTAACGGCTTGACCGATTCTTATTAAATTTTGTGAGCGTATTGAGTAGGTCTGAGAATCGGTCAACATCTATTTTTCATCCCCCTAAATGTTAGGGGTAGTCCACCCCTAATTTTTTTTTATTTTAAGGCAAAACAACGTTTGCCGGGACAGCTAGTAATATTATAATATTCTTCAAATTCAAATTAAAAAATCATTTATTCATGTAGGACATTTTAGCCGTTTATGACCGTCAATTTTTTTATTTTTATTGAGAAGTCATCGAAATACAGAAATATAAAAATTTCAATCGGGAATATGGTTATAGACTCTCTAAGAAATACTTAAAATCCATAGCACTGACAATATTATCTGATTACACTAATAATGAGTGCGTAGCGATTTCTATGTTGATTATCGCATGCCTCTTACTTGTTATACTATAATTATTTATATAAAAAAACATCTATTAAAAAGAGCAACACACAAGTTTCTTGCTCATTCTTATTGTGATGAATCTGCATTCCGAATGAGTGGTAGAATCAAAATATGACTATTCAAAAGTGCTTGTAATGAGTTTATTTGAATAACGATTATTTCTATTTCTATTTCTATTTGATTTACTAATTATACGTATAAATAATCCACGTTATATTTAAAACTCTATATAATACACAATACAATCTAAACTACAGACCGGTCCCAAGGACCAAGACAACTGCTACAGTGCACCTTAAACAATTTACAGGGTAGCGCGTCACGCATGAATGGGATCGATAGAGGGTAGAATCCACCCCAGCCGGTCGTCGACCCCGTCTCGCTGCAGCACTTGTCCAATTAATGATAATAATAAGGTCAAGTTCGGGGATGCAATTGGAAGATGTGGATTCTGACAGCGGCAACATGATGTTATTCAGTGGTTATAATATATTCTTGTTTATATGCTTTAATAAATACATTGCTTTTTTTGTACAACCATAAGATTACAAAAATTAAAAAAGTACGTAATATTTGAGGTTAGTGAGCTAGGTAATCAAATGACAGAAAGTTGCGCAATGGGCAGAGCTAGTATCTAAATATATATAACTCAAATGTGACTGACATAGTGATCTATCAACGCACAGCCCAAACCACTGGACGGATCGGGCTGAAATTTGGCATGCATGTAGATGTTATGATGTAGGCATCCGCTAAGAAAGGATTTTGATTAATTCTATCCCCAAGGGGATAAAATAGGGGATGAAAATTTGTATGAAACTTTGTCAATTTTAAACCGATCGGGCTGAGATTTTGCATGCATAAAGCTACTATGACATAGGCATTCCCTAAGAAAGGATTTTGATAAATTCCAGCCCTAAGGGGATAAAAACCCCAGGCAAAAACTAGTTTCATATATATTTCCAATTCCTTAAGAAGTACAGGGAACCGAATGCCATTCATTGATTTCTTTGACATACACATAATTAAAACAAAGCCTATACATCTATACATATAAATAAAATTGGAGTGTCTGTTTGTAATATTGATGTAACCGTTTTTTAGTACATGCATATGAATATAAATACGATATATATACCAAAATAACATTTTTTCCAATTTTTGCCTGTCTTTCTGTTTGTTCCGGCTAATCTCTGAAATGGCTGGACCGATTTTTACGGGACTTTTATTGGCAGGTACCTGATGTAAAAAGGAGTAACTTAGACTACTTTTATTTTAGAAAAAATAAGTTAAATTCCACGCGGAAGAAGTCGCGGGTAGAGCTTTACATTTGATATACATATACGCCTAAACAAATATATAGAAACAGAAATTATTATAATAGGACCGGAATGTACCAGCTATTAAAATGAGGAACGATAACGTCAGATTAAATAGAAACCCAAGTTAATGAAATTAGAACGTTATTAATTCAGTAATGAAGGTAATTTCTAGTGTCGATGTAGCTTCAAAGCTAGAAGATAAACCAGTAATGTTTAGAGAAAATCTTGACTACGATATTCATAATAAGATTACTAAAGTTGAAATTGAATATTATCTACGGAAATAATTGTATGCAGATGAACACCAATCGCCCCGGAGATTATTTGTAACAGCAGCCGCTTTGGGAAATTCTCTAAAACTTGATTAAAATATCTAATAAATTAATTTCTCAACTTCATCGGAATCTTTGAAGAAAATGCTCGTCCAAATTGATTGGTCTGTTCCCAAATTTGGATTATAACGCTTTGTAATGACTTTGTAAAACTTTCCGAGCGGCGAGATCTCGTAAGTATTCTGAGCAAAAGATTCTGATGCGGAGAATTTCAAAACTAAACAACTTTCACTGGAAAATAATGGGATAATAATACCTTTCGTGTAACATAAATTGTCTCTACGACGAACAAGAAATAATGAATCTTCTTGTAACATCATTATCTAATTCGAAGTCGCAAATATCAGTTAACGATGAAAAGAAAAAAATAATTTTGCTTCAGACGATTTCATAGCAATGTTTTTTTTCTAAATTGCGACAAAATACGTTGTGCATTCTGAAAGCGCATTGTACGGTGCAAGTAGACAGTGTCAGGAGTAGGATGTATCGCTGCTAGACGGGACGGAAGCAAAGCCAGAATGATTTCATGGCTGGCGGCACTTTGAAAACAGTTTTAAAATGTTTACTCCTTTAAAAACTTACGAGTATCTCTATAATAGTACAATATTAAACGAATATTCAGAAACAATTATTCATCAGAATCATAATAATTCACATTGTATTCCACACGAAATATAAATCTATTTCGAATTTGATCATCAAATTTCGATTATAAATTTATAAACGTCCGTATCCCGTAATTGATTGCAAAAAAATCACCCAATTCTTTTTAGTTTGCATTAATCGACATTTATTTTTGTTAGCCAATAATATATTTATTTCTTTGATTATGATTAAACATGCATAAACAGAAAATTTTGGATAGCCCGCAAAGTTCCTTTGGAAGAATTGTCAAAAGCATTTCACAAAGCTAGCCATGTCATAATCCGGCATCAGATATAAAAGTAATTCATCATGCACGTCCACTTTAAAGAGCTTATCCATCCACATTCAAATTACATCTTGCATATGCATTTCATATTTACCAGTGAAACGTTTAGGTGCTACATTAATTTTGGGTAACACGAACCAATTCAGCTTGTTTAATATCGAAACTTCCCTTAAAAATTGTTTTCCAAACTCGTTTGTCAAATGTCAGAAACTGGGAAAAACAATACGTTTTATCAATTTTCGTCATGGCCAATTGAAAATTTTTGTGAAACTTATCAAAAGCAATAGTTAAAAAATATATTAGCAGACCAAAGAATAAACAATATAACAAAAATGAATGTTATTCTAGTCTAGCCCGAGACTCATCTACATGAATATTCTCTGCCTTACCCAATTCTGCCGCTAGCCAATTGTTTTGTTTCTGTCTTGAAGGATCAAAATATGGTACTTAAATTACTAAGTGAACAGATCCTATTTAGGAATTTCACCGCTTGAGAAGTTGTAGTTTCTGTTACAACAATGTAGGCGATGATTACCACTTTTTAGAAAGTGAAGCATCACCCTATATACCATTCTAAATATATGAAATAATAATATTAATAAAACTACGGTACCTGTTTCTGGACTTTGTTCCATAGAAGGTAGATCCTGTTGAGATCGCCGTCTGTGACGATAATCAGCCCGATAGTCTGGCCACCTGCCGTACTGAGTTGGAGCATTCAAATACTCCTGCGATGAAAATCTTGAAGCTCGAGGCGGAGAGTACCCCATTTGACTATAATAGTCATGTCTAAAAACCACATCTGGGTGTGCCATACCCAATTGACTGCCGAAATGGGTTCTATGACCCAAATATTCGGGTTTCATTGGACCATCTGTAAGCTCATGTCCGTGGATAGATGTAGATCGTTGAGGACCGTAATCTCTCAAGCGGTTGGAGAAATCCATGCCCATTCTGTGCGGTGAATAGTCTATACCGCGAGGACCCATCTCAAAATGTCCATGAGGTCTGCTACTCCTGTAGAAATGTGGCGAAAACGGATTTTTGCTATCATGACTTGAGCGGGCTGGACTGAAATTTGTGTCATGTTTCCTCTCTTCTAATTTCGTTGGGTGGGCTTTATCGTTTTGGTGAATTACTTTATCAGAGCCATTTTGTGTGGGCTCCTTCTTAGGAGTCGCTTCCAGAGATCGCTGGCTCTTCTGTGGAGCTGTTGAGTCTGTCATATCTTGAGATGCCCTGCGATTGAACTCCTGTGGTTTTTCTGGCACCAAGCCTTGTTGCGGTACTTGAGACATTTTATACTTATTTATAAAGACATCAAAATAGTTACACCGATTACACTTACACACTTAGTTACACAAATAGAATAATATATCAAAAGTCTTGAATATTTACGTTTCTACAGTAGTATAAATTACGTATAATATATTTTTATAAACACTGAGTCTGTTATGCAATATAATAGGAAAATTAATCACAACCCAACACACAAGCTTTAAAACGAAGTATTCAATTATTAAAGGTTAAATCTTTTTCATCCAATATTTAGATATAAGTGGTATAACGAGTGATAGTGAATGAAATAGTGGCGTATCCGACAGAAATGAACAGATCAGAAACTTGTTGCTCCCTAACATCCAATTTCACGAATCGACAGCTGCGGTGGATATTAGCTTGCACCAATTCGAACGTTTTGTTTGACATGATCTTTTTGATAGAATAATATTCTATCTAACGAATTTCGTTGCACGCAACTAGAATAATATTTTACAACAAACCTATATACTAACTAGTAACTAGACCACCCAGGGCTAGCGGTGATGGCTTTGGTGGTTTAGTGATACACCGTTTTATGTCTGATAGTCCCGGGTTCGGTTCCTCGCATGATGCAAACATTTGTATTCATGAGTATGATTTTTTGTATCTATGTACTTATATCAGTTGTCTAGTACATATAATTCCATTCATCCCTGTTTGTAGTCATCTCGTTATTTACTCCATTTCTTACCATATCATCTTTTACACAGTTCATCTCAATTTGCCAGAAAAAATATGTAATGTGTTATAAAATATTTTCTTTGTAAAAAAGCTTATTATAAAATTGAAGAATTTATAAATGATAATAATGTTTTTGTAGAAAATATCTAACTTAAAATTCATAGCGCTGACAATGTTATCTGATTGAACAGAGATTAAGTGCGTAGCGGTTTCTATGTTGATTATCGCATGCCTAATCATTGTTAATGTAAATATAATTAAATCAATATTTATTTAAAATAGCAACACACAAGTTTCTTGTTCATTCTTCTTGTGATGAGTCTGCATTCCGAATGAGCGGTAGAATAAAAAAACTTGACTATTCAAAAGTGCTTATATTAAATTTATTTGAATGAAGATTATTTCTATTTCTATTTCTGTTTCATCCATCTCTTTTTCGGTCCGTATAAATATCCACATTCGTATAACACCTTCCCTAAAATATTAACTATTACTTCAGAGCATGATAAAATAAATCAACTATACTCGTATAACAACAAAAAACTTTTGTAAATGACACAAGCCCGGACAAATTAATAAACGTATTTTGGAAATATCAGACCCGTTACTAGCTGCGTATCACATGCCACGATTGAATTACATACGTGTAAATCTCTCGTTGGAATATAAACTCAATCACCGAACAATAGAGTTGATATACGTTCGTCTCGAACCAATGTCGCCCGAGTCAACAGAATTTCGCTAGTGGCCTCTTCTGCCATTCCTTGATAATCAAGTTTATGTCTTTGTTCTGGAGGTTCAGATAGTTTATGTTGATATTATATTAAAGCGTTAATACAAAATATTGTACTATTTGTGCATAACGCACCTTTTTATATGATAGAGTTAGAATAGAAAATAATTTATTAAAAAAAACTTTTGAATAGTCATAACAATTTTTCGCCAAAACTACTGAACCGATTTAAATAAAATTTGGTACTCATATAGCCTAGACCACGTGAAAGGACATAGGCTACTCTTTAATGCGAGAAAAGGATTATAAGGGGTTTAAGGGTAGACGAAATATTGTATGAAAGTAAGTGAAGTTAATAGTTAGAGTGATTCAAGAGGAAGGTTTATATATATAATACATGTACAACTGTGGGAAGCCGGGGCGTGTAACTAGTTAAATTACAAGTCTCCACAATAATTGCAGCGATACAAAGCCAGGATGTGTCGCTAGTAATTAAATATTTACAATACTATAACGATTATTCTCTCCTACTTAAATTTTTAATTAACCACCGAAACATTTCATTTGTCATTTAATTTCTATATTCTTTGTCAGTTACTTTCTTATTTGTCTGTTAACAAAATATTTGCTTCTGTTATTTTGCTTTGTACTGTCATTTTGTACTCCAGCAATGGCAGACAGTTAATGTTTGCAGGGATCAAACTTAGGAGAATAAATATATTGCTCTAGGGGTTGAGATGTTACAGTTAAAAATGATTTTTATTCTTACTGTTCAATGAATTTGAAGGATCAAAGATATGTAATAGAGTAAGTAGATATAAAAAATTGCCCTCAAACATGATAATGCATGAGATCACAGGAAATATATTGCAAAAATTTTTTTTTTTTTTGCACCAATTACAGAAAATATTAATTAATATAAAAATATGTATAACAATGACGAGTATAAAAGGCGGGCTTATCGCTGAGCAATCTCTTAGAGGTAACCTGTAACTATCTAAATATATATAACTCAAAGGTGACTGACGTAGTCTATCAACGCACAGCCCAAACCACTGGACGGATCGGGCTGAAATTTGGCATGCAGGTAGATGTTATGACGTAGGCATCCGTTAAGAAATAATTTTGATTCATTCCACCCCCAGGGGGATAAAATAGGGGATGAAAGTTTGTATGAAATTTGTCAATTTTAAACCGATCGGGCTGAGACTTTGCATGCATAAAGCTAAGAAAGGATTTTGCCGCGAGGAGCCGCGGGCAAAAGCTAGTCTGTATATATATTTAGATTTTTATTGTAGGACATTTATTTGAGAGTTTTTTTTAGAATGGAACAGTCTATTTTATAGGCTTCTGCCTGGCCTAATTACTTGGTGGGACTTGTGATACGTTCAGGTGTTGTTCCACATTTTTAACTGAAATAGGTTAAGTATTTGTTATTAAAGATATGGATTATGTTGACTGACAATAACTTATTATCATTTACTATTATATTTCTGATTGAAAGACATTGAAGGACACCGATTCCAAACTAAAAAAAATTCCCAAAAAAATGTTATCGAAATATGATCATAATGAAGAGCAATGATTATTAAAATCCTCCAAATTTGAGTTATATTAAAAACTAATTCCCTTACAATATAAATTAATAATAATAATAATATCTCAGGACAATACACGGCGCTGTGTGAATTGTCCTGAGATTTTTTTTTTTATATTTTTATTATTTTTTCTTAGCTTTTGCTGGTTTCTTATTATTATTATTCTCTTTTTCACAGCTTAAGCTTGTGACTAGTACCGAGTTATTTTTTTTTTCTCAGCTTTTGCTGGTTTTCTCCACACTTACGGGCCGAAACCATGTAAGTGCAGAGTGTGTGTATGTCTGTGAGTGTGTGCGCGTGCGTTATTATTATTATTATTATTATCTAATCTGTCTGATGTACCGTTTCTCATCTTAGTCCCTACGGCGTTTAATTAATGCTAATGATGTAAGTTGGCGCTGTATTTGCACATAGCGCGAGATGTTTCTCTTATTACGACGACGACTATTATGTTAATGATATCGCATAATTTTATTTTGCAGAACCTTTACAATCTGGAGTTTATTTCATTACCATAATTCTTGTCTACCATTCATGTCTGTTTACATATATATCTGAGTGTCTTGTCAGTTCTTCTCATCTCGAAGTCACTGATCAAACTTTTTGCCTTTGCAATAGCATAAGCTGGTGGTCACTCTATTCTCCCAAATTTAAATTTTAATGAATCTGTATGATTGTAAACATGTATAACATTTATTTGAAAAGAATACGAGCTGAGTTTCTTGTCAGTTCTCATCTCGAAATCATTCCGAACTGACGGTAGATTTGACATTTTATAAGAGTCTGTAATAGACCTACATGAATAAAGATATCTTGAATTTAAAAATATATATATATATATATATGTAAATTTTTTTTAAAATATATATTTACTAGCCCCGGCTTCGCACGAGTGTATATGTATTATATATATATAAACCTTCCTCTTGAATAACTCTATCTTATCACTGCTCTTATGACTGATTTAATCTTATTGTATATTTATATTTGACCCTAATACATTAGTGCTTGTTGGTAGTTTGTATTCACACGTTTCGACTTGTAAATGTAAACTTACAAGGATTATTTAAAAGAGCAACACACAAGTTTCTTGCTCGTTCTTCTTGTGATGAGACAGATTTCCGAACAAGCGGTAGATAAAAAAAATTGTTATGACTGATGATGATATATTCTATTTTTTTATTATTGATCACTATATTCGTTAGCAGTCACAGCTGAGTAGAATGGGCAAGAAATCAATTCATGAGTCACAATCATTCATTCAATCAAGAAATCTTCTAGCAGCGTACTGGTTGGGATGCTGGCGTGATGTTGACAGGTTATGATAAAATGATTGTTACAAAAACAATAATAACAGGATGTAAGCGACTGCTGTAAAAGATAATCTGGATTAAATTGTAAGAGCCATTGTTTTGTTTCACTTTCAGTATAGCCTACCGGTTGGTTTACCGAAATGTTGGCTTGAAATGGTAAACGTAAGGTTTAACTAGTAGATACAATCGGTTTTTTTAAGTACTAACTGTTACAGCATAGGTACAGTAGGTACCGAATACTTTATTTTTATAAAATAAAAGTAGCCTAAGTTACCCCTAATTATCAGCTACCTGCCAATAAAAGTCCCGTCAAAATCGGTCCAGCCATTTCAGAGAATAGCCGGAACATAGAGACAGACAGACAAAAATTATAAAAAAAAATATTATTTTGGTGTATGTATTATATTCATATGCATTTAGTAAAAAACGGTTATTTCAGTATTAAAAACAGACACTCCAATTTTATTCACATGTATAGATTTATGGATGATAATGGAATGGTGCACCCGCCTGCGCTAACGGTTTACGCTGGCGGGGCACCAGTGGAGGATGATAAGATGAGCATGAGGTCAGGTCAGTTAGCACATCGTGACATATTCACTAATCATTTATCACGATGGTTTCCAGGTGGAACCGTGTGGTGGTCAACATGGTACATATATTATACATATATACCATCCTCTAGTATGTTAAAAAGTGCCTTAAAATCCGTTACGTAGTTTAAGAGATCTAAGCGAATAGACATCGGTAGCGACCTCATTTTATACTATATAAACATATCTGTACAACTAGCGCTTAACCGCGACTTGATCCGTGTGAAATTTGACTTCATTTTTATTGAATTAACTAACATGTCTAAAATAATAAAAACGTAAGTTACTCCTTATAAAATTAGCTATCTGTTAATGAAGATACCGTTAAAATTGATCCAGCCGTTACAGAGATTAATCAGAACAAACAGATAGACAGACTGACTATCTGTTAGTAACCATATAACAAGATCTGTTTAGCTTTAGATTAGATGGTGCTGTATGGAATATCCAGGAACAAAATACAATTAAAAGAGTTATATCGGCCACCGTGCGGTACGATATGAAACTTGTTCAATAAATCTAGCCATGATTCCGTATACACCTGTACGGGTTCGATCCGAACTTGGCTCCACTCCAGCTTGTAATCTCATATTAATACTGTTCGGGATATCTTTGACCTATTATTATAAATTTGGCAGAACCGAATCCCCATCAGAAATTGATGTTGTTACTTTCTTATCAAATAAGATTACAGTCTACCGGACAGCACGCAGACTGATACAAACAATCATACTCATAAATCGGGGCATAAAGGCATAAAGTGGGGAATCGAACCCGCGACCATCGTATAGTAAAGCGATACGCTAAACCACTAGACCACCGAGGCTGTCAAAGTTACATTAAGTTTACAAAGTTACATTTATTACTAGTTACTCGCCCTGGCTTCGTACGGGTATACATGTATTATATATATAAACATTCCTCTTGAATCACTCTATCGATTAAAAAAATCCGTTGCGTAGTTTTAAAGATTTAAGCATACATAGGGATGGACAGACAGAGACAGCGTCTTTGTTTTATACTATGTAATGATACTAAGAATCGAACCAGTGACTATCAGAAGTATCTTAAACCATGATCATTGAGTCCTTCAATGATAAGAACATAATATTGTAGTTGACAATTTCATGCGTGAATTCAAATTCAAAATATCTTTATTCATGTAGGTCTATTACAGACTCTTATGGTATGTCAAATATACCGTCAGTTCGGAATGATTTCGAGATGAGAAGAACTGAAAAGAAAATCAGCTCATATTATTTTCAAATAAATTTTGTACATAGAAATAGAAATAATCCTTATTCAAATAAACTCATTACAAGCACTTTTGAATAGTCATATTTTGATTCTACCACTCATTCGGAATGCAGATTCATCACAAGAAGAATGAGCAAGCAACTTGTATTTTCTCTTTTGAATAGACATGTTTATAATAATACAAATTCGTTTTTAAATTCAAATTTGAATCATCAGAGTTGGCTAAAATTAGTTACAAAATTTCAACATAGATGGCGCCCTAGTGTTAAGTGATTGAAGCGCATTTACTTTTTTTTATTTATGATTGTTGTAATGGCAGTCTTTACCCTACCCTGACTGTACCCCTAATACAGATACGTCAAATCTATACCGGTGTTTTAATTAATAACAAATTAGGAAGTTAAACAAGTGTTAGGGTTCGCATGGATATTTTCGAAAAATCTGATATTTTATATTAAAAGAAGGTAGTTTCATTATTACTCGGTATCGGTAAAATAGTTGCATATAACCCCCACTCATATCTTCTCTGTATAAAAGGGAGGGTTTTTGTAAGCCGCGGTATTCGGTCTTTGAGCACAGGATGTGCTGGTTGTATTTTAATTGCTAAAGTGAATTGTGTTAGAGACATAGTTAAATTAATGTTATATAGTTGTTATTTTATTATCATACATACTTTTACTAGTACATAAAGTTGATATATCTAACACAAGTAAGAGTTATAGGTCATCACTTTATATATTAATATTTATGTTATCATAAGGAAAAAAACAAATAAATATCGATATATTATAACGTACGGTAACTACACTAACATCGGTTAGTGTCGTTACCTTATCGGCGACATAAGGCAGTTTGCCTCACAATAACCTACATTAGGGGAATGACGCGGATGCTCAATATAGCCAAGATGTTATACTCCTACAGCCATACTGTTATAACGTAAAGGGAAAGTAGTTTTATGTTTCGCATGAACATAAGTATGTTCATGCGTCAAAATTAGTTTTCAATTACAATTACGTAAAATAGTAACTTTACTATTTTACGTGTAATTGAAAACTGATTTTCAGCCTAATAGTACATTAATAAATATTATAATTAAAGAAGACATATAGAAATACAAATAAAATTCGTTTTACTTTCTACATTTTTTTTTGAAGTAGTATTATTTTTTATAATTTCAATTTTCTGGTAAAACGGAACGCCATTGTACGCTGACAGACATGAGTGACTGATTTCTTAAATCAGTGTACTATTCTTTTTTCTTATCTATATTGTCTAAAAATTTTTATTTTTTTTTACAAATACAAATACTTAAGAAGTCCCTGAATTCTGAGGTAGGAATAGAAAATACCTGTGTTTCAGAAGTCAGTGTCCTCTTCCATATTGAGGTGTACTTTAAGTGAGTTTATTATGATATATTACAATTTACGTAGGTTGGTGTAATCACAGGAGTGTGTGTGTGTGTGTATGTGTGTGTGAGTGTGAGTGTATGTGTGTATGTCTTGAGAAATTGGTGATAATCTAGAAACGCCTATAGAAGTGCTATTACCGTATCAATAATTCTGTCTGTTCATAATCTAGTGTTAATAACCATTTCTTAAGGTAATTTCTGTATATTATCTGTGCAGAATATGTAATGGATTTAACTGTAATACCACAGATAACATCTAATACTAAGTAGTTCTCTGTTAGATTTAGCTCCATAATAATGTTAGGTTTATTCCAAGTATTAACTTTAGGAATGGTTTAAATCACGATCATTTAGACTACATTTCGTCAGAGTTTTAACAGATTTTTTGTAATGAGACTGTGGCAGTTTGTTGTAAAACATTACGCAATTTCCATAAAACGAATTACTAACATTCGTCAAACGGCACTTAGGTAATGCTGTACGAAATCTGTGTTTTATGTTTTAAAATATATATTTTTACTTTCCACATATGTCCAGTGATGCAATTTATAACTTCCAATAGTGTTACAAGTTCCACGCCGTTATTGTCTCGGGAACTCTACCTCGACCAACCTCGTTGGAAGTTGTATTGATTTTTGCATTTACGTGCTCAAAACGAATAGAATAGAATAGAAAATTCTACATTCATATGAACTTAAATTTATACATTTTGAAATAGTTACCCTTTTTTTATACTACTATAGTGGCAAACAAGTATACGGCCGATAGAAATAGAAATAGATTTAGAAATAATCTTCAATAAAATAAACTTATAATAAGCACTTTTGAATAGTCAAGTTTTTTTATTCTCCCGCTTATTCGGAATGCAGATTCATTACAAGAAGAATAAGTAAGAAACTTGTGTGTTGCTCTTTTAAATAAATATTGATTTAATTATATTTTATTAACAACAAGGATTAGGCATGCGACAATCAACATAGAAACCGCTACGCACTTAATCTCTGTTCAATCAGATAACATTGTCAGCGCTATGAATTTTAAGTTAGATATTTTCTACAAGAACATTATTATCATTTATAAATTCTTCAATTTTATAATAAGCTTTTTTACAAAGAAAATATTTTATAACACATTTGAATTTTTTTCTGGCAAATTGAGTACAGACTCTGGCAGTTTGTTGTAAATCCTTACGCCAGCTGATGGTAAATTGTTACCATAGCCTGTACCGGTAAGTTTGTATTTTAACAAATTAAAACTATAATGCAAGTGATTTGGAGATCATGTTCTAAAAGTATATGTTGAAATTCAAGACAAAAATAATTATTACAAAAAAATAGAAAATAAATCAATATAACTGACATGAAGTGTTTATAAATCATATTTATGTCTCTTAAAATTACAAGTAATTATCAATTACAATAACCCTGGACAATTAACACAACGCCATCTAGTCCCACGGCAAGCAGAGCGTGTGTTATGGGTACCAGACAACTGATATAAATACTTAGATATTTTTTTGTCAATACATACATAAATAGAAAACACCCAGACCGATACAAATAATCATACTCATGAATACAAATGTTTGCACCGTGCGAGGAATCGAACCCGCGACCATCAGAAGTAAAGCGGTGTGCTAAACCGCTAGACCACCGAGGCCGTGAAATTAACAAGCAGAGATATTTTTTTTTATACTATGATGGTGGCAATCATACATACGGCCCATCTGATGGTATATGGTTACCGTAGCCTATGAACGCCTGAAACACCATGGGTATCACTTGCGCGTTGCCGACCCATAAGAATCCTATACCCTTCTTGAAAAACCCCATGCTGTTATTGTGTTCAATACATAATGAAATATTAAAACGTATTGATACACATGTATTAAAAAAATTCAAAATATCTTTATTCATGTAGGTCTATTACAGACTCTTATGATATGTCAAATCTACCGTCAGTTCGGAATGATTTCCGAGATGAGAAGAACTGACAAGGAATTCAGCTCGTATTTTTTTTTATTTTAATGTTGTACATATTTACAATAATACTTTTTCGTTTAAATTCAAATTTGGGAGAATAGAGTGTTTGCAACCTGAACAGACCAGTCCCCACAAGCAGCACCCGTTCACGAGTATGACGGATGAGTCAGCCATCATTGCACTCAACCATATTAGAGGGAGCACATCGACCCGGCCCACCACGCCGCCACAAGTTTGAACTTTATAGCGAGCATGACTGTTTCAAGTTACTCCACTACGTCATTTATATTACTTACAGTTTTCACCCATTACAATATTTAATTTACATTATTTAAATTACAATATGTCATTATTAAATTTAGAATAAGTTTCTTTAGTGTTTATTACATTATCTATGTCAATGGGAAAGTTATATACCTCATAACAAAAGTTAAAATTGTAATTAAGTCCACGCATTGTAATCATTCAATTCAATTTTTTGTATAGAAATGTACAGATCCTCAAAGATATGGATAACAATCTGCAATTATTCTGATTATTTTCCTTTATAATTCTCAATTTTTTTTAACTCTAGACACTTGCAAAGAAACGTAACACAGAAGTTAAAATAATAAAAAAAATTGCATAAATATCTTATATAACTACATCGAAAATTAGATCTTATGGGTAAGAGAATAAGGTTCAAAAAGCAGTGTTCTATTGATTATATCAAGCATTTTTTCAGGATTCAACCACGCCAAATATCATTAAAGCTACGTGAATTGTGTACACACTGCAATATTATATCGCTACTGTTCCAGCGCGTCGATGTTTGCTTTTTGTTTTAAATGTAAGTGAAATATGTGTACTGGTTTGGAGGGAAAACTAACTGCACGTAAAAGCTAAAATATCTAATTTTGGATTGCAAATGGAGTTATAAATACTCATGAATAGTGTTGCCAGGTGTCCCGATTTGCGCGGGACGTCCCAATTTTCAGGGGTCTGGACGCGTCCCGATTTGTACATGATCGGGATGCTACATGTCTGATTAAGATTAGATTAGTCAAGACTGGTATGTAAGACTGGCTGTACACGCGACTTCGTCCGCGTGGAATTTAACGTTATATTTCTAAAATAAAAGTAGCTTAAGTTACTCCTTATTACATCAGCTACCGGCCAATAACGGTCCAGCCATTTCAGAGATTAGTCGGAACAAACAGACAGACAAAAATTGTAAAAAATGTAATTTTGGTGTATTTACCGTATTTATGTTCAAACTAGCTTTTGTCCGCTGCTTCGCTCATCTTAATTTATCCCCTTATGGGTGGAATTTATCAAAATCCTTATTTAGGGGATGCCTACGTCATGGTAGCTTTATTCGTGGAAAGTCTCAGCCCGATCGATTTAAAATTGACAAAGTTTCATACAAACTTTCATCCCCAATTTTATCCCCTTGGGGGTAGAATTAATCAAAATCCTTTCTTAGCGGATGCCTATGTCACAACATCTACCTGCATGCCAAATTTCAGCCCATCCGTCCAGAGGTTTGGGCTGTGCGTTGATAGATAACTATGTCAGTCAGTCACCTTTGAGTTATATATATTTAGGTGCATGTAATAAAAAACGGTAATTTCAATATTACAAACAGACATTCCAATTTTATTTATATGTATACATTAAATACATATTTAATTTAGGTAATTAATATAATACTATACTTGCACTAGTAGTTTAAAACGCAATAAATTAAACCCACACTTAAAAACCTCTTGTTTGTTTTTTTGTTTACTGTACGGATCTGCAACCCTATGTCCCAATTTTTTTGACCTCATGCACCGATTTAATATGAATCGTATCTGGCAACACTAATCATGACCTACTGAATTTGAACTGTCCACTCGTCCGACAATTTTATCTCTACACGGGTATCTTTAGATGCTTTATCTAAATATATATAACTCAAAGGTGACTGACTGACATAGTGATCTATCAACTCACAGCCCAAACCACTGGACGGATCGGGCTGAAATTTGGCATACAGGTAGATGTTATGACGTAGGCATCCGTTAAGAACGATTTTGATTAATTCTACCCCCAAGGGGATAAAATAGGGCAAGAAAGTTTGTATGAAACTTTGTCAATTTTAAACCGATCGGGCTGAGACTTTGCATGCATAAAGCTACTATGACGTAGGCATCTCCTAAGAAAGGATTTGATACAATCCACCCCTAAGGGGATAAATTAACGCGAGCAAAAGCTAGTCTATACATAGAAATAAAATTGGAGTGTCTATTTGTATTATTGAAATAACAGTGTGGCTTCACATCTCGGAAAGTGTCTTGAAAGTAAGGAGACACGATATATGGAGCCCTTTTAGTGGTGACTTTTCACAGTCTCACTCTATGTTTATGTAGCGGGAAATCCGGACGGTTATTTGTTAATCCAGAGGGAGCGATGTTCGGTAGAGAATATTAAGTGCCCGCTGATGCTTTGTCAATATACCTACCTATCAAATAAGATTCTGGCCAAGGATGTTAACCCTAGAAAGATAATCTACATCTCTTAGACGTAATTCCGATGCAAATATTACTAAATCTTTTTTATTTTTCAACATAGTGCCTAGAAAGATAATCTACACCTCTTAGACGTAACTCCGATGCAAATATTACTAAATCTTTTTTATTTTTCAACATAGTGCCTAGAAAGATAATCTACACCTCTTAGACGTAACTCCGATGCAAATATTACTAAATCTTTTTTATTTTTCAACATAGTGCCTAGAAAGATAATCTACATCTCTTAGACGTAACTCCGATGCAAATATTGCTAAATCTTTTTTATTTGTCAACATAGTGCAGTTTCCTTCTCAGTTATCTCAGTCGCCGAGCAGAGCTTACGGTAGACGTTTGTATCACCACGGTAAGTACAATAATTACGTATATATAAGGATAGCATACGTCCGACAGATGTATGATTATCTTTTGAGTAACTTTTGGACTCCGTTCCCTATAGTAATAGTATTAGTCAGTAATTTTTATGTTTCAGTTAATTTTAGTTATTTACTGCTATGGCTGGACGCAGTGCCCTTGATTATTTGAGATTCCTTCAGAAACTGATAGTGAAATAGATCATTACATGAAGATTCTGAGCTTGTAGGTATAATATTTTTTGGTCTTCAGCACGAGGTACGTTATCATCCCTGTACAATTTTGTACAAAATTGTACCCATATAGAATTTTATTTATCTATGCAAGCAATTTTTGTAGCCGTATTTGTGTTTTTGCGACCCTTTTTTATTTAGAACTAGCCACACGCCCCGGCTTCCACGGGTGTACATGTATTATATATATACCTTCCTCTTGAATCACTCTATCTATTAAAAAACCGCTTCAAAATCCGTTGCGTAGTTTTAAAGATTTAAGCATACATAGGGATAGACAGCGACAGCGACTTTGTTTTGTAATATGTAGTGATAAATAAATATGTGAGATTTTTTACTTCTCTGTACGAACCTTAAGTTTTATTAACCCAATTGAATTACTGTTTTTTTACAGCTATAATACCAGAAAGAAAGAAAGAAAGAAAGAAAGAAAGAAAGAAAGAAAGAAAGAAAGAAAGAAAGAAAGAAAGAAAGAATGAAAGAAAAAAAGAAAGACAATAATTTATTGACAACCATTATTACATTTACACATTTGACAAATGTACATTTTACATATATATATATATGTATGCACACACACACTCATATACATATACACATACATACATACATACACACTTAGAACAATTACAAAAAAAAACATACTACTACACACAGTAGCAATATACTATAGTTGTAAAACGAGATATGATCTACAAATCGAGTGGGAATACACCAGTGAATTTGTCGATAATCTGCCGGCAGCGAAGCTGCCAAGATCTGGAATATCTGCAGTGGTATGAGTGTATTAGTTGCCACTTCCGGGATTGTACTTATACATATTAAATAACTTTTACTTACTATGCAGAGATACAATATATCTGTACAGGTCATAGCAGAAGCATAAGAATGTTGCCAGCTGACGATCCCATTGTTGCGGGAACAGCTTTTAGGTAGCTGATGTAATAAGGAGTAACTTAGGCTACTTTTATTTTAGAACAATAAAGTTAAATTCCACGCAGACGAAGTTGCGTGGACGTGTATAGCTAGTATTTAATAAATTATTAACTTCGATGACAAAAACTCCGAAACGAAATGTTTTTTGATATCAGTGGTTTTATCAAATAGTTCATACGTTTTTAGGACATGAAATAGAAATAGAAATAGAAATAATCTTTATTCAAATAAACTCATTACAAGTACTTTTGAATAGTCATATTTTGATTCTACCACTCATTCGGAATGCAGATTCATCACAAGTAGAATGAGCAAGAAACTTGTGTGTTGCACTTTTAATTAAATATTGATTTACTTATTTTTAAAACAACAAGAATTAGGCATGCGACGATCAACATAGAAACCGCTACGCACTTAATCTCTGTTCAATCAGATAACATTGTCAGCGCTATGAATTTTAAGTTTTGATATGTCATTTAAATGAGCCTATTGATATAGTGCGAGATTCTTACATTGCCGTATCACAGTTATCTAATGTAATAATAATAAGTAATGATTTTAACTGTATACCCTCAGAAATATTTGTTCTGTTTTATATATTTTTACAATGTTTTTTAATATTATATTTAAAAAAAAATGATAAATTTTAAAAAGTCAAAATAACACAAATTTCAAAATAAGAACATGTTTAAACATATAGTAATTCAAGCAAAATTATCTTAATACATTTACTTGTATTACAAAGATAACAATGTATACATCATTATCTTTAAAAAACTCATCTCATCTCAGGACAATTCACACATATATTTTTTTTGTAAATACATACATATTACACATAGAAAACACCCAAACCAATACAAACAATCGTACTCGTGAATACAAATGTTAGTGCCGTGCGAGGAATCGAACCCGGGACCATCGGTCGTAAACCGGTGTGCTAGACCGCTAGACCATCGAGGTCGTGGGTAACAGTTATAAATGAATAACAATGAATAACAGTTATTCATTGTATAACAGCTATAAATGAATAACAATACAAAACTAAAATCATAAATACGTGAAAGGTTATATAAAGGTTTCTGTAAAAACATAACAGATACACATACAGAATATGTATAAGGGTCAGGAGTGAGCGACAGCTTCAGAAATGTAGGATCTACACGCCGCGCCAACATTATCTTATAAAACATGACATGAGCTATTCATACATATTTATTGGGCCGAGTGTACTCGCCGGACAACATCCGAAACGGGGTGTAATAGTTATACCGATATGTTTATTTATATCGCATTCAAATTCAAAATATCTTTATTCAAGTAGGTCTATTACAGACTGTTATGATATGTCAAATCTACCGTTCGGAATGATTTCGAGATGAGAAGAACTGACAAGAAACTTAGCTCGTATTCTTTTCAATGTTATACATGTTTACAATAACACCGATTAATTTTTAAATTCAAACTTAGGAGAATAGATTAGCCAGCATATGCTATTGCAAAAGCAAATAGTCTAGTCTAGACGGATCGGGCTGAAATGTGACATGCACAGGTAGATGTTACGAAGAATTTTGTTGGTATATTTGACATATCATAAGAGTCTGTAATAGACATACATGAATAAAGATATTTTGAATTTGAATTTAAATTTGAATTTGATTAATTCTACCCCCAAGGGGATAAAATAGGGGATGAAATTTTGTCAATTTTAAACCCATCGGGCTGAAACTTTGCTACTAGTTAAATTGAAATAAAGCTACTACGAGGCATCCCCTAAGAAAGGATTTTGATAAATTCCACCGCTAATAAATTAACGCGAGCGAAGCCGTAGGCAGAAGTTAGTTCATAAAATTAAGAAAAATTAATAGTCAACCATAAAATCTGTTTGGGTCATATTGTCAAGTAGCCGAGCTTTCAAGACGTAAAGTTTCACCGCAGTTTCTTGGTTTGTAGTCGTACTTGTAAAACTTTCTACTACAAATTACATTAAATAAATTTTAAACTACGCTGTGATGAAAAGCAAGGATTTTATTTAATAGGAACGCCTTTAAAATGTGATAACATTTAAGTTTGTAAACTAGAATGCGTCTTATTTTGTTTGGTTTGAATAAATTTAATATCTATAGATATTTAATGTTTTTTTTTAAATAATAATATCTATACCCGGATATTAAATTCCAGATTTGTTACTATAATAATAATAATAATAATCTTTATTTGTCTCAAACAAAAACTTTTCACACAATGCAACTGTTGCCCATACAATAATATAATTTAAAACTAATGAATGAGACAAAACGGTCTATAACTCAGTGAGGGCAGTGAGTCCACCCTCTCTGCTATTCTGTTATAGTCTTTATCAGTAAAATAATACAATAAGAGATCAACGACGACGATAGTATATTAAGTTAAGTTCTAAACTACAACTAACAAAGTAAACATAAAAATTGACAATAACAAGATTACAAACTAATAAGATTGGACAATAACAAACTTAAATATGTATAATCTAAACATTATTCAGGATTAGTTACAACATTAAATAAAAACTAAGAATTATTCAGAATTATTTTATCATATATACCACCAGATGCAGACGTGCGCCTACACATACATATCGACACAACTTAGTAGATTACAATACTACGTATGAGAAATCCAAGATAGTATAAATATTAAAAAAAATGTAAAACATTGGAATTATAATGAATATTCAGAAAAATATAAAAACTCCTATAACAAGAGAGTAAACCTAGTTGAGTCGAACGCAACACAATAATTTTAATGCGTGGACTGATAACGGTTCATTCACTGATAAAGGCTGAGGGACAAGACCACTAGGAATGTTTCTTCCAACCAAATCTCTCAAGGAACTAAAAGATCGAATATGACACTTTAATAACCATATCACGATCATGGATGGATGGAAAGACCTTTCTCTTGATGACCGAAAAAAAGATGGATGCACTCTGTGAAAGATGATATGTAAAAAGGAGAATGTACTCAGATATGACGGCCGATAGAGATCTGTAGAAGATGACACTGCGCCGACAACAAATAATGGGATAAAGACAAAGCAACTTGAACTACCTGCCGAGGTTTTCTCACGAGACTACGGCATGGGGTTTTTCAAGAAGGGTATATTAAGGTTTCTTAAGAGATGTCACCACGCACGTGATACCCCTGGTGTTTCAAGCGTCTATAAACTACGGTAACCATTTACCATCAGATGAGCCGTATGCTTGATTGCCATCATCGTAGTATAAAAAAAAGCAAGATGAACCTCAGTCAGTCAGTCAGTATATTTCATCCTTGGTGCTGACTAAGCTACATATGAAAGACTAACTTTTGCCCGCGACTTCGCTCGCGTTAATTTATGCCCTTAGGGGTGGAATTTATCAAAATCCTTTCTTAAGGGATGCCTACGTCATAGTAGCTTTGTGCATGCAAAGTCTCAGCCCGATCGGTTTAAGATTGACAAAGTTTCATACAAACTGTCATCCGCTATTTTATCCCCTTGGGGGTACAATTAATCAAAATCCTTTCTTAGCAGATGTCTACGTCATAACTCTACCTGCATGCCAAATTTCAGCCCGATCCGTCCAGTGGTTTGGGCTGTGCGTTGATAGATCACTACGTCATTCACCTTTGAGTTATATACATTTAGATTATATTTAAAAAGGAGAATCTACTCAGATATGACGACCGATATAGATCAGTGGAAGACGGCAAGGCTACGGTGACCATTTACCATCAGGTGGGCCGTATGCTTGTTTGTTACCAGTAGTATAAAAAAGAAGATAACATACTGCGCCGACCAGAAATAACGGGCAAAGCAATGCTGAACCTTAGAAATATCTGAATTCGGAATATTTCCACTATGTCAACAGTGCTTCGGACACTGCTACTTTCTATCAGGCGAGCCGTAAGCGTATTTCTAATTCCAGTCACATAATTGTACAGCATATTAGACAGTTCTGGTAGATTTGAGAGAACAGATTTTTCAGTAACTTTCATAAAAAGCACGTAACGGTTATAAAAAAGGGTTTCCTTTGAAGTACAACGGAATATCGCCCAGCCCTGAATATTAATGTGTAATTACTTTGAATTAATTCACAGTTGGGCATGATTCTTTTTTTGAACAAAATCTTTGGATTGATTAATATTAAAAACTCAGCCTTTAGGCATATCCTACTGGTACTTATATATTCTCTTTTTTTGCGATCCTTACCTTATTTAGATTAACCTGTTAAATATATACAAATTCAAATTAAAATATCTTTATTCATGTAGGTCTATTACAGACTCTTATGATATGTCAAATCTACCGTCAGTTCGGAGTGATCTCGAGATGAGAAGAACTGACAAGAAATTTGCTAATCTGAGCAATTCACACAGCGCCACCAAATCCCAAGCTAAGCAGAGCATGTGTCATGGGTACTAGACACTGTTACAAATACATAATTTTTTTTTAAACATGATTAAATATATATAGGAAACACTCACATCGATACAAACAATCATACTCATGAATACAAATGTTTGTCTGTCTGTTTGTAATATTGAAATAACCGTTTTTTACTACATGCATATGAATATAAATGCGGTACATACACCAAAATAACATTTTTTACAATTTTTGTCTGTCTGTCTGTTTGTTCCGGCTAATCTCAGAAATGGCTGGACCTATTTCGACGGTACTTTTATTGGCAGGTAGCTGCTGTAATAAGGAGAAACTTAGCCTACTTTTATTTTAGAAAATCTCTCTGTTCGTTCCGGATAATTTCTGAAATGGCTGGATCGATTTTGACGGGACTTATACTCGCGCAGATAGATAAATGAAATGAAATAATTTATTTGCGAAATATTGGTTAAATGAATATAATGTTACATGAATAAAGATATTTTGAATTTGAATTATAATTATTAGATTACAGAGCAATGTATCTATGAAAATGGCTAATAAATCTATAAAAAAATATAATCGGATCATTAGATTTTATATGTTAGCATTGAAATATGTAAATAATAAAAAAAATCCTGATTAGATTAAACAGTCTGCTCAATTCAAACGTAACAAAAATGTAGGAGCAACCGAGCAACAAGTATCTATCATGTTACACTATATAAATCACATATAAATTAAAATATGAAACGAACAGACGTGTCTTCAATATTTATAATGCATTTACTATTAATTTAATCCGTGAAATCTATATTTTTAACCACGAACCATTTCGGCAAGTAAAAACTAACAGCCACAATCACTCGTGATATCACAACGCACCTTAACACTAGAACACAATTAGAAAAACATTGATATGTATATTATAGGCCTCGAATTTGGGGACCGGGTCGGTAACGCGACGGCGGCGTGACGGCGACGTGATGGCGACGTGACGGCGGCGCGGCGCACGTCCGCGGTGTCGCGAGGGCGGGCGGCGACTGGGCGCCCCGCGTGCCCGCCTATCCCACGAAATAGGTTAACGATCACGTTCCCCTGCGCTGCGATAATGCCCCGCTTGATTTGTGACTGTGGCAGATTGAAGGTTATTCGGAACCCACCGGTCGTTAAGTTCAAGTTTAACTATTCAATATATTGTTTATCACCTCGTAAGTACCAAGCCGTGACGACTGCTATGTCTGGACATTTCAGTGACTTAGTCAACAGTTATAATTATACTAGCTACTCGTAGCGGCTTCGCCCGGGTGTACATTTATTATATATATAAACCTTCCTCCTGAATCAGTCTATCTATTTTAAAAAACTGCTTCAAAATCCGTAGTTTTAAAGACTTTCATACGATCGCACAGACTCTATGATATTTATTTATTTATTTATTTATTCTTTTGCACACAAAAATGTATACATGGCGGACTTAATGCCTTATGGCATTCTCTACCAGTCAACAGTCGCGGTGATCAGAGATAATAAGGCGGTGCACTTTAATAATTAATTGAAAGAAAAAAAGAAAAACAAAAATTATAACAAATAGATACATAAAAATAGTACATACATATATATACAGATGCAAATATATAAAAATACTAATATACTAATATAAAATATATAAGTTTATGGATTACATATAAATAAAATATAAATTTAAACTACATATAATAAATATTCATATCTTCATCATATCTTGAATACTATTAAAGAAATTTGGAATAATGTTCACGCTATCTGATTGAGGAGTTGAGAATCTCCACAAATACCGTATATATAATTATTATAATTACTGCCCGTACATTGTGCAAATAGAGACCTATTTATATATGGAAATTCATATTCTGATTCCAGCAGGACAAGCCTAGGTTATTGTAGGAATCAAATAGGAACATGTAAAAGTACCAATATCATAAAGGTAACTCTGTCTATCTATCTGGTTTTCACGCCAAAACTACTGAACCGATTTAAAAAAAAAAATTGTACGCAGATAGTCTAGACCCTGAGGATATAGATTACTTTTTAATGCGATAAAAGGTTGTAAGAGGTTGAAAGAAGAGATGAAAGGTTGTATGGAAGTATCCAAATTTTATATTTTTTAAAATTGATTGTTTTTTGTTATTTGAAATTTTAAATTTAAATCATTCTATAACGATGAAACATTTTTTTCGCTTTTATTGGGTCAGATTATTAAATATTTTTTTTATTACTTGGACAACTATTTTACGCGGACGAAGTCGCGGTTATTGCTAGTATGTAATAAACTACTATTATTATTCATTATGAAGTAGAATAAAGCAAGGGTAGTATATTAGAGACTGACAGCCTCGGTGGTCTAGTGGTTTAGCACACCGCTTTACTATCCGATGGTCGTGAGTTCGATTCCTCGCACTGTACAAACATTTGTATTCATGAGTATGATTGTTTGTATCGGTCTGGGTGTTTTCTATGTATAATGTGTATCTATTTACAAAAAAATGTATCTATGTATTTATATCAGTTGTCTAGTATCCATAACACAAGCTCAGCTTGGGACTAGATGGCGTTGTGTGAATTGTCTTGAGATATTATTTTATTATTAAAAAGTCAATAGGTCTAGAATTTCTCTGTCTACCTCATACGGGATCTGCCGTGAAGCTATATATAAGAGTCATACTGTAGTAAGTTTGAATGTAACTTTTTCATAGCATTCCATCAATCCATCATACTTAATGGTTACCATTAGGAGGCAAAGGGCGAAACCCTTTGCAGCCCATTTTCAAGTAATATATCTTTTGCGGTAGCCAGGTAAAAAATATTCGATTCATTTCGTTCCTATAACAGATAAAAAATCGGAATATATTTACGACTATATATCTCTATGATGGAGTGGATAAGAATGGATACGAGTGGAGATTTTTTTTTAATTGTATAGTATTATCTGCCACTTCTTTTGTGGCGACATCTAATAAAAAAAAAGGCCAAAATTTTTTTTATTCCTCTATATGTATTCTATTGTTATTTTTTTTTCAAACTCGTTACTATATGCTTTAATATTCATAATATTAATACTAGATTTAAAGACAAACATGCTGTTCCTAATAGTAAAAAAAAAGTCAATGGGTATTTTATGGGAATGAGTATAAAAATTTAACGACCTCTGTGGTCTAGCGGTCTACCACGCTTTACGACAGATGTATAATATGTATTTATTTAAAAAAAAAATGGCATTCATGTATTTATATTAGTTGTCTAGTAACCATAACACAAGTTCTGCTTAGCTTGGGACTAGATGACGTTATGTCTATTGTCGTAAGATATAAAAAAAAATTAAAACACAAATAGTAATACTACCCCTAGACATTTCACGGATCCCCATCTAGTTCCAATATAAGCAGCGCTTGTTATGAGTACTAGATAACTGATTATAATGCAGCTCAGTTGAAGAGTCGTTGAAATGTACGCAGACCAATTGGAAAACAGACCCATCGCATTTATTTAGATTTTCATCAGCCCGTGTAAACACTAGCCAAGAAGTGGACGCTCGAATGGAAACCCAGCTATTCATTCATACCCAGCATACCACTCAAAAACAAACCTTAACACGTCAAGCTTAGAGTAACTATTTCTATGACAGGGCGATGTATACTTACATCATGTGAAATGGTCAGTAACGCTGGACATGCGATATTAGACTCTAATTGTAAAGGATTAAAGTTTACGAATTTTGTACGTTTATTTGTTCAGATGATACAAATATGACTGATGTACTCCGTCGCGGCTATAACACTAATGTTTTACTGCGTATTCTGTCAACCCCATGCAAATATTACTCTACTTTACTAATTCTAATTTTGCAGTACTAATTTTTAAATTTCATTCTTCAATTAATGTAGTAATACTAATTTTAAACTGTACTTTATTTATAAAATTCAAAATTTAAAATATCTTTACTCATGTAGCTCTATTACAGACTCTTATGAAATGTCAAATCTACCGTCAGTTCGGAATGATTTCGAGATGAGAAGAACTGACAAGAAACTCAGCTCGTATTTTTTTTTTTAAATGTTTTACATATTTACAATAATACAATTTCATTTAAATTCATATTTGGGAGAATAGAGGGACCACCAGCATATGCTATTGAAAAAAAAAACAAAAAATCTAATCAGTGTTCGCAACCAGAATAGCATAGCATATATATATATGTATAAGTATACTAGCGGACTCAATAAACGTTGTTCTGCCATATAAATTAATTGGTGTTTCAGGCGTTCATAGACAACGGTAACCATCTACCATCAGATGGGCCGTATGCTTGTATGCCACCATCGTAGTATAAAAAATAGGGGTTGATAGTTGGTAGAAGGCTGAAAATTTTGAGTTTTTTGTATTTTTTAATGCATGAATAATATAAAAAATTAAAAATTTTAAACTATTTTTCATGTAGGATATTTTATCCAATTATAAACTGTAATTTATTTATTACTATTTTCCTTCATCATCATTATATATTTGTACTTTTTAGTTATCTCCTACTCATGTCATGTCAAAATAGGTTTTTTTTTTCAGACTACTCTAATGCTGTTGGCCGTAGCTGACCTTTACAGCTTCACCGGACGTTATGGGGCGAGTGCAGGTGGCACTCCAAACCCGCGGAAGGACTTATGGAGCGGCTGAAGGCCAACTCCTGCCCGACGGATACGACTTTAGTCTGAGGGCACCACTAGGGGTTCGAACCTCGGCTCAGGCCGTCGTAATTTCGATCCCCGTTTGAATTGGACGGGGGATCGATCGGAGGGACACGCGCGCAGGCGCCCGGTTGAATGCGAGATATTGTGTGAGGTCGTCGTCTTCGCCGGCGAGGACGGTGTCATGTGTGTGTGTAAAAGTGTGGTCGGGGTGGAACGGGTGGGCCCGTGGGGAGGTTACCTGCCGTTATGGGGTCGTCGGGGTCAATGAGAACGTGCCTCGGGCGACGTTGTCGCGTATGTCAGATATTACTCCTCGGTGCGTAGTCGACCGCACTGACTATAAGCGGGTTAGGATGGGATTGGGCAGAGTCGAAGTAGCGTCGAGACGCTTCCTTCATAAACTGCTTGATGGTCAAAAGCGGTGATAGCCCAGCGGTATTTGTACCAGACTCTCGTGCATGAAGGTCTTGGTTCGAGTCACGGCTGGGGCCTGTACCCATGAGTTATTTTCTACATTTAGTAATTTTTCTAAATTATTACTCGCTTTAAACTGTGAAGGAAAATATCGTGAGGAAACCTGCATACGCTAGAGAAGAAATTTAAAGGCCCTACAACCTATAAGTACCCATATAATGGGAAAGCTTTCTCGTTTAAATCAAGAGGTCAGACGGCAGTCGCTCTTGTAAAAAGCTGATCTTATCAAGTCACATATGGTGTCGCTTGCAAGCGTACCCTGGGCTCCAATTAGGCTGCAACCGGGACATACGCTCAAATAATGATTATTATGTTATATTGCCTACCTGTTCGATAATTCAATCCGTTTCCCTAAGGTTGCTTTGAAAGATTGCTTTCGGCAATAAGCCCGCCTTATTGTAACGATACATGTGTCCTTTGTTATATTGCCTGTGGTTCTTCTTTAATATATGTTGTAAACAAAGTATATTCTATACATCTATCTATGTTCCCTACTAATTTAGTATACAGATTCAATTGAGAAGAACTGGCAAGAAACTCAACTGTTTTTTTTTAATAGTCAGGTTTTTACATGGTGTCCTTATCTAGTATAGTAGTAGTATCTTTGTTTAATATTAAGTGAAAATCATATGCTTGAACTATTATTACTATGCACGTTTGTCATTCAAGTAATCGTTTAGTATGTACTGAGAAATTATATCGATGGTTATAAGAGTAGAGGAAGACCGACAAAGAGATGGATGGACTGTGTGAAAGATGATATGGTGAGAAAGGGAGTAAATAACGCGCTGACTGCGAACAGAAATGAATGGAAGAGAAAAACATATTACGACGACCACAAATAAATGGGATAAGGAAGAAGCAGATGGTATCCATACTTAGGGTTACACAGTTACTTATCTGCAATGGGGAAAAGGATTGTAAGTAATGTGGACTGATAACCCCGCAGCTATCCATCTAACACATCAGGTTACATCCTCACAGTTCCCCCTGAAAACTATGGTGATAAATTCCTGGTGAATTTGTCACGATGGGCTCACTGACCTAACCTCATGTTCATCTTATCATTCTGCACTGGTGCGCAGCCAGCGTTAGTCGTTAGTGCAGACGTGTGTATCATTCCATTGTTACATAGCTATTTTTTTTATTGATAACAATAATGTGCATTAATAACGATACGATAATAAAGTTTTTGAATATGGATGTTTGTTATTCTTTAACCCAAAATTTACTGAATGCATTTTAATGAAACTTCACAATAATCTAAATATATATAACTCAAAGGTGACTGACGTAGTGATCTATCAATAAACAGCCCAAACTACTGGACGGATCGGGCTGACATTTGGCATGCAGGTAGATGTGATGTAGGCATTCGCTAAGAAAGGATATTCATTAATTTTACCCCTAAGGGGATGAAAGTTTGTATGAAACATTGTCAATTTTAAACCGATCGGGCTGAGATTACATGCATAAAGCTACTATGACGTAGGCATCCCCTAAGATAGGATTTTGATTTTGAAAGGATAAATTAACGCAAGCGAAGTCGCGGGCAAAAGCTAGTATAGCATAAACATCAAATACGAGACTATAAATTTGACGCAGATCAAACCGCGGGCACAGCTAGTATTATATAAACTCAATGCCAAGTACAGCCATGCTACGACCCTCGTAGTACGGTCTACGAGTCTGCGTAGCACTTAACTACGACGCCCTACTTGCAAACCGCTACAAGTTACGATGCCACGCGATTTCATAGACCTTTCCAGACTGACAATAATAGAGTACACATTCAGTCTTGATCCTTGAACACGTGTCTAACTAACTTGAATAAAAGAGGGTGTTGTTTATGATATTTTAGATAATGTATTAAACGATCGTTAATTTTTTATACATTTATAAAAACTTAAATATTTTGAGACATTATTTTTATAAAAATCATTTTAGTAAAATATTATATCATTACATAGTATAAAACAAAGTCACTGTCGCTGTCTGTTCATCTCTATGTATAAATCTTTATAACTACGCAGCAGATTTTAAAGCGGTTTTTTAGTCGATAGAGTAATTCTAGAGGAAGGTTTATATATATAATATATATACACCCGTGTGAAGTCGGGGCGAGTAGCTAGTACATTTATATAAAGTAAATAATATTTTAAGATATTATTTTTAGAAAAATCATTTTTGTAAAATATTTTATTAGAAACATAATATAAATAGAAATAATCTTTATTCAAATAAACTTAATATAAGCACTTATTAAAACACATACAGCATTATTAAATTATGTAATGAATTCTTGGAAATTAGAATACATATAGCATTATTAAATTGTGTAATGTATTCTTGGAAACTAAAATACATATAGCATTATTAAATATATGTAATATATTCTTGGAAATTAGAATACATATAGCATTATTAAATTGTATAATGTATTCTTGGAAATTAGAACACATACAGCATTATTAAATTATGTAATGAATTCTTGGAAATTAGAATACATATAGCATTATTAAATTGTGTAATGTATTCTTGGAAACTAAAATACATATAGCATTATTAAATATATGTAATATATTCTTGGAAATTAGAATACATATAGCATTATTAAATTGTATAATGTATTCTTGGAAATTAGAACACATGCAGCATTATTAAATTATGTAATGAATTCTTGGAAATTAGAATACATATAGCATTATTAAATTGTGTAATGTATTCTTGGAAACTAAAATACATATAGCATTATTAAATATATGTAATATATTCTTGGAAATTAGAATACATATAGCATTATTAAATTGTATAATGTATTCTTGGAAATTAGAACACATACAGCATTATTAAATTATGTAATGAATTCTTGGAAATTAGAATACATATAGCATTATTAAATTGTGTAATGTATTCTTGGAAACTAAAATACATATAGCATTATTAAATTATGTAATATATTCTTGGAAATTAGAATACATATAGCATTATTGAATTGTATAATGCATTCTTAGAATAAATTTACACATTCAATTACTGTTTATTTTATTTTACTAAATGTTGTTGTATAACCAAATGGAAGATCTGTTTGTTTGTCACTAACTATATAAATTATGTAAATAAGTCTATTACTATCAACTGAAACTGTTTACCAAAACTTACACGTAGGCAACAGTAAACAATTTATATACTTTAAACTAGCTGTACCCGCGACTTCGTCCGCGTGGAAATTAACTTTATTTTTCTAAATTGTAAGAATATTTCTAAAATAAAAGTAGCCTAAGTTACTCCTTATTACATCAGCTACCTGCCAATGAAAGTCCTGTCAAAATCGGTCCGGCCATTTCAGAGATTAGCCGGAACAAACAGACGGAGAGACAGACAAGAATTGTAAAAAATGTTATTTTGGTGTATGTACCGTATTTATATTCATATGCATGTAGTAAAAAACGGTTATTTCAATATTACAAACAGACACTCCAATTTTATTTATATGTATAGATTAATTAATAAAAGGTTCCATTTATATATTTCTATAATATGTAGTATGAATATTTTTAAACGCCAAATAAATTGATTTTTCTTTATAAAATATGTTTTTCATTGATACCTTGTAGATATATCACAGTTCTGTATACAATAAATACAGTACGAAGTAATAATAAATTTAAAGTTTTTTTTTCGGAATACTCTAACGCAAACAGCTTCACCAGACGATAGGGGGCGAGTGCAGATGGCACTCCAAACCCGCGGAAGGACTTATGGAGCGGCTAAAGGCCAACTCCCGCCTGACGGATACGACTTTAGTCTGAGGGCACACCGCTAGGGGTTCGAACCTCGCGGCTCAGGCCGTCGTAAAATCGATCCCCGTTTGAATTGAACGGGGAATCGATCGGAGGGGTAATCGGGGGCACCGTTTTGCATCAATGTGTTAAACATATAAATAATTTTTCATTTGTATGTGTTTTCACATTGATTTCGCAGTTGGCCTTAACAGCTTCACCAAACGATAGGGGGCGAGTGCAGATGGCACTCCAAACCCGCGGAAGGACTTATGGAGCGGCTGAAGGCCAACTCCCGCCTGACGGATACGACTTTTAGTCTGAGGGCACCGCCAGGGGTTCTTGGCACCGCCTTCGGGCTTAGGCCGTCGTAATATCGATCCCCTTTGAAGTTGAATTGAACGGGGAATCGATCGGAGGGGTAATCAGGGGCACCGTTTTGCATCAATGTGTTAAACATATAAAGAATCTTTCTTTCTTTTGTGTTTTTACATTGATTTCAAATGAATTGATTTATATTCTACATTTGTTTATATACTGAAGGATAAAGTAACAACGTAAGCGAGTTGTAGGTTTCTATGACTAATGCATTCAATAAGCGCTACAGTGTAGTGCAGTCGGTTATTAAAACCGTCGAGTAATGTTGATACTTTGTAGCAAGACACGACAATTATACTGGATAAGGTAGCACTAATTATTACCACTTATTTAGAAAACTGTACATTTATATAACAATCCTTACTAATATTACAAACAGAAAAGTCTGTTTGTCTATCGCGTTGTCACTCCAAAACTACTTGATAGATTTAAATGAAATTTAATACACAAATAATCTAGATCCTGAGAAAGGATATAGGCTACTTTTTAGTGTGAAAAAGGGTGGTAAGGGGTTGAAAGGGCAGATGAAAGTTTGTATAGAAGAAGTCATTTGTAGAGCTAGAAGCTTAAGACTTACATTTTAGGTTATACATTGACATAAATAAAGAAAAAGGGTTGTAAGGGGTTGAAAGGAAAGATGAAGGGTTGAAAATAGTTTGATCCATATTTTTTAAGCTGTAGATTAAATATAAAGAAAGAAAATGGGTTTTAAAGGGTTGAAAGGGAAGATGAAGGGTTTTACGAAAAAGAAGTTGTAAGTATTATGTATTGATAACACCAATATACATAAGAATGTCTATCAGTTGTCCTTATACCTATAGTATAGGTTTTGATAAGTTTAAGACCAGACAGCTCTATGTAAGCTTGCTTGGGTCGTTTATTTCATTTATATTAATAGTAGTAATATGATATAATACGAGTCTACTCTCGATAATAGCATATTCATCAACTCAGCCCGGAAGACGTCCACTGCTGGACATAGGCCTCCCCCAAAGATCTCCACAACGATCGGTCCTGCGCTGCTCGCATCCAACGCCATCCAGCGATCTTTACCAGATCGTCGGTCCACCTTGCTGGAGGCATGGCATGGCATATTACATATGGCAAACTATAAAACTAAATAAAGCTGTAACTTTTGTAAGTTATTAGTCATCTCATATAGTCTAAATATATATAACTCAAAGGTGACTGACTGACATAGTGATCTATCAACGCACAGCCGAAACCACTGGACGGATCGGGCTGAAATTTGGCATGCAGGTAGATGTTATGACGTAGGCATCCGCTAAGAAAGGATTTTGATTAATTCTACTATTCCCTATTAAAAATAGGGGATGAAAGTTTGTATGAAACTTCGTCAATTTTAAACTGATCAGGCTGAAACTTTGCAAGCATAAAGCTACTATGACGTAGGCATCCTATAAGAAAGAATTTTGATAAATTCCACCCCTAAAGGGATAAATTAACGCGAGCGAATACGCGTGCAAAAGCTAGTCTAGCATATTGTAGTTTACCAGTGGATTTAATTGCACAATAAATTATTGTAATGAACATAGTCACGGACATTTCCTAGTATTTTATACCATCCAAAACTGCTCTTTACACGGTACACGAAATAGAGAAAAAATAATAAAGTAAACACACAACACAAACGTTTGTTACTAAATTAGATACTGTGAAAAAGGTAGCCTGAACTGAAGTAAGATTTTTTATCTCGAGGGCCTGGGAGACTGCCGGCGCGCCGGTCCCGACACAACAAACGTGTCAAACCATCATTTATTATGCACCTTATCCACTTCACTTTAAAGTTCACTACAAAACGCGCCCACTTTACAGCCCTCTTAATTAACACAAACTAAAATGTATCTAAACACGAACACAACAGAGATGATTTTACGATGGTGTGTATACGAGGAAGTCATAAAGTGCATTGAAAAATAGCTTCTGTGAAGGTCGATTTAAAGTCGTTTTTAATGGTGTTTGGAATTAATGTGAGTAATTTAACAGCTGAGCGCTGCTCGGGGGAGCACGAATCAATTTATGTTGGGGCGTCGCTAGCGCCCGTCTGAGAATACCTTAACTTACATTTTATTTTATAGTTTACAACCATTCCTTAATATAATATGGAAATACAATTGTCTTAGAATGTTGCATGGGTATTAATAACTTAAATAAAACGTGCATGGCTATAGTTGTTCATACACGGGATCTTCATTTAATGTTAGATATAGACACCTATATCTATATATATATATCTCAAAGGTGACTGACTGACGGATCGGGCTGAAATTTGGCATGCAGGTAGATGTTATACCATAGGCATCCGCTAAAAAATTTGATTATAACTTGATTAATTCTACCCCCAAGGGAATAAAATAGGGGATGAAAGTTTGTATGAAATTTTGTCAATTTTAAACCGATCCGGCTGAGACTTTGCATGCATAAAGCTACTATGACGTAGGCGTCCCCTAAGAAAGAATTTTGACAAATTCCACCCTAAGGGATAAATTAACGCGATCGAAGCCGCGGGCAAAAGCTAGTAATATAATCATTCTGAACAATTTACACAGCGCCATCTAGTCCCACGGTAAGCAGAGCTTGTGTTATGAGTACTAGACAACTGATATAAACACTTAGACATTTTTTTAAATACATACATAATATACATAGAATACAACCAGTGTGAAGGATGGAGACCAAGTCGACGACCAAAAGAAAACGGCAGCGGTATGGTCGTAAAATGTTGTAATGACATATGTCATATAAAAACAATATAGTATTATAAAAAACATAATTAACATAAAAAAGTATAAAAAATAGTTACTCACGAATACAAATGTTTGCACCGTGCGAGGAATCGAACCCGCGACCATCCGAATTAAAGCGGTGTGCTAAACCGCTACATCATAAGTACATGAACAATATCTGAGTTGACATTTATATCGCAGTAATATCCCGTTGTTTGTCAAATACATAAGTACCTTCCTATGTTCATACTCACTCGTTGGCTCATAAGATATTCTTTATTTTATAGCTTTGTGTGTAGGTGGAATGTTTCAACTTGCAAAGAATATTTCAATGTTTCTTACACAGCTACTTTCAATGGAATAGTCATATATGCGTAGTATATCTTACTAATAATAATAATCATCATCATCTTCGTCATCATCACCATCATCATCATCATCATCATCACCATCATCTGCTTCTTCCTTATCCCATTTATTTGTGGTCGTCGTAATATGTGTTCTACTTCCATTCATCCCTGTTCGCAGTCATCTCGTTATTTACTCCCTTTCTTGCCATATCATCTTTCACACTTACATTAATATTCTTTCATCATCATCTGCTTCTTCCTTATCTCATTTATTTGTGGTCGGCGTAATATGTTTTTCTCTTCCATTCATCCCTGTTCGCAGTCATCTCGTTATTTACTTCCTTTCTTACCATATCATCTTTCACACAGTCCATCCATCTCTTTTTCGGCCTTCCTCTGCCCTTATAACCATCCACATTCATTATGTAACACCTTTCTTAAAATATTATCCTCGTTACATTAATATTCTTTATTGTGTATAAAAAAACGAATATTACAAAAAAATAACTAAATATAAAAATCATCACACTGCTGGACATAGGCCTCCCCCAAAGATCTCCACGACGATCGGTCTTAAATATAAAAAATTGCAAACAATATTTTAACGTGCGTTCTGAACACACTAGCTCCATGTTATCATATGAAACAGCATTCTTCTTATTCTTTTAAGGAAGTGTTCGTCAGAATTCAGGCAGCGTGTTGGAGGGACGCGAATAACGAGGGTCGCAGATTCGAATCCTCGAATTACCCGCTTCAAATTTGAACATGTACAATGTGTTTCGCGGCTTCCTTTAGATATTTGTGTTACATAAAAATTGTGACAATATTTTTGGGGAATTTCGGATTATTTCCCCTTGTTTGTTCATTAAAAAGTTTTCTTACAAAACAAGACTTGGGGACGGCAGAGAGGAAACTTCTATTTCACTTCGACAAAGGTAATCCTTACTAATGTTATAAATGTAATTGTGAGTTTGTTTGTTTAATACCTTAAAGGCTCGAGTTATATCATCATGGGTCGGGTCATTGGGCTCCCTAAAATATGGTCGAGCGCAGTGATGGCTGGCTCATCCGTCATACTCGTGAACGAGTGCTGCTTGTAGGGACTGGTCTGCTCTTATCACTACGACTGATTTAATCTTATTGTGTTTTTATATTTGAGCCTAAATAAATTAGTGCTGGTTGGTGGTTTGTATTCACACGTTTCGACTTGTAAAATGTGAACTTACAAGGATTGTTTAAAAGAGCAACACACAAGTTTCTTGCTTATTCTTCTTGTGATGAGACAGCTTTCCGAATAAGCGGTAGATTTAAAAAAAATGTTGATTATTCAAAAGTGCTTAAATTAAGTTTATTTGAATAAATGATTTTCTATTCTATTCTATGTATAGAGGATTCTAGTTTTCTTAATATTTAGATATAGCTGTACCCGCGACTTCGTCTGCGTGGAATCTGAGGCCAATACACTCCGAATAAGTATATATAGTAAATTTTATTTGAGTCGGTTTGTCCTAAGGCCTTTTTGCTGTAATTCTGAGTAGTAAACCACTACATCGATATACTCCCAATATGTGTATATAACGAAATTAGTTCCAAAACATATATCAGGCATAATAATCAACCTTTTATACACATATATATATATATATATATATATATACTATCTGACCTCGCGAACTTCATTCCGCCTAAAAATTAAATATGTCAAAGGTTTTTTGAAGTTTAGTTACGCAATAAATTTCTGAACGCACCCTGTTTGACAGGTATCAGCCGTTTGTATGGGAAAATAAAATTGTTATTTTTACTATTTTACATGCAATTTCTTCATATTTTATCACCATTTAAACCTTCCCTGGACTGGAATATTTCAAGACTAAAATTAGCCAAATCGGTTCAGCCATTCTCGAGTTTTATCGAGACTAACGAACAGCAATTAATTTTTATATATATAGACTAACTCTCCCAACTTCACACGGGTACATGTTTTATATATATAAATCTTCCTCTAGAATCACTCTATCTATTAAAAAAGCCGCTTCAAAATCCGTTACGTAGTTTTAAAGATTTAATCATACATAGGGACGGACAGACAGCGACAGCGACTTTGTTTTATACTATGTAATGATGTATAACCTAAATATGGCAGAACATAAACGATTCGGAAATAAGGCAATCTCAGCAGCAAATGGCGCTCACTTCCCGACCTTACCTTTTATCTTTACCTTTACATTCACACAACTGTATGTATTCACCGAAGATATAACAAACTAGCTGTACCCGCGACTTTGTCCGCGTGGAGTTTAACTTAATTTTTCTAAAATAAAGGTAGCCTAAGTTACTCATTACATCAGCTACCAATCAATAAAAGTCCCGTCAAAATCGGTCCAGCCATTTCAGAGATTAGCCGGAACAAACAGACAGACAGATAAAAATTGTAAAAATGTTATTTTGGTGTAAGTACCCTATTTATATTCATATGCATGTAGTAAAAAACGGTTATTTCAATATTACAAACAGACACTCCAATTTCATTTATATGTATAGATTACTAACATCCCATAGTAAACGCTTCAGGCAATAAAATAAAATTAATTTCAAATGAAATGTTCAAAGTGCTACGATTAAAGTTGTGGACATAAATTTAATTTGTTTATGCTTTTATGAATAATATATCATTATTACATAGTATAAAACAAAGTCGCTGTCACTGTCTGTCTGTTCCTATATATGCTTAAATCTTTAAAATTACTCAACGGATTTCGAAGCTACTTTTTTAATAGAAAGAGTGATTCAAGAGGAAGGTTTATGTATATAAGACATGTACACCCGTGCGAAGCGAGGCGAGTAGCTAGTTCAATTATAAATGTGTATAAAAGGATTATAGATTCCAGTTGAACTTATATATCATATCTATTTATATATATATAAAGCATAAAAATTACGTTTCTTCGAAGCGTGTAAATTTAGGGTTGTATATATATATATATATTAATGACAAATCATAAAAAAAATTTGTTGTGGATCCTTACCACTTAGGGATATTAAAAATTTTTCACGTCCTATTCTCAGATATATCGAATAACACGAAATACATAAGAATCGGCCGAGCCGTTTCGATAATTTACCTCTATTCTCAGACCTACTGAATATATACACAAAATTTCATAAGAATCGATCAAGCAACCTAGGAGATTTGTTACAAACACCGAGAATTTTATACAATTATCTACTCGCCCCGGCTTCGCTCGGGTGTACATGTATTATACATATAAACCTTCTATCTATTAAAGAAAACCCGCTTCAAAATCAGTTGCGTAGTTTTAAAGATTTAAGCATACATAGAGACGGACAGACAGCGACAGCGACTTTGTTTTATACGATGTAGTGATATAACATACATATTATACTTTCTTCTACGTTTTCTTCCTACTTGTAATTTAAAATAAATTTCTAATTAATTCATCTTTACAGAGGGCACAAATAAAGTCAAAATAATTACTTAAATTAGTCAAAATAATTTCTTAAATTAGTCAAAATATTAAAAACTGTACGGTAGGGGAAAATTATAATATAAAAAATTAACTTTCATAAGCGGCTAAAATTGTATCGTATTGTTTAAATAAACTGTATTGTACAATATTTGTAATTAAGACTATATACATATATAGGCTACAAAGTTACTAAGATATTTTTTTATCTATCTATCTAGTACTGAAGATGAAACGCCATTACACATCCTATGTGGTTGTAGCCCACTCACGCATAAACGAAATATCTCTTTTGGAAAGTTTGCACTCTTTGCCGAGGAGATAAAAACCATCGCTCCTAAGAATATCCTTCAATTCTTGTCCCTGACGGGTCTAGGTAGCGAACTTTGAAAAGGGCAAGCACAATAGATCTACGCAGGTGCTACAGGTCCAATAACCTGACAATAGCCGAATAACCCAATAAAAAAACTCTATTTAGTACAAAAAGACTTACCTTTGCCATGTAACTGCTGTCTATTCTCTGTGCCCTTCAAGCTTTCAGCTGTGTGGAGCAGCTCGTCCAGCTGTGGTTTTTTCTGTTCCAGTTCTCGCAGCACGCCCTGTCCATAAACACATATATTTTTAGATATATAATAGAATGTCAATAGTTGTTACTAGAGTTATATTACAAACTAGCTGTACACGCGACTTCGTCCGCGTGGAATTTAACTTTATTTTTCTAAAATAAAAGATTATTTTTAAAATAAAGGTAGTCTAAGTTATTTCTTATTACATCAGCTACATGTCAATAAAAGTCTCGTCAAAATCGGTTCTACATACATAGAGTGATTCAAGAGGAAGGTTTATATGTATAACTAGTTTTTCCCGCGGTTTCGCTCGCGTTAATTTATCCCCTTAGAGGTGGAATTTCTCAAAATCCTTTCTTGGGGGATGTCTACGTCATAGTAGATTTATGCATGCAAAGATCAGCCCGATCGGTTTAAAATTGAAGAAGTTTCATACAAACTTTCATCCCCTATTTCATCCCCTTGAGGGTAGAATTAATCAAAATTCTTTCTTAGCTGATGCTTACGTCATAATATCTACCTGCATACCAAATTTCAGCCTGATCCGTCCAGTGGTATGGGCTGTGCGTTGATAGATCACTATGTCAGTCACCTTTGAGTTATATATATATATATATATATATATATACAGATGTACACCCGGGCAAAGCCGGGGCAAGTAATAAGTTATTATTATTTAACAAAGTTGTGGATACGGAAGTGAAAACGTTCTTAGAGCACACAGAAAGTCAGAGCACTGTTGCTGACAAGTTTGAAGTTTGTGCTACAGTTCAGAGAATTCACTGAGCACTGGCTCATACTATTCTGCACACACACACAAATTCTACATACACATATTATATACTCACAGGAGTATAGTGTGTGTATATAGAAATTCGAAATTTAAATTCGAAATATTTTTATTCAAAAGGAGAGTACATAAAGCAAATAAATAAATAATTATATGTATATTTTATATTTTGTATTCATGTTTTTTTAAAGCACAGGGGACAAACGAGCGGCTCTGATGGTAAGTGATTACCGTCGTCCATGAGCACTCGTAACACCATGGGAATTGCAAATGTGTTGCCGGCCTTTTAAGAAGGAATAAGCTCTTTACTTGAATAATATCATATCGATTCGGAAACACCACTGCTGGAAGGTGATTCTACAATGTGGTTGTGCGTGGCAAAGTTTCTAGAAACGCTGGAGGCATTTCTTTCTATATACGTTAATAGCTACTTTACTAGTTTATATATATAATACATACGCCCCGGCTTTGCACCATATATAAACCTTCCTCTTGAACTTCTCTTCACTCTATCAATTAAAACAATCGCTTCAATATCCGTTGCGTAGTTTTAAAGATTTAAGCATACATAGGGACGGATAGACAGCGACAGCGACTTTGTTTTATACTATGTAATGATTTTTGTGAGAGGAACAATAAATTCATTCATTCATTCATTCATTCATTCATCTATATGAGCTACCACATCTTATTATTCAGTTCACCATAGCCCAATATTCAATTTCGATTTCGTAGAAATAGAACTTGCTGGAATATTTTCCGCGTTAGGAAACCAGGATTGGTTGCCATGACAACCGTTTGATAAAGAAGCTTTACAACTGAGTTGTGTACAAAAATAGCACTACAATTTAACAAAGGTAAAGCAAACACGGGTAATAAAAAATATGTAAAAATAGCTGTACACGCGACTTCGTCCGCGTGGAGTTTAACTTTATTTTTCTAAAATAAAAGTAGCCTAAGTTACTCATTATTACATCAACTACCTGCCAATAAAAGTCTCGTCAAAATCGGTTCAGCCATTTCAGAGATTAGCCGGAATAAACAGACAGACAGACAAAAATTGTAAAAAATGTTATTTTGGTGTATGTACCGTATTTATATTCATATGCATGTAGTAAAAACGGTTATTTCAATATTACAAACAGACACTCCAATTTTATTTATATGTATAGATTATACATGAATGTTTCAAACTTTTACCAAGGAGTGTTTTCAATGTCTTTGCATAAAAGTTTTTTTTTGTAACTAAATTCTCAAAGGAACTGGCAATCCTTGATGGGAAGTCGACAACCGTCTCCACTACACTTGAAGAGCACAAGGAGTGAGATCATACTGATTTTTTTATATAATACTAGCTACTTTCCCTGACTTCGCACGGGTATACATGTATTATACATATAAACCTTCCTCTTGAATCACTCTATGTATACATATAAAAAAATTGGAGTGTCTGTTTCTAATATTGAAATAACCGATTTTTAGTACATGCATATGAATATAAATACAGTACATATACACCAAAATAACATTTTTTACAATTTTAGTCTGTCTGTCTGTTTGTTCCGGCTAATCTCTGAAATGACTGGAACTATTTTGACGGTATTTTTTTGGCAGGCAACCGATGTAATAAGGAATAACTTAGACTACTTTTATTATTGAAAAATAAAGTTAAATTCCACGCGGACAAAATCGCGGGAACAGCTAGTCTATTATAAAAACAGCGACTTTGTTTAATACTATGTAATGACAAACGACTCAACATATTATTTAATAGGCAGGGTGTCTGATTTTTACTACAAGAACGAAGTACCTTCTGTATAGTAAGGTTGTAAACATTTTACTAGAAAACAATACGAATTTGAACCTTTCTGTTTAGTAGGTTTAAAACAAGACAGACAAAATATACAGACCTAACCTACTCGGTAGTAAAGGAATAACACTTGATTAAGCTAAATAATTTAAAGTGTCTGAGCGCACTGCTCCCCAGCTACGGCTACTCTACGGCTGTACTACATTCACCTCGTTACTAACTAGTTGCGAGACCTATGTACATGCAATGTAATTAGTGAATACCACACTTGTACAGACACATTTTCACTAATATATGGTACTAGTTCTTGTCCGCGGCTTCGCTCGCGTTAATTTATCCCCTTAGGGGTGAAATTTATCAAAATCCTTTCTTAGGGGATGCCTACGTCATAGTAGCTTTATGCATGCAAAGTCTCAGCCCGATCGGTATAAAATTGACAAAGTTTCATACTTACTTTCATCCCCTATTTTATCACCTTGGGGGTAGAATTAATCAAACTAGCTTAACTAGCTTAATTTATCAAAATCCTTTCGTAGGGGATGCCTACGTCATAGTAGCTTTATGCATGCAAAGTCTCAGCCCAATCGGTTTAAAATTGACAAAGTGGAAACTTTCATCCTCTATTTTATCCCCTTGAGGGTAGAATTAATCAAAATCCTTTCTTAGCGGATGCCTACGTCATAACATCTGCCTGCATGCCAAATTTCAGCCCGATCCGTCCAGTGGTTTGGGCTGTGCGTTGATAGATCACTATATCAGTCACCTTTGAGTTATATATATTTAGTTTTCACTATGGGAGCAACGAGGTGTATGGTTACGCAGAATGGTTAAGAGTTCTCATAATTTATAATTATGACAGTTTATATGTTACCCGTGATCATGGCGGTTGCAACACTGCCGAAATATCGGGAACTAAATAAAAAAAACAATAATAATCTCAGGACAATTCACACAGCGCCATCTAGACCCAAGTTAAGCTAGCTAAAGCTTGTATTATGGGTACTAGATTACTGATTTTTTTTTCGTAAATACTTACATATTATATATAGAAAATACCCAAACCCATCTGTCTGATGGTAAACGGTTACCGAAACTTAGAGACGCTTGAAATGTCAGGGATGTAACATGCGTGTTGTAGACCTTAAGAAACCTTAATTCTTGAATTCAAATTCAAAAATCATTTATTCATGTAGGACATTTAAGCCGCTTATGAACGTGAATTTTTTTATATTATAATTTATTTTTTTCCCTACCGTCCAGTTCAGTATATAGATCCAATTGAGAAGAACTGACAAGAAACTCAATTCAATTACTTTTTTTTAAAAGCCAGTTTATTTACAATGTATATTTATATAGGTGTCTATGTCTAGCATTAAATGAAAATCCAGTGCAAGAACAACTATTGCCATGCACGCTCGTCTCGCAAAAACCCCATGCTGTAGTCTCTGAAGTAAACCTCGGACAGTTCATTCCACGCATGGATATTGCGCTGATAGAAATACCTAGAAATATTCCTAAAACCTAATCACGTGGCATCTCAAAACCTCTGAAAGATTATAAATATTTTCTAAACATATTATTTGGCTTCACTACTCTTATATCTTGTCGAATCATAACAACAGACAATATATTTTCCTCGTATGCCCTCGAGTCGGTCAAATGGCGTCTGAATATTTTGAAAGATTTCTCAATGTTTGTCCTGTTCGACAGGCCGTGGGATCGTCTTCAGGGGTCTGAACTACTAAATAAGAGACACTACCTACTTATAAGTAACTAGCTACGCACCCTTGCTTCGCACGGATGTACATGTATCTAAATATATTTAACTCAAAGATGACTGACATAGTGATCTATCAACGCACAGCCCAAACCACTGGACGGATCGGGCTGAAAATTGGTATCCAGGTAGATGTTATGACGTAGGCATCCGCTAAGAAAGGATTTTGATTAATTGTACCCCCAAGGGGATAAAATAGGGGATGAAAGTTTGTATGAAACTTTGTCAATTTTAGTTGTTATACTTTTAGAAAACCGGTATAAGCCCATCGGTGTTTTTTTTACGTAAATAAATTTAATATCGTTGCTGACATCTTATCCATCATTTCTTTTATAAATATTGCATTTTTCTGATATCTTTTATTTATATATATAATAATGTATCTTAAGTAAGTTAAGCTAGCTAAAGCTTGTATTATGGGTACTGGATAACTGATACAAATACATAGATTTTTTTGTATACAATCATAATCATAAATACATTGGTCCTGTAAAAGGAATCGAACCCATAACCATCGGTAGTAAGGCAGTGTGCCAAACCGCTAGACCATCAAATCCGTCAAATTTATTTCTATTATTCATATTTTTAATAATACTGAAAGGAATCGAACCCTTAACAATCGGTAGTAAGGCAGTGTGCCAAACCGCTAGACCATCAAATCCGTCAAATTTATTTCTATTATTCATATTTTTAATAATACTGAAAGGAATCGAACCCGTAACAATCGGTAGTAAGGCAGTGTGCCAAACCGCCAGACCATCAAAGTTCATGAGCTGTGTCTTATTCGACGTACGTAACAATCCAGTAGATACAATAACCACGTCTGCCTCCACCGGTGGTCGACGGCGGAATGCCGGCCGGCGACGCTCGAACCCCCTACTCCCCCCACCCCTTATTGATCCCCTCCCGCAGCTCAGCTGCGTAACAGCTAACCATTACAATCCGACCTACCTCACCCCTCATATCTAATACATCAGTCGATGTCTCCGGATAATCGCAATAGAAATCGAGAGCTCTCAGCACACTGGACGGATTCTGTTCAGGTAATGTCTTGCAATTTTTATCATAGCCGCGGCCCGGGGTTGGTTTTGTCTTTATAATTCGATGTAAATATTTATCGGGTCATTCGTAATCCCGTCAAACGGAAATTAGTGGTACTCGCCAGCTCTAATATCTCTCAATAGAATAGAATAGAAAATCATTTATTCAAATAAACTTACATTGAAGCACTTATGAATAGTCATCACATTTTTTTTAATCTACCGCTCATTCGGAAGCTGTCTCATCACAAGAAGAACGAGCAAGAAACTTGCGTATTGCTCTTTTAAATAATTTTATTCTTACTTTACATTTTTAAGTTTAAGTGTGTGAATACAAACTACCAATTAGCACTAATTCAATTAAATAATCAAATAGAAAAAATATTAAGTATACAACCAACTGGTTAAACAATTAATAAGAGGAAATCAGTCATTTTATAGAACTAGCTACTCGCCCAGGCTTCGCATGGGTGTACACGTATTAAATATATAAACCTTTCTCTAGAATCATTCTATCTATTTAAAAAAAACCGCTTCAAAATGCGTTGCGTAGTTTTAAAGATTTAAGCATACACAGGGACGGACAGACAGTAACGACTTTATTTTATACTATGTAATGATAACATATATGTATTGCTATTTTTATTTTTGACGGCCCGTATAGCACACCGCCTGACTTCCGATGGTCGCGGGTTCGATTCCTCGCACGGCACTAACATTTGTATTCATGAGTATAATTGTTTGTATCGGTCTGGGTGTTTTCTATGTATAATATATATGTATTTACGAAAAAAAACTATATTTATGTATTTGTATCAATTATCTAGCTGGTACCTATATCACAAGCTTTAGCTAGCTTAACTTGTGTCTAGATGACGCTGTGTGAATTGTTCTGAGATTATTATTATTATTACATTTGTATTGCTATATCTTATGTTAATAATCCTTAAAAATAAATCTAAATCACTGTGTAGTGATCTATCAACACACAGCCCAAACCACTGGACGGATCGGGCTGAAATTTGACATGCAGGTAGATGTTATGACGTAGGCATCCGCTAAGAAAGGATTTTGATTAATTGTACCCCCAAGGGGATAAAATAGGAGATGAAAGTTTGTATGAAACTTTGTTAATTTTAAACCGATCGGGCTGAGACTTTGCATGCATAAAGCTACTATGACGTAGGCATCCCCTAAGGATTTTGATAAATTCCACCCCTAAGGGGATAAATTAATGCGAGCGAAGCCACGGGCAAAAGCTAGTTGACTATAAAGTTAAATACCACGCGGACGAAGTCGCGAAGAAAATCTAGTAAATAAATAAACCCCTAATACATGAACAGCTGTACCTACCACCTGCCGTGGTCAGGGTCAGACTAACCCTCAACCACGTGGGGCTCGCCGCTTGCCGGTCGCCGGCTAGGTAGCGTTGCCTAGCAACCGACCTTCCTTCTCACCCCTCGATATCGAATGAGGGGAATATACCCCCTATAGTGATGTGGACTATATCGATACGATAGATATCGATAGTTTTTGTTATCGATGAAATACGTACCAACTTTTGTCTGTATTTAAACATGTTACACATCGTACCGAACAATAAACTTATTAACTTTGTTGATGATACTGTATTTCTTGGTATCACTTTATACTCCAAACTGCAATGGGGTGCTCATATTTTTAAATTGGCGAATAGACTTAGTTCTGCCGCTTATGAGGTAAGAAGAATTAGACAATTAACAGAAGTGGCAACGGCTAAACTCGTGTATTTTAGCTATTTTCATAGCATTATGTCATACGGTATTTTATTATGGGGCAAAGCAGCTGATATAAATACAGTATTTATTTTGCAAAAGACGGCCATCCGCTCCATTTACGGTATGGGTTCCAGGGAGTCTTTGCGTGAATGTTTTAAAGAATCAAATATCCTCACCGTTGCTTCTCAATACATCAACGAAAATATTATGTATGCCAGGAAAAACATTAACAGTTTTAAAAAATAAAAGCTTACGTAATGTCAACAAGCCAGTTTTACCTAAGAGCCGTTTAACGAAAGTCAGTAATTCGTTTTATGGAAATTGCGTAAGGTTTTACAACAAACTCCCAAAGTATGTAGTCAATTTGCCAGAAAAAAATTCAAATGTGACATAAAATATTTTCTTTGTAAAAAAGCTTAGTATAAAATTAAAGAATTTATAAATGATAATATTGTTTTTGTAGAAAATATCTAACTTAAAATTCATAGCGCTGACAATGTTATCTGATTGAACGGAGATTAAGTGCGTAGCGGTTTCTATGTTGATGGTCGCATGCCTAATCCTTGTTGTTAATTAAATATAAGTAAATCAATATTTATTTAAAAGAGCAACACACAAGTTTCTTGCTTATTCTTCTTGTGATAAATCTGCATTCCGAATAAGCGGTAGAATAAAAAAACTTGACTATTCAAAAGTTTATTTGAATAAAGATTATTTCTATTTCTATCCTAATTTATTATTAAATTTATATTATTAAATTAAATTTATATTATTGCTAATTCAATACACAACCTCTAAAACTTAACCTTAGCAGTTGGTTAAATTTATCGACACCTTCCCATCCCTTTTACAGCGCATGCGCACAAAGCGGCACCTGTCATCTATATAAAAAGTAGCTACGCAAGGCTGCAAGCAGTTGACGTTTAACAAACGGGCGCTCAACACAACGACAGACGCAAAATAAGTTGGTACTAACTATTAAATGAATTACCGAAGTGAAACAAGGGTAAGACATATGTATGTCAGAAGTTTTTTTTTGTTTTTTTTTTTAATAATACCTATTCCGAGATATTAAACTCCAGGCTTGTTACCTTAGTTCATGTCAGAAGTTAGGGGATTGCGGTATCAGAACAAGACATGCAAACAACTGTTGTATTGTTGGCCATGGTGGTTTAGTAGTTTAGCACACCGCTTTACATCCGATGGTCGCGGGTTCGATTCCTCGCACGGTACTAGCATTTGTATTTATGAGTATGATTGTTTGTATCGGTCTGGGTGTTTTCTATGTATATAATATATGTATTTACAAAAAATATCTATGTATTTATATCAGTAGTCTAAGCTTAAGGCACTAGATGGCGCTGTGTGAATTGTCCAAGATTATTATTATTATTATTTATACGTGATCGTTACTATTGTACTTGAAATAGGATGGTATTTTTTTTATTGAAAGTTTGGGCTATTGTCAAGTGTTTCTTATGGATGATAATGGAATGGTGCACCCGCCTGCGCTAACGATTTACGCTGGCGGGGCACCAGTGGAGGATGATAAGATGAACATGAGGTCAGGTCAGTTAGCACATCGTGACATATTCACCAAGAATTTATCACGATGGTTTCCAGGAGGAATGTCACGTCAACCTGACATGGTACATTGCTAGCAATAAGATCATCAGTCCATATTACTAACTATACCCTTTCCCCCATACGGTAATTAGAATAGAAAATCATTTATTCAAATAAACTTAATTTAAGCACTTTTGAATAGTCCTAACATTATTTTTTATCTACCGCTCGTTCGGAAAGCTGTCTCATCACTTTGCTCTTTTAAATAATCCTTGTAAGTTTACATTTACAAGTCGAAACGTGTGAATACAAACTACCAACCTGCACTATTTTGTTAGGGACAAATATAAATATACAATAAGTTTAAATCAGTCGTAGTGATAAGAGCAGACCAGTCCCTACAAGCAGCACTCGTTCACGAGTATGACGGATGAGCCAGCCATCACTGCGCTCGACCATATTTTAGGGAGCCCAATGACCCGGCCCACCACGCCGCCACATGTCTGGACATTTTAATGAGCATAACTAAAACTAGTCTCAATGATATATATATATTTTTAATGTACAACATTAAAAAAAATACGAGCTGAGTTTCTTGTCAGTTCTTCTCATCTCGAAATCATTCCGAACTGACGGTAGATTTGACATATCATAAGAGTCTGTAATAGACCTACATGAATAAAGATATTTTGAATTTGAATATAATATATAAATTCATACTAGTTGTAGATATCTTAAGGAAATAGCCATTCTTATGAACTGCGACAGTTTTACGAACGTAGTGATATCATTACATAGTATAAAATAAAGTCGCTGTCGCTGTCTGTCCGTCCTTATGTAAACTTACTAAGCCTACAAGCAGTTCTATTATTAGTTGTTATTAGGATCCAATATAGATGTAGATGTAGTTCATAAGCGGCTAAAATGTCCTACATGAATAAATGATTTTTGAAGTTGAATTTGAATTTGATAGGTAACACGGACAGAGCACGTACGCACGGTATGTATGTAGGACGGGTAGGGATAGTAATAAACTTTCGAAACCTTTATAGAATTTCACGTCGTTGATTATTAATTGAAGAGTAAGGCCGTTGTACACTGACCGCATACTGATGACACCATCGTCACCTCAGGGGGTGATCGCACAAACTTTGTAAACAGAGTAACAGTAAATACTGTAAAGAAGATATTTACAAACAAATTGTAAATAACTTCCACAGTACAAGAGATTATTTGACATACGAAGTTGACTTCATAATAATAGTAATAATAATCTCAGGACAATTCACACAGCGCCATCTACACCCAAGTTAAGCTAGCTAAAGCTTGTGTTATAGGTACTAGATAACTGATACAAATATATAAATTTTTTTTCACAAATACATACATAATATACATTGAAAATATTGACCGATACAAACGTTGATTCACTAATTTGTAAATTGCGTTCTGTTATCATCAAATATAATGGTAGTATGTGTATTGTTTTATTTATTGATTTTATGTATTTTTTATTTTACTGCATTGTCAAATAAAACTCGAAACGTGTGAATACAAAGTGTCAAAACTTCAATTACACGTGTCGCAACACAGTTTCTACACGTGCCACCGTCCACTTCCTAGAATCCTTATCGCACGGCACGTGTAATATTAGAAACGCAGCTGCGCGATCTTCAAGCCGTCGATACCTGCAGCTGCGGTTAAAAACGACACGTGTAAAATCGTATATAAGACCGAAATATTTTTACAATAAAAATCCCCTCGATCGATCCCCCGTCCAATTCAGACGGGGATCGAAATTACGCGGCCTGAGCCGAGGTTCGAACCCCTAGTGGTGCCCTCAGACTAAAGTCGTATCCGTCAGGCAGGAGTTGGCCTGCAGCCGCTCCATAAGTCCTTCCGCGGGTTTGGAGTGCCATCTGCACTCGCCCCATAACGTCCGGTGAAGCTGTAAAGGCCAGCTACGGCCAACAGCATTAGAGTAGTCCGAAAAAAAAATACAATAGAAAAACACTTCTTTCTGTCCGTCGAGTCTATCATTCAAACTCCCAAATTCTCAACAAGTAGGTCATATACCTAACCCTAAAGGAGCGTGTATACACATCCTTAAACACGTAATACACAATTTTTATGTAAACAAAATCGATTTACATTCGGAATAGAGCAGAAATCATTTTCATACTTTATAGTTACAAATTAGACAGAAAAAAACGCTTGTCATACTAAACTAGAGTTTAAGTAATTGTTCATATGACAGACGAAAATTATTCATTACGTGACGTATGTTATGAAACCAGCTGAATTAAAAGATCCATTCTTTTTTAAATTATCTAATTACTAAACTAGAGTTTAAGTAATTGTTCATTAAGAGACAAATGAGTCATTGCGTGATATTGTATTTCACTAATACAGCTGAATTAAGAGCTGCATTCTTTTCTAATCTAATTACTCAACTAGAATTTAGGTAATTTTTCACATAAGAGACAAAAATGTGTCATTACATAATATTGTATTTTATGAATCCAGCTGAATAAAGAGATTCATTCTTTTTTACATAATCTAATTACTAAACATTTTTATATGCAAAATTACTTAACTTTTGATATAAGAGGGAAAGAATTGTGATTACGTGATAATGTATTTTATACTAAATAAAAGTAATAATAACTACATTTGTTATTAAATAATCTTTTTAAATCTGAGATAAAAAACTACTACATTTTACCGACAGTAATGAACCCTTCTATAAAACCTTACATAGGTATATGCAGACTATTTGTCGACTGCAAGTTCATGTAAGGACATTAAACTTTAATACAATCCCATACAGAAATTGCCTCCGGCTCCCGCACTATGATCCTTTGTTTAGTGCCACAAGGGAACTAACCGTAGTTTAGCGTGCTATCCTTTAATTCAATATCTTGACGCGTTGCTTATATCTACTACGAAAGTTAACTTTATCATAAAGTACCATAGAGCTCTATTTAGAATGTCACATTGTAGATATTAAAGTTTGCCTTTTATCAAATTCTTAGATGATTAGTATGTAACAGACTTAAAGAAAATCAACTTTATTATAAAACACGATAGAGCTCTATTTAGAATGTCACATTGTAGATATTAATCAAATTCTTAGATGATTAGCATGTAATAGAGTTAAAGAAATTCAACTTTATTATAAAATACGATAGAGCTCTATTTAGAATATCACATTGTAGATATTAATCAAAATCTTAGATGATTAGCATGTAATAGAGTTAAAGAAATTCAACTTTATTATAAAATACGATAGAGCTCTATTTAGAATATCACATTGTAGATATTAATCAAAATCTTAGATGATTAGCATGTAATAGAGTTAAAGAAATTCAACTTTATTATAAAATACGATAGAGCTCTATTTAGAATATCACATTGTAGATATTAATCAAAATCTTAGATGATTAGCATGTAATAGAGTTAAAGAAATTCAACTTTATTATAAAATACGATAGAGCTCTATTTATAATGTCATATTGTAGATATTAATCAAAATCTTATATGATTAGCATGTAATAGAGTTAAAGAAAGTCAACTTTATTATAAAATACGATAGAGCTCTATTTAGAATGTCATATTGTAGATATTAATCAAAATCTTAGATGATTAGCATGTAATAGAGTTAAAGAAATTCAACTTTATTATAAAACACGATAGAGCTCTATTTAGAATGTCACATTGTAGATATTAAACAAATTCTTAGATGATTAGCATGTAATAGAGTTAAAGAAATTCAACTTTATTATAAAATACGATAGAGCTCTATTTAGATTACTTGACTTGACTTGACTATTTAGATGATTAGTATGTTATATAGTTATTAAGGATTATTATATTAAAAACTACACATATAATACCTAGATATATTCCACAACTCTGTCTAACGACAAACTATGCAAAGTTTGTAGATATATAAACAACTGATAGTAATTTTTATTCACACTTTTTAAAACGTAAACATTCTTTAAATACTAAAAAAGTGCATAATTTTCTATATTTTTATATGGAGTAAGTAACGCAAACATTCACCTATATTCACACAATACAATATATATAAATATATTGAAATTTGAACCTGCACCCCGATGGTGAGGTAGTGCATTAAATAGTTAAATTACTAACAGTATCAAAATATGTAATATATATAGTTTTTGACGTCCTTTACATCAAAGACAAAAATGTCATCTGCAAAGACATCTGCTCGTCCAGTACAAAACCATAACCGTACTCTCAAGCTGGGCCGTATGCTTGTTTGCCACCTAAGTGGTATAAAAAAAAAAAAAAGTTCGTGTCGAACAAGAACTGTCGATTGTAAATTACGTAATATAAATTCACTGACCTTCTGTTTGTCCAGTTGGTGCAAGATGTCATCTACATCGCCCACGGCGACGGGCTGCGTTCGCAGCATCTCCTCATCTGGCGCCCAGTCCTGGAGCTGAAATAATATTCACAAATTAATTGTTTAAAAAGCAATTTCGTAACTATTAAACCAGAGGTTCCCAAACTTTTTTGTGTCGTAGACCCCTTGATTCTTACCTGAATTTTTGTAAAGTTCTAACTATTTTGTGCTTAAAACGTAAAGTAAAAACAACAAGATGACCACTGTCGTAGACTTGCAGTTTGTCATAGACCTCTGGGGGTTGATATAGACCATTTTGGGAATTACTGTATTAAACTATGGTATACTAACGAAATGTCACTACAATCTACTGGCAGGCTATAACTGCAGTATAGCAGAACGTGTATCTAAAGCTGCACTAGCAGGCTCCTACCAGATTGAAATGGGCAGGGAGAGAAACACGAGCGGTGAAGATGAGTGGTGACATACGTACAAGGGGCCTCTTAAACCTACACTTTTTTTTTTTAAATAAAATATACTCTACTCTAAATATATATATATTTTATATACTACTATGGTGGCAAACAAGCATACGGCCCATCTGATGGTAAAAGGTTACCGTAGCCTATGGACGCCTGAAAGACCAGGGGTATCACGTGCGCGTTGCCGAGCCCTAAGAAACCTTAATATACTCTTCTTGAAAAACCCCATGCTGTAGTCTCGTGAGAAAACTTCGGCAGGAAGTTCATTCCACAATGTAAGTGTACGCGGGAGGATGCTCCTCTGAAACCGCACTGTCCGAGACCACTTAGGTTCCAGCGTGTGGGAATAAATTCCCTGTCGATGGCGAGCGGTGCGATGGTAAAAGGTGGCCGTAGGCATCATGTCAAACAATTCCTTCAATTTATATACCTTATTATACTTTAAATCAAATAATAGTAATAATAATAAAGCTAGAAATTGTCCAGGTTTATTATTATTATTACTATTATTTGATACAGCACCATCTAGTCTCAAGCTAAGCAGAGCTTATATTATTGATACTAAATTACTGATATATACTTAAATACATTTTTTTTGTAAATGCATACACACATTTATAGTACACATAAATAACATCCAGACCAATACAAACAATCATATTCATAAACAATTTTTTTGCACTGTGCGAGAAATCGAATCCGCATTCATCGGAATTAAAACGGTGGGCTAAACCACTAAACCACTGACGTCATACAGTCATAAATACACATAACAAAGGTGAATGAGATCTTATCTGGTCCTTTACAGCGGTAATGGGCATAATTAGTAAGGAGTATTGTATGGGAACAAAGTTAATGGTTATAAAAAGAATATCAAATGTACGGGAATATAATGAAAAGTACAGATAAAAAATACAGTAGATTTAAGAATTTACTGTCTGTTGAAATAGAAATAGAAATAATCTATATTCAAATAAACTCATTACAAGCACTTTTGAATAGTCATATTTTTTATTCTACCACTCATTCGGGACGCAGATTCATCACAAGAAGAATGAGCAAGAAACTTGTGTGTTGCTCTTTTCAATAGATGTTTTTTTAATATAAATAATTACACAATAACAAGAAAGAAGCAAGCGATAATCAATATAGAAACCGCTACGCACTCGTTCTGAGTGCAATCAGATAATATTGCCAGCGCTAAGAAAAAACATTATTATCGTTAAACTCTTCAATTTTAGAACATGCTTTTTTGCGAGGTAATTGTTTTATACGACACTAGCTTTTGCCCGCTTCGCTCGTTAAAATATCCCTTTAGGGGTGTAATTTATCAAAATCCTTTCTTAGGGGATGCCTACGTCATAGTAGCTTTATACATGCAAAGTCTCAGCCCGATCGGTTTAAAATTGACAAAGTTTCATATAAACTTTCATCCCCTATTTTATCCCTTTGATGGGAGAATTAATCAAAATCCTTTCTTAGCGGATGCCTACGTCATAACATCTACCTGCATGCCAAATTTCAGCCCGATCCGTGCAGTGATTTGGGCTGTGCGTTGATAGATCAGTCACCTTTGAGTTATATATTTAGATTTAAATCTTCTTTCAGACTGATTTAGAATTTCTAAAGTCAGATAAAGAATGTGAACATAAAATAAGCAAGGTTAAGTTTGGGTCGATTCGCACAATTGACGTGTGTATACAAAATCCCAGATTCATTTCAACTGTGCCACGTATATCACTTTCCAATACCCGCCGAAATTTTCATTCCAAGCCCGTACGATGTACGCATTTTCAATAGAGACCTAAGCACGTACTTTTTTTCCAATAGAAAAAGGGTCTCCTTTAGGCTCGCCACAATCTCTTCGGTAGTTTTAGATTTCTTTATTAAAAACATTCGAGAACCTTTGAAAGGTCCTTGAATAGGAAATCCGACGATACATGCTACGTATTTTGTAGTCGTGTAATCAACGGCGGATCATGGGAGTCATGGGGGTCATGACCCCCACGTATTTTGTAGTCGTGTGTAATCCACGGCGGATCCAGGGGGGTCATGGGGGTCATGACCCCCTGAGCCCAGGACTTAGGCCCACTAATTTTGTCACCATACAGATTTTATTAATATTTTTAAGTACAGTACTTACGTACATTAATAAAATACCTACTTTTTACTTGTATCTATTGTTATCAAAATTAAATTATAAGTTCTTGACTTGACCACGACTATGTGACCCTTGACGTCAAAGCTGGATCCGCCCTTGGGTGTAATTATTGCATAGATCAAATCAAATCAAAATATCTTTATTCATTTATTACTGACTCTTATGATATGTCAAATCTTGGTAGATTAGTGATGATACTTCGGAATTATATCGAGATGAGAAGAACTGACAAGAAACTCAACTCGTATTCTTTTCAAATATTTACAAAAATACAAATTCATTTTTAAATTCAAATCTGGGAGAATATAGTGACCAATATAGTGACCTATAATCTGTAGTGACCTGTAGCCTATGGACGCCTGAAACACCAGGGGTGACACGTGCGCGCTGCCGACCCTTAAGAAACCTTAATATACCCTTCTTGAAGAACCCCATGCTGTAGTCTGAGACAAAGACATAGAACAGCTAGTATTATGTATATTTAAATTCTCTGTATATTCGAAACATATCATTTACAACGCCATCGTTCACAGTTATTTGACATTTTTTACCACATCGCGTGTCTTTTCTGACCCGGATAAAGCAAAAACCCCGGAAATCGAAGCTTAACCCTTGTAAACGGCACACTTTAGGAAAATCATTTCTTCACTCGGTGTTTCCGTATATACATTTGCTTATTGAAGTATTCATATCTTCTTTAGGTTTATTAGTAACTATTTCATGTGTAATTAAGGGATGAATGTACATTTTACAAAGTACGCACTATACCCTGAGCAGATAAAAACCATCGCTCCTAAGAATATCCTTCAATTCTTGTCCCAAGATTTGTGGGTAGCGAACTTCTGTAATACTGCTAACTGCATAGATCTTTTGTGTTCGCTATTTTTTTTTAAAGTTCGAATTGAAGGATATTCTTAGGAGCGATGGTTTTTATCTCCTCAGGTTCTTAATATCTGACAATAGGGGGAAAGGAGATTGTCAGTAATGTGGACTGATGATCTTATTGCTAGCAATGTACCATGTCAGGTTGATCTCCACGCGGTTCACCCTGGAAACCGTGATAAATTCCTGGTTGCCACGATAGGCTAACTGACCTGACCTCTTACTCATCTTATCATCTTTCACTGGTACGTCAGCTTATACCGTTAGCGCAGGCAGGTGTACAATTACATTTACACCAAAGAAAAAAATATATAATTATTATACTATTTCATTATTACGTTTTTTAGGAATTTCCTTGTTAATTGTTACAATGGACTTGACCTCATATTCACCTTATCATCCTCTGAAAAATCTGAAAGTATCTCTGACTGTCTGTCTGACATTCTATCGCGCTTTCATGCCAAATCTAGTGAAGAGATTTAAATTAAATCTAGTACATAGATAGCCTAGACTGATAAAGGACATAAACTACTTGTGATGGCAAAAAACGAAGACTTTTACAATATTGGATTTTATTTTCGACACACAAATTTTATAAAAATTAATCTAAATATATATAATTCAAACGTGACTGACATAGTGATCTATCAACGCACAGCACAAACCACTGGACGGATGGGCTGAAATTTGGCATTTGAAAGATGTTATGGCGTAGGCATCCGCTAAGAAACCATTTTAATTAATTCTACCCCCAAGGGGATAAAATAGGGGATGAAAGTTCGTATGAAACTTTGTCAATTTTAAACCGATCAGGCTAAGACTTTGCAAGCATAAAGCTACTATGACGTAGGCATTCCCTGTGAAAGGATTCTGATAAATTCCACCCCTAAGGGGATAAATTAACGCGAGCGAAGCCGCGGTCAAAAGTTAGTGTATAATAATTTTCAAACGGAACAATCAATGAGCATAGAAGAAAGAAATTTCAAAGGTACATAGTATCTGATACCCACAGATTAAGCTACAGCACTAATTTCGCAAAGGGAACCAGATCAAAGGGGCAAATGGGATCGTGGTCAGGTCACGGAGGCTTGTGTCGCCGCCCGCCCCGATTAGCCGCCCAATTGAAGCTTGTTAGTGTTACACTGTCACTCGCTTTTATACCATATACCATCCTAAATTGGATACATGGACTTCAAATACAATTAGAATTAACTCAATGGTCAAGAATTACATTTTTTTTTATTACATTATTTCATATTCATATATGTGTATATTGTGTAAGAGATTTTTTTTAAAATAAAGCCTTCCTCGACTCAAGGTCTATCCAACACAAGAAGAATTTTTCAATTCAAAACAGTAGTTCCTGATATAGATTATATATATATATATAATCTATATTAATATTATAAAGCTGAAGACTTTGTTTGTTTGTTTGTTTGAACGTCCTAATTTCAGGAACTACTGTTTCGAATTGAAAAATTATTATTATATACTAGCTGAATCGTGCAACTTCGTCTGCGTTTCATTTCCACCTTTTACAGTATTTTTCATTGCAGCTCCGCTCTTATTGGTCGTAGCGTAATGTTATAGTTTCTCTTGTTACTAAAATTAAAATATATTAAAAATACAGTCCTTAGAAACATTAGTAATTAAAACTAGCTCTGGACCAACCGTGCATGATGTAGGGATGGCCTAGAACCACCTACGCACTCCCCTATCTAGATTGCTATCTATTTATAGTCCCTACATCATTATTAGTGCCCTATATAGTCCCTACATTATTATTACTGCCCCGATTTCTAATGGTATTTCATCAAAGTCATTTATCATAATTATAACAATACCACCGCCCACAACTGAATTAGATCGTACCCATGTATGATATCTCGGTGGTTTAGTGGTTTAGCTTTTTAATCGATGGTCGTGAGTTTGATATTGGTATAATATAGCCCGACATGCCTTAACACGTGACGTGCCTTATAATTAATACACCGTGGTATATTGAATAATGATTGAACAAAAGCTTTTGTATAACATACGAGCTTAATGGCGTATGGGATTCTCTTCTACATAACCTTAGGGTATAAACAGAAAGCGATGTAGAGTTCTAATACTGAACTGTTTTAAATTTACTAATATATATAAATAACTATACAACATTAATAATAATAATAATAATCTCAGGACAATTGACACAGCGCCATCTAGACCCAAGTTAAGATAGCTAAAGCTTGTGTTATGGGTACTAGATAACTGATACATATACATAGATAATTTTTATTCGTAAATACATACATATCATACATAGAAAATACACAGACCGACACAAACAATCATACTCATGAATACAAATGTTTGTGCCGTGCGAGGAATCGAACCCGCGATCATCGGACGTAAAGCGGTGTGCTAGACCGCTGGACCACCGAGGTCGTCAATATTAATCTAAATATATATAACTCAAAGGTGACTGACGTAGTGATCTATCAACGCACAGCCCAAACCACTGGACGGATCGGGGTGAAATTTGGCATGCAGGTACATGTTATGACGTAGGCATACGCTAAGAAACAATTATGATTAATTCTACCCCCAAGGGGATAAAATAGAGGATGAAAGTTTCCATGGAACTTTGTCAATTTTAAACCGATCTGTCTGAGATTTTGCATGCATAAAGCTACTATGACGTAGGCATCCCCTAAGAAAGGACTTTGATAAATTCCACCCCCAAGGGGATAAATTAACGAGAGCGAAGCCGTAGGCAAAAGCTAGTTTGTGTATAAATTTGCGTGAGTTTTGGCGTGAAGGCGTGACAGATAGACATAGTTTAGCATTAATAATAATAGTAAGGATCTTTAAAATGATATTAATATAGATATTAATTAAAACTATGTTAAATAATAGATAGATAATAGATAGACAATATAATAGACGGTAATTATAACTGTATACAATGTTAACTAAAACACTACAATTACAGGTAGATAGACAAAATAAATCAGTCGTACTAATAAAATCAGATCATTCCATCAATCAGTGAATTGATTGATGGATTGATGTGCGGTTAATTCATTAGGGTGTGATCGAGTGGCAATTATAAAATAAACAATATCCACCCCGTTTCACCCTAAATGAGGATGAGAGTCATAACAAAATTTCACGTTTTCGTGTCGATACGCGACAAATCGCACGGAAGAGATAAATGCCGAATGAACACTGCCGCTGTGGAACTTCGGAATGCTTTTACAAAGGTAATTGTGAGACTCCGATGGCCCCGAGTTTAGGACCGGGCCATTAACCAAGTGCCAAAGTGCAGGAAGTTACGCAGATTTTCTTTTTCAATTATTAAAATACGCCAATGTATTACTTACACGCGTAAAACGAATCCTATTGTATATACATATAATATTAATAACATAGCAATTGTCAGATCTGATGTAGTCCGTGATTTGGGAGTATTTTTTGATCACAAAATGTTACTTAATAGTCATATTGATAATATAGTAGACTAGCTGTACCCGCGACTTCGTCCGCGTAAAATAGTGACCTTGAGCAAATAATAAAAAATATATATTAATAATCTAAACCAATAAAAAAGTCTCATGGTTCTAGCTTCAAAAATGAAATTTCCATACATAATTCCATACAATTCAATCAACAGCCAAAAACTAAGTTTCAAACTACTATCTTTAAAATGAAGATACTTCCATACATACCATACATACATTACATCTCCCCTTTCAACCCCTTATAACCCTTTTTCTTGTTTTTTTACTGCTACTTATATTAGTGTCATCATGTACCAATGATAAGATGTCGCTATACTGTAACCATTTATGGCTGAGTCCTGTGGCGGTAGGTACTGATATTTTCTCAACAGCCTAAAAAATGGGTTTCAAGTTTCTAGCTTTAAAAAATGACAATACATGCATACAACATTTTAACTCCCCTTTTGACCCTTACAACCCATTTTCGTTAATTATATTTAATCAATACGCAAAAAAATAAGATTGAAGCTTAAACTTTTAAAAAATTCCTCTTTCAGTCTCTTATAACCCTTTTTAGCATTAAAAAGTAACCTCTGTCCTATCTCAAGATCTAGACTTTAAATTTCATTTAAATCAGTTCAGAAGTTTTGGCTTTTAAGACAGACAGACAGAGTCACTTTCACTTTCATAATATTAGTAAGGTATTTATTAAATAAACTGACCCAAAAAAAGCGTAAGAAAAAAGCTTCATCGTTCTAGCTTCAAATATGACGAATTTCCATAAAAACTTTTGGAATGGTGACAATGTGATATTTACAAATTTAAATGTCATATTTATTTATATTTAATAAGCAGTTTAAACATTTCTTTAAATTCTTTTGAAAATTGGTGGTCAAGTTGGCCAATAACATAATAAAATTTTGTTAAATCAAAATAATAGATGTGATATTCTAAATTGACTTGCGCGAACCATATCTCTGACTCTACTGGTCAGAATGGAGAAACGCGTATTCCGAACCTGAATAGCTCGGATGGAACGGTAGATGTTGTTTCTTCCAAGGCAATGTTGTTCATATGTATTGACAACATTTTTAATATTATATGTTGTTTTATTCTTCAAAAATATTAATAATATGTTCTTACGCTCTTGTCCAAGAGCAGGGTCATCAGTTATAGGCTATACCAGGATTATATTTATGTATTTATAAAATAAAATTGCAGAGCAAACGTTTATTCATTTAAATTCATAAGGAGACAACGGATTGACAATAATCAGTTGCGCGCGCTGCTTATACAAATGACATATGACCGTTAATAAGTCGCATATCTAGTACAATACTGGTGTAATTCAGAAATTAAAAATTTTTGAAAATAGACTTAATAACACAATTATAAAGTAGACGTTCCAAAATATGTAATTTTTTAGTTAAGCCATTATTATAATAAGTGTGTATTCAACCGCATAAAGATAACCTTGCATTACCATTTTCAACCCCTTACAACCCTTTTTTCGCATTAAAAAGTAGCCTATGTCCTTTCTCGGCGTCTAGACTATATGGGTACCAAATTTCATGTAAATCGGTTCAGTAGTTTTGGCGTGAAAGCGAGACAGACAGACAGACAGACGTTACTTTCGCATTTATAATATTAGTAAGGATAAAGCATATAAAAATTTAGGATTTATAATTCATGCTTGTAAAGATTTTACTGACGTAGAGGCTATTAAAACCATGTATTATGCCTATGTGCGTAGCATTTTGGAATACGGAAGCCAGGTAGCCAGGTAGCCAGGAAGCCAATTGTGAGTAGCTATGACGTGGTGTGGTGTTTTGAGTAGTCATGCTCACTAAAATGTCCAGACTTGTGGCGGCGTGGTGGGCCGGGCTCCCTAAAATGTGGTCGAGCGCAGTGGTGGCTGGCTCATCCGCTATACTCGTGAACGGGTGCTGCTTGTGTGGACTGGTCTGCTCTAATCACTATGACTTATTTCCTCTTATTAATTATTTAACCAGTTGTTGTGTATTGAATGTTTTCTCTATTTTATTATTTCATTGAATTAGTGCTAATCGGTGGTTTGTATTCACACACTTAAACTTAAATTGTAAGTAAGAATAAATTATTTAAAAGAGCAACACACAAGTTTCTTGCTTGTTCTTCTTGTGATGAGACAGCATTCCGAATGAGCGGTAGATTAAAAAAAAAAATGTTATGACTATTCAAAAGTGCTTCAATGTAAGTTTATTTGAATAAATGATTTTCTATTCTATTCTATTCTATGGTCACCGCAATATTCAGTGTATAAAAACCGTATAGAGCGAATACAGAGGATATTTGTAAATCATCTCAATCATCGGCTTCTTGTGTCCTCCACCTCTTATAATGAGGAATGCCATCAGCATGGTCTTCTCATACTAGAAGATAGACGTAGACTTAAATTGTAACGCTGTTGGTTTCTAATAAATAAATAAAAAAAATCATATATATATGAATGTCATGCGGAGGAACGAAGGTCATATCTTATGGAAAGTGTAATATAACGTGGATGTATGGAAAGGGAGAGGACGAAAAAAAAGATGGATGGATTGTGTGAAAGATGAAATGAATCATCATCATCTGCTTCTTTCTTATCCCATTTATTTGTGGTCGGCGTAATATGTTTTTCGCTTCCATTCATCCCTGTTCGCAGTCATCGCGTTATTTACTTCCTTTCTTACCATATCATCTTTCACACAGTCCATCCATCTCTTTTTCGGCCTTCCTCTGCCCTTATAAACATCCACATTCATATGTAACACCTTTCTTAAAATATTATCCTCGTTCCTACGCATTACATGTCCATACCATGATAGACGATTACTCTTCAACCTCTCTGACACCGGCGCCACTTTCATACAATATTAATTTAATGAAAGATGAAATGAATAATAATAATAATAATATAATAATCTCAGGACAATTCACACAGCGCCATCTAGACCCCAAGTTAAGCTAGCTAAAGCTTGTGTTATGTACTAGATAACTGTTACAAATACAAAGATATATTTAAATATATACGTTATATAATATAAACGCAAATATATACACCCAGACCGATACCAACAATCATACCTATGAATACAAATATTTGTGCCGTGCGAGGAATCGAACCCGCGACCATCGGAAATAAGGCGGTGTACTAAATCGATAGACCACCGAGGCCGTCAGGAGGCCGCCGGAGGTTATAAAAGAAGAGTATGCTCAGATATGACGGCCGATAGAGAGCAGTGAAAGAGAATGACATACTGCGCCGACCACAAATAATGGGATAAAGGCAAGGCAATGATGATGAAATTAAACATACTACAGTTGATAGCATTATGGTGTAGTTGTTTACTACACGACATCGACTGCAAGGATCGTGGGTTGATTACCATTCACCAATTGATTTACTTTAGAAATTTGATTTACGCTTATTAGTTACTCAACCAGTCGGTTGTATAATTAATATTTTGAGTTTAAAACATTAGTGCTAGTTGATAGTTCGTATTAGATAGATAGATAGATAGATAATTGATTTATTGCCAACATAACACAAATAATACAATTTACAATAAGACAAAACAAGAAATAAATAATTAAATGGAAGTTGGCAATAGGAGCTGCCTCAGCTGTTGCTGATATATGCACAACCTTTGTGAGGTGCACCTATACAGCGCTGGTTTTCAGGCAGCCCCCATAATCATAAAAAAAAAAAACTAAGATGCGGGTTTTTTACTACATACAGATACATATAATTTAAACACAAAAAAAAATATAAAAAAATATAAAAAGGTATTAACACCAACACAACACACCTTTCGACTTAAAAATGTAAAGTTACAACTAAATTGTTTGAAAAACAAAGCGTAAGTTTCTTGCTCGTTCTTGTGATGAGACAGTTTTACGAATGAGCGATAGATTATAAAAAAATATGTGATGACTATTCAAAAGCTGTTCAATGTTAAATTATTTGAGTAAACGATTTTCTATTTCATTCTTACCAAAAATTTTTTTGCTCAGTTTTATCTCTAACTAACGATAATTTGTTTGCTATTTCATTAAAAAAACAATAAACAGCACAGCATCATCTAGTCCCAATATTAGCAGAGCTCGTGTTATGGGTACTTTATCAGTACCCATAACACGAGCTCTCATAACAGAAAAATGAACGTATTTATCATACGTTCATTTTTCTGTAAACACATACATAATATACATAGAAAACTACCAGACCGAAACAAATCACCATACTCTTGAGTACAAATGTACCGTGCGAGAAATCGAACTCGCGACTATTGGAAGTAAGATGGTGTACTAAACCGCTAGACCAGCGAGTTCTAATGTTAGTGTTAAGTTGATGATGCTGAATATATGCTTACCTGGAATACAGTAGTGTCCAAGTTAGCAAGCAGAGCGGCGGCGGACTGCTGTGATGAACAGCGCCGTCCTAAAAACAGCGAGCTCCAATCTGCAAACAATAAACACAAATTAGAAAAAAATAAATTAAATTAAATCAACTGCAATTAAGGAAATCCATTTACATAAAACTAGAGAAATCTACAGTTTTAGTTACTAGTTTAATAGTCGGGAATTTTGTTTAATAGTCATTTAAATTACAATTGTAAAAACATTGACGTAGTGATATAAGCCTGTCCTTGTCACACTATAAAACTACCAATTATATTTTGTGAATTTTGAAATAATAATAATAATTTCAAGAATACAAAATGAAGAAATAAATAAATGATAATACAGAGTGGAAAATATAATAAAAACACTTAAAAACGAATATCACGCTATAAATCTGAGAGCGCCTCCACTCAGCTGGTGCCGCAGCGTGTCACTGCAGCGCTGAATTTCAGCGGAGACATTCGAAACAAGAAATAGCATAGGAATAACTAGCTAATGGATTTTTTTTCAACTAATAGATTCAGTAATTGCGTTCGAACAAACAAGCTTCATTTTTTTTTTGTACAATTCACACAGCGTCATCTAGACCCAAGTTAAGCTAGCTAAAGCTTGTGTAATGGGTACTAGACAACTGATACAAATACATACATATTTTTTTGTAAATACATAGAAAACACCCAGACCGATATAAACAATCATACTCATGAATACAAATGTTCGTGCCGTGCGAGGAATCGAAACCGCGACCATCGGACGTAAAGCAGTGTGCTAGACCGCTAGACCACAGGGGTCGTCAAATTCATTCATTATATTCATATATATATTATTTATGTGTGTATGAAAGATGATATGGTAAGAAATAGAAATGGAAATAATCTTTATTCAAATAAACTTCATATAAGCAATTTTGAATAGTCAAGTTTTTTGATTCTACCGCTTATTCGGAATGCGGATTCATCACAAGAAGAATAAGCAAGAATCGTGTGTGTTGCTCTTTTACATAAATATTGATTTAATTAACAACAAGGATTAGGCATGCGACAATCAACATAGAAACCGCTACGCACTTAATCTCTGTTCAATCAGATAACATTGTCAGCGCTATGAATTTTAAGTTAGTTATTTTCTATAAAAACATTATTATCATTTATAAATTCTTCAATTTTATAATGAGCTTTTTTAAAAAGAAAATATTTTATAACACATTTGAATTTTTTTCTAGCAAATTGAGTAAATAACGAGATGACTGCGAACAGGGATGAATGGAAGAGAAAAACATTACGACGACCACAAATAAATGGGACAAGGAAGAAGCAGATGATGGTGATGATGATATATTATTTACTCTCATAAAAATGAAGGAAAATTAGCCATCGAAGGTTCGAGAACATTTCATATGTACGTACAGACGATGAAATCGAATTATGTATATAAAAGTGCAATCTCAAAGATTACATCCGCGTCATTACCGGGGCGGACACCGGCGACCGGAAGCTGTGAGCCGGTCGCCGACTCCGCTGGCTGCGAATGGCTATGGACCCTGGGCTGTCAACTGTCTGAGGGTCCTCGTTAGCGTTGCCAGACGTCCCGTATTTCCCGGGACGTCCCGTATTTTAGGTTTAGTTTAAAATGTCCCGGCGGGACAGACTCTGTCCCGTATTTGAATCGTGCTCTGTTTTTTATTAAATCACGCAATATTTGTACCCCTAATTTAATAAAAAAACGAGTCGATGACCGTTTTTAATTACGATTATAATTATAATTATAAATATGTTAAAACTGACTTGCTCCTCAGAAAATATATAAAAAAATAAAGAAAGTCACTATAATAATATTATCCACAGGAGTTATACTAGTTTTGTCATCCACAGGAGTTATACCAAAAAGTCTGAACAAACACCTAGACACGTTGCATATCCCCTCCTCTACAATAGACCTATTACAAAAAGCCGTCATACTAAACACATGCCGAATAGTCAGAAAATTTCTATCTTCATCACATAACTCATCCATGCTTGGCTAAGGCCCGCGTGTTTGAATATATTACCCCCGTAAAAAGGGAGATATAATAATTATATATATATAATAATATCTCAGGACAATTCACACAGCGCCATCTAGTCCCAAGCTGAGCAGAGCTTGTGTTATGGGCTGAACAACTGATATAAATACATTGATACATTTTTTTTTTGTAAATAAATACATATTATACATAGATTACAGCCAGACAGATACAAACAATTATACTCATGAATACAAATTTTAATGTTTGTACCGTGCGAGGAATCGAACCCACTACCATCGGATAGCAAAGCGGCGTGCTAAACCACTAGACCACCGAGGCTGTCGACTATATAATTTTGTTTTTTATTTGACCCGGGTAAAAAACTAAATTCCCGAACCCACGACCATCGGATAGCAAAGCGGCATGCTAAACCACTAGACCACCGAGGCTGTCGACTATTTTGTTTTTTATTTGTCCCGGGTAAAAAACTAAATTCCCGTATTTTTTTACTTATTTAAGTGTTTGTCCCTGAATAGGCTGAAAAAATCTGGTAACTCTAGACCTCGTGTTCTTTTTCGATACAATGTAGAAGGATTTCATCCGTCCTTATACAATTTCCTACGGAATTCAGACCTATACACATTTAGGAGTTATATTTTGCATATACAATGCAGTTTCTCTAATTAAACAGTAATAGGTAATAATTATTATTACTGTTTAATAAAACATTAATAATAATTTCCCAGGACAAATCTATGCATATAAATAAAATTGGAGTGTCTGTTTGTAATATTGAAATAACCGTTTTTTACTACATGCATATGAATATAAATACGAATATAGATACACCAAAATATTTTTTTTTCCATTTTTGTCTGTCTGTCTATCTGTTTGTTCCGGATAATCTCTGAAATGGCTAGACCTATTTTGACGGGACTTTTACTGGCACCTGCCAATAAAAGTCCCGTCAAAATAGCTACCTAGCTATTGTAATAAGGAGTAACTTAGGCTACTTTTATTTTAGTAAATGAATATCAAATTCCACGCGGACAAAGTCACGGGTGCAGAGCTATTTATATGTATGACATGTTACGAGCTATTATTAAAAAAAAAACAACAAACCACATAAGCGAATCAGAAGCCGGTCATATCACTACATAGTATAAAATGAAGTCGCTATCGCTGTCTGTCCGTCCCTGTGTATGCTTAAATCTTTATAACTACGCAACGGATTTTGAAGCATTTTTTAAATAGATAGAGTGATTCAAGAGGAAGGTTTATATGTATAATACATGTACATCGGGAAGCCGGGGCAGTATCTAGTTAAAAATAAATATTTATATATTTTTGTTAAGTACTGCTGCCCATACTATTTGAGTGCCTTGTAACAAATATTTTGTAGGGTGTCAACCCTGCTAGTAAGTGACGCAGGACAATTTCCCGAGCATCAGTCACAGTGTAGCAATAGCGGCAATATCCGACGGCCGACGTTTGTCATGAATAATATACACCACCTGATTGTAACACGACCTCAACTGTAAATTGGATGTTTCTGTTTCTGAAACTCTGTACAAGACATTTTGAGAGGCCGTCTTCATAAAATTGGCTACTGTATAATATAATAATGAAATCAATTTACAAAATTATTAATAACTTTCTTTTTCTAAAATAAAAGTAGCCTAAGTTACTCCTTATTACATCAGCTACCTGCCAATAAAAGTCCCGTCAAAATCGGTTCAGCCATTTCAGAGATTAGCCAGAATAAACAGACAGACAGACAAAATTTGTAATAAATGTTTTTTGGTGTATTTATATTCATATGCAAGTAGTAAAAAACGGTTATTTCAATATTACAAACAGACACTCTAATTTTATTTATATGTAGAGATTTTTCCTCAATTTCATTCTAATTAATTGGACATGTATGATGTATGAAAAGAGAAGATTCGCAGAAGAATCAGAGTGACCGACATAGCCTGAAGAATTGCGAAACTGAAGAGGCAATGGGCAGGGCACATAGCTCGTAGGACAGATGGCCGTTGGGGCAGTAAAGTCCTCGAGTGGACCGCGGACCGGAAGACGCAACGTGGGAGGGCCTCCAGCAAGGTGGACCGACGATCTGGTCAAGATCGCTGGAAGGCATTGGATGCGAGCAGCGCAGAACCGATCGTCGTGGAGATCTTTGGGGGAGGCCTGTGTCCAGCAGTGGACGTCTTCCAGGCTGCGATGATGATGATGATGGATATGGAGGTGGTGTTCCATCATTCATTCAAGCGTGACGAAAAAGAAACAAATGTGTCAATAGATAGACTCAAGCCAGCATTCATTATAAACAACCTCAATTTGCCCCGCACAACCACATTGTGGAATCAGCAATGGTATTTCCGAACCGATAACATATTGAAACCTTCAAGAAAAGAGCTTATTCCTTTTTAAATGGCCGACAATGTACTTGCAATTCCCCTGGTGTTGCGGATGCTCATGGGCGACGGTAATCACTTACCATCAGGTGAGCCGCATGCTCGTTTGTCCCGTGTATAAAAAAAAAACAATGAAGCAATTGCTGGCGAGGCAGAAACAAGACACGATTTGTCTACAGCTGACATACGAATAAAAAATATAAATTGTTCTAGATTATTGTTATAACCATGGACAATTTACACAACGCCATCTACTCCGAAGCCCATAACATAAGATCGAACGAACGAATCGAACTTGCGACCATCGGAAATAAAGCATCAACAAACTGCTACACCACTAAGGCCGAAAATGTAATAAAAGTGTACATGTAACGTGCTATATTCAATTAGATGTACGTGTAGTATTAAAGGTTAACCGATATCACAGAGTACTGAAGAGCTGGCAGCTATCTCGGACAAAGAATTAGTCTGGCCATTCAAAGAGAGAACTCTGCCAGTATCAACGGAATCTTGCCTAAAGGAACTCCTTTTAATAATATCTTTTAGTTATCTATATATACATAACTCAAATGTGACTGACATAGTGATCTATTAACACACAGCCCAAACCACTGGACGGATCGGGCTGAAATTTGGCATGCAGGTAGATGTTATGACGTAGGCATCCGCTAAGAAAGGATTTTGGTTAATTCTACCCCCAAGGGGATAAAATACGGGATGAAAGTTTGTATGAAACTTTGTCAATTTTAAACAGATCAGGTTGAGACTTTGCATGCATAAAGCTACTATGACGTAGGCATTTCCTAAGAAAGGACTTTGATAAATTCCACCCCTAAGGGGATAAAATGAGGGATGAAAGTTAGTAAAAATCTTCTTAGATTTTCGTCTGATTGAACTCAAATTAAAGCTTGGAGCTACTATGATGAAGACGTTCGCTTAAATAGGATTTTGATAAATTCAACCCCCATGGAGATAAAATAAGGGATGACGCAGGATGTAAATGTATTAGTTTGAACCTATCAGTACCTAATGGAACGAATAAATTAAGATGAACAAAATAATATTTAGTTCGTTAGGCTACTTTTATTTTAGAAAAATAAAGTTAAATTCCACGCGTACGAAGTCACGGGAACAGCTAGTTATATTATATTTTTAAGGTTTTTAATTTTAGGTTCTTTGTTGTATAATTAAATATTGAAGTAACAATAACATATTATTCAGCAACACAACCAGAAACAGGGAAACTTCGACACGCAAAGATTAGTGGGTCCCTTGAGAACTTCACAACGGTTACCGATTAGGTTCGTTGATATTTCAGTCCAAGGAACCTGTTCGATTTATTGTTGCGAGCCGTACAACTGGGGTGCGACTCCCCAAGTTTATAGAACGAGGCTTCGAAAGTTGGCAAGTAACTTACTCGTGAAATGTCCGCAGGTAAAAGTTAGTTTTGAAAATGTTAATTTACTGGAGTTTCATCGCTAGTTTGGAATTCGATAACGTTTTTTTTTAATGGATGATAATGGAATGGTGCACCCGTCTGCGGTAGCGGTTTGAACGGGGCACCAGTGGAGGATGATAAGATGAGCATGAGGTCAGGGCAGTTAGGCCGTTGGGACAAATTTATCGTTGCGCTAACGGTTTGAACTGGGCACCAGTGGAAGATGATAAGATGAGCATGAGGTCAGGGCAGTTAGCACTATGACAAATTCACTAGGAATTTATCATGATATTTTCCAGGGGGAACCACCTGGAGGAGCTGATCTGGGACATTGCTAGCAATGAAAAACACAAAAGAACAACACACTAGTTTCTTGCTCATTCTTCATGTGATGAATCTGCATTCCGAATGAGTGGTAGAATTAAAATATGACTATTCAAAAGTGCTTGTAATGAGTTTATTTGAATAAAGATTATTTTTATTTCTAATGGGGTCAATAGGATACATATTATATCAGGTTATATAGTACATCATTTAGACCTTCCTGATTAGAGATCAAATTCCGACCATATTAGATTTATATTGTTACACGTGTTTCACCTCTAAACTGAGTGTCGCGTACAAGCAGCAACAAAACGCAACACAAAGGGAGCGTTCTGATTGGAGCGCACACCCATCCAATTTAAATATGCAACGTAATGTAACAGACTTAAAATATCAACCGACCGATCTAACATACTTTTGTTCACTCCACCAAATTTGTAATTATCACAGTATTTAACCATTAAATTCAAGACTATAAGCAATTCTATCATTTTCTACAACCCGTAATCTGCTGAAGCCAACATCACCTACCATCTGAGCATTCGAGCCGCATCATCACGTACCACTGAGCATTATTTGACGACCTCGGTGGTCTAGCGGTTTAACACACCGCTTTACGTCCGACTTTCGCGGGTTCGATTCCTCGCATGGCACAAACATTTATATTCATGAGTATGATTGTTTGTATCGGTCTGGGTTTATTCTATATATAATATATATTCATTTGATGTATGCATCAGTTATCTAGTACCCATAATACAAGCTTTAACTATGGCGCTGTGTGAATTGTCCTGGGATTATTATTATTATCAAGCAATGAATATAGTTCAGATATAGCTTGAAAGCATAATGTTGACTGCTGGCTGACCAGACTACGACTTGTAGCAGAGAAGGTCGTAACACGTCCAGTAGCGGTGGTCAGGTTTCCGCACTCAATATTTGTGGTCTCACACATGCCAAAGATAGCAGAATTAAACAAAAAAATGTAAAAGGAGTTAGAGCAATTAACGAAATAATCTAAATCCAGTAAATCTTGATCTTAATAAGTTTGTGAGTAGTAATTTGTTATGTTAATTGTAATTTGTTATGAGTATTATAAAAGCGAAAGTTTGTGAATATGGATGTTTGTTCTCTCTCACGCAAAAAAGCTATAAGCATTCTGATGAAACTTTACAGTAATATTGCTTATGCATCAGAATAATACCTGCCTTCTGTACCTTCTTCTTTCTCTAATGTATTGTTGTATAATATATTATTTTCTTTTTATGTATCTACTTTTAATATTGATACATTATATTTATTATTGCAATTTAATGTGGATGAAACCGTGGGCACAGTAGCTAATGAACTTCTGCAATATTGTTATACTGTAACACTCCACCATGGCTGCAGTCATTGTCTCATGACATCATTATCCTCTAGTAATCCTAATTACAGGTCATTCACGTCTACAGCCCTCTAAAAGGATTAGGCAGTCTGTGCGTCGTATTACGTCTGTACTATATATATACATATATAAGAAACATGTAAGTAAACAGTTGCTATATAAACTATACTACGGATATTAGGTACAGTGATTACAAATTAAATTAATTCAAATCAAAAACATAAAAAGATAAGTTCTGTAGATTCCAAAATGAAACATTAAGATGATCTCGGTGTGGTATTAGTTTAAAACACATCAATATGTATAATTGTATATATATATAAGCGCAGGCGGTGCACCATCCTATTATCATCCTTTAAAAAAAACCTCTACACCACCATATATATACGTAATTAGATATAGTATAACAAAATTATATAGTATGGATATTTCTTACTTTTTCACGTAAAACCTACTGAACGGTTACTGTAAAGTTTCATCAAAATCCGTTCAGTAGGTTTTCCATGAAAAAGTAAGAAATATCCATACTATATAATTTTTATAAGGTTTTTTTTAAAGGATGATAATGGGATGGTGCACCCGCCTGCGCTAACGGTTTACGCTGGCGGGGCACCAGTGGAGGATGATAAGATGAACATGAGGTCAGGTCAGTTAGCCTAACGTGACAAATTTACCGGAAATGTATCACGATGGTTTCCAGGGCAAACCGCGTGGAGGTCGATCTGAAATGGTACATTGCTAGCAATGGGATCATTAGTCCACATTACTAACTATCCCCTTCCCCCTTGGTGGAGAGGTTTAGCACACCGCTTTACTTCCGCTGGTAGCGGGTTCCTTTCCTCAAACATTTGTATTCACAACTATGATTATTTGTATCGGTCTAGGTTTTTTATGTACATTATGTATATATTTACAAAACAAATCTAAGTATTTATATCAGTTGTCTAGTAACCATAACACTCTCCTTACCATGGGACTAGATGGCGCTGTGTTAATTGTCTACGGTTATATACTAACAGTGGTATTTCTAGAATGTTCCCAAACCGTTGCTTCCATTACATTAAACATAATAATAAAAAAAATTTGCTGTAAAACGTTTATCACTTAACCACATCAGAGCCCGCAGTGGATTGTAACACCCCTTAATATTACGACCACAGTAGGGTTGTCTGCTGCTTGGTATTATATTTTATTTTTATTTATTTATTTATTTATTTAATTCAGGCTACATGGCCCATATTATAAATACCTTATAAACTAACATACATAAGAAATAATAATAAAATATGTAAATAAAATTGTCTCTACGGTCACGGCACTAACGACGGCAATCTGCCACGGTAGCACCGATACACCACACCCTTCGGCCAGTAGTCCTCCTTCATGAAGGTGGGCAGCATGTTGGTGGGGACCAGGGCCACGAACGCTTTGAAGCTCGCGTTGTGGCTCGACAATACATACTCGTATGTATTGTTCAGATATACATATATATTAGACATACACACCTACATAAATATACATTGTAAATAAACTGGCTTTAAAAAAAAGTAATTCAATTTCTCACCAGTTTTTCTCAATACGATCTATATACTAAACTGGACGGCAGGGAAAAAATATAGTATAAAAAATTTGACGTTCATAAGCGGCTAAAATGTCCTACATGAATAAATGTTTTTTAAATTTGAATTTGAAAATTTTAAAAATTATATTTTAAGTATACAATATATTTATATAACATAATTACATAGTATAAAACAAAGTTGCGATCACTGTCTGTCCGTCCCAATGTATGCTTAAATTTTTAAAACTACTCAACGGATTTTGAAGCGCTTTTTTTAATAGATAGAGTGATTCAAGAGGAAGGTTTATATGTATAATATATCTAGACCCGGGCGAAGCCGGGACGAGTAGTTAGTAATAAATTTTAATGACTCTGTATTATTGTAAACATGTATAACATTTATGTGAAAAATATACGAGCTGAGTTTCTTATCAGTTCTTCTCATCTCGATATCATTCCGAACTGCCGGTAGATTTAAGAGTCTGTAATAGAGCTACATGAATAAAGATATTTTGAATTTTGAATTTAGATATCTTTATCCATCTATAAATCCACTCATCCAACGTCATCATCATCATACGTAAACCAAGTATATCTTTGTCCACAACATCATCGATTTATCCGATCCATCACAAGATGAGTATAATCAGATACTATGTTAATCCCGGATTTGAGCACAATAAGACAACAAAGGTTCGTCCGCCTCAGAAACATCCCGGACCGACGTTTTGTTATTTTATGACAATGCTATTGAAATATTCGAAATCATCATTAATTGTAAGGATAATTGAGAGAATATCTTCATTAGAAATAAGAAATATAATTTATATGTTCGTTTTCTATGTACAAGCTCATTTGAAAAGAATAAGATCTGAGTTTCTTATCAGTTCTTCATGGATATAAAGCACTCAGAAATGGTGATAGATTTGACATATCATAAGAATCTGTTACATAGGTTACGTCCCAAGGTAAGCAGAGCTTGTGTTATGGGTACGAGATATAAATACATGGTTTTTTTAGAAAACCTTATCTTAATCTTGATCATTACATAGTATAAAATAAAGTAGCTGGCGCTGTCTGTCCCTATGTATGCTTAAATGTTTTAAACTACGCAACGGATTTTGAACCGGATTTTTTTAATAGATAGAGTGATTCAAAAGGAAGGTTTATTTGTATGTACACCCATGTCACGCCGGGTACCAGCATCACACGGGTGTACATACAACTACCGGGTAGGTAGTACTATAATAAACGCGAAAGTTTATAATAGTACTAAGTAAGTAATAGTAAGTAATAGTAAGTCATAGTAAGTAAGAGTAAGTAATAGTAGGTGGTACTATTATAAACGCGAAAGTTTATAATAGTCCTAGCTATCGGACTAGAGTGTGGAGGGATGTTTGTTACACTTTCACGCAAAAACTACTGAATGGATTTTGATGAAACTTTACAGATGACATATAGGCTAAATTTCACGGGAATATCTAGTACATACATAATATACATGAAACATCCCGACCGATACATACAGTCATACTCATAAGTACAAACGTTTTCGCGATGCAAGGAATCGAACCTAATATCGACGGAAGTAAAGCGGCGTGCTAAACCGCTAGACCATCAAGGCCGTGATGAATGTATATATATGTATATTATATAGATTCCATTTTATTATTGTTACATATAATATTAGAAATTATGTATAATATGTATTTATTTACGAAAAATATCTATGTATTTATATAAGTTATCTAGTACCCATACACAAGCTTTATCTAGCTTAACTTGGGTGATAGCTTAACTTAGATGATGCTCTGTGAATTGCCCTGGGATTATTATTAACTAGCTGTACTCGTGACTTCGTCCGTGTGAAATTTAACAATAAAGTTAATTACAGAATTTAAAAAAATAAAAGTAGCCTAAGTTACTCCTTATTACATCAGCTACCAATAAAAGTCCCGTCAAAATCGGTCCAGCCATTTCAGAAATTAGCCGGAACAAACAGATAGACAGACAAAACTTGTAAAAAATGTTATTTTGGTGTATGTACCGTATTTATACTCATATGCATGTAATAAAAACGGTTATTTAATATTACAAACAGACACTCCAATTTTATTTATATGTCTAGATTAAATTAAACTTAAGAAATTTTGTTTTTTTTTTTAGACAACCATCAGAATGGTACCACATTTATCTGTGTCTAAAAAAAAACAAAAATCTACAACTAACATTGTAAGTTCAAACGTGGTTTCAGTGCACGTGTAGTGAACTGTACTAATATTCAGAGACGTTGGCACGGCTCGGTAAACTTTTGAAGTTTTCGGTTCACCCCGAAACAAAATGAACACGCGTCTAAAAGGGAAAGTCTAAAAGCATTGTGATGGAAACTCCAATACACAACCAAATACTAGTACAATGTATTTTTCGCTAAAAGTTACCAGTTATATTTAGAACTAGCTTTTGACCGCGGGTTCGCTCGCGTTATTTTATCCGCTTAGGAGTGGAATTTATCAAAATCCTTTCGTAGGAGATGCCTGCGTCATAGTAGCTTTATACATGCAAAGTCTCAGCCCGATCGGTTTAAAATTGACAAAATTTCATACAAATTTTCATCCCCTATGCTATCTCCTTGGGGGTAGAATTAATCAAAATCCTTTCTTAGCGGATACCTACGTCAAAATATCTATCTGAATGCCAAATTTCAGCCCGATCCGTCCGGTGGTTTGGGTTGTGCGTTGATACATCACTATGTCAGTCACCTTTGAGTTATATATATTTAGACTAGCTGTACCCGCGACTACGTCCGCGTGGAATTATCTTTTTTTTATGAATACAAATGTTTGCACCGTGCGTGGAATCGAACCCGCGACCATTGGACGTCCGTCAGATGCATCAATATGGGCCTGAAATAAATACTCATCGATAAATTAGAACGGTTTGGACGTTTTGACGTTGATATATACGTACATACAGATCTGTTATATTGAAACAGGAACTTATCTAATTCTCTGAAACAGTTTTTCCTGGTTTCCCGAACGAACTCATACCAGCAAGGTGAGGATCGACGCGTCCAATTTGTCAGACGATTGTTACAAATGGCCAAACTTATTCAATGTTCACGAAAAGACCTTCTGAAGCGTCGAATTAATTAGTAAAAATCCCTTTAAACAGAATTCTGTCCTCCAATTTATCTATACATATAAATAAAATTGTATTATCTGTTTGTAATATTGAAATAACCGTTTTTTACTACATGCATATGAATATAAATACGGTACATACACCAAAATAATATTTTTTACAAATTTTGTCTGTCTGCCTGTTTCTTACTAATCTCTGAAATGGCTGCACCGATTTTGATGGGACTTTTATTGGCAGGTAGCTGATGTAATAAGGAGTAACTTAGGTTAATTTTATTTTAAAAAATAAAGTTAAATTCCACGCGGACGAAGTCGTGGGAACAGCTAGTAATGTATAGCTAGTCATTTATAATTATAAGCTGTTTGAAATAAAACTATACTAAATTTAAAGTATAGATATAACACAATACATGACAAAAAGCCGGACCGAAAACGGTGAAACTGTTTATGAAATAATAAATAAGGCTTAAAACACACAAATAAATAGATAAAAATTCTAACAAATATTATATTCGTTACTGTTATATTTATACATACATATTATACATAGAAAAGACCCAGACCGATACAAACAATCATACTTATGAATACAAATGTTTGCACAGTGCGAGGAATCGAACCCGCGACCATAGGAAGTAAAGCGGTGTGCTAAACCGCTACATCACCGAGGCCGTCAGCATGTGTGTGTGTCATGATGAGAAGCGTCAATGTATATGGTGCGAGGAACGCGGGCGGCCTCTGTATGTCACTTGTACAGCGGAATTTTTCCAATCTCACCGGATTGGGATGTAGCACTCGATTAAAATTCTTCACAAAGATGCATAAAAATAACATTTATTTATAGAAATAGAAATAGAAATAAAAATAATCTTTGTTCAAATAAACTTCAGATAAAAATAAAATACCTACTTTTTACATTATAAGTTCTTGACTTATAACTCTGACTCTGACTGACGTAGTGATCTATCAACGCACAGCTCAAACCACTGGACGGATCGGGCTGAAATTTGGCATGCAGGTAGATGTTATGACGTAGGCATCCGCTAAGAAAAGATTTTGATTCTATATATTGAATTCTACCCCCAAAAGGATAAAATAAGGGATGCAAGTTTATATGAAACTTTCTCAATTTTAAACCGATCGGGTTGATTTGCATGCATAAAGCTACTATGACGTAGGCATCCCCTAAGAAAGGATTTTGATGAAATTCCACACCTAAGAATGGGCAGCGAGCGAAGCTACGGGCAAAAGCTAGTAAAATATAAAGTTTTATAAAAACTCAAGACTTTGCCTATATCAAAATGTGTGAGAGTATGTTTGTATGCGTATATGCGTGTGTTTGTGTTGAAGGAAAGTTATTATTGAGACAGATTGTAACCCAGCTATACCGTAGACAGGGTCATTGAAACTTCCAAGGAAAAGTCCGGGTAGCATATTGTAATCTGCAGCGGTACTTATATAAAATTCAGTAAGTACGTACATTTTTACGATCGTGGGCCGTCCTTCAGAGCCGACCGAATGTCGATCTATTCAAGAATGCAGAATCTTCAACCGAGTTTTGTCCACTCGCAGACAACGTACAAACAACGTAGTCGATATTTTAATCACGTAGTTTATAAATACATTACCATAATTTATATTTATTAGGGACTAACTATGCACGCGACTTCGTCCGCGTGGAATTTAACTTTATTTCTCTAAAATATGGGTAGACTAAGTTACTCCTTATTACATCAGCTACATGCTAATAAAAGTCCCGTCAAAATCGGTCCTGCCATTCCAGAGATTAGCCGGAACAAACCGCAGACAGATAAAAATGGTAATAAATGTTATTTTAATATTATGTACCGTACCGTATATATTTTTATATGCATGTAGTAAAAAACGGTTATTTCAATATTAAAAACAGACACTCCAATTTTTTTTATATGTACAGATAAAGACTTTATTTTCTTGAGTATTTATATATAACAATTTAAAATGTTTGTCTGCAACAAACAGTGGCGTAATTATTGTTAACTAGCGACTCGTCCTTGCTTCTAATATAGTAAAATTCTAGAATCTTTCATTAAAATTCATTTTTTTTTAATTTTCATTTTCTTTAAAATATCTAAAATTCTAGTATCTAAATCGTCCTGGCTTACATTTAGGTAATTAGGATACTAAATATACCTAATTTTATTAATATTTCTCTACAATAGTATACATGTATTATACATATAAATCTTCCTCTTGAATCACTGTATGTATTAAAAAAAACTGCATCAAAATCCGTTGCGTAGTTTTAAAGAATCGAACAGACGGAAAGCGACTTCATTTTATATTATGTAAAAGAAATTTTGAGTAACATATATATTGCTATATGGAGTATAGAGATATATAGAAAGAAACTTTGAAATATATCAATTACAAAGTCTTATAATAATATAGTAATAATAATAATAATCTCAGGACAATTCACACATTAGACTATTTACTTTTGCAATAGCATATGCTGGAGGTCACTCTATTCTCCGAAATTTAAATTTAAACGAATCTATATTATTGTAAACATGTACAACATTTATTTGAAAAGAATACGAGCTGAGTTTCTTGTCAGTTGTTTTAATCTCGAAATCATTCCGAACTGACGATAGATTTGACATATCATAAGAGTCTGTAATAGACCTACATGAGTAAAGATATTTTGAATTTTGAATGTTATAAATGAAGTACAGTTTAAAATTAGTATTATTACATTAATTGAAGAAACAAATTTAAAAATTAATACTGCAAAATTAGAATTAGTAAAGTAGAGTAATATTTGCATGGGGTTGACAGAATACGCAGTAAAACTTTAGTGTTATAGTCGCGACGGAGTAATAGACCTACATGAGTAAAGATATTTTGAATTTGAATTGAATTTTAAATTTGTGATACAATGTACACCGCAAAAGAATGCATCAAAGTTGTTACGTGTGAGCCACACACAATCAAACACCCTTAGACAGAAGTCAGTATAATTTTAATAGAAATCCAGTCATGATCCCTTCGAGGCACCCCCAGGTACTATTATCGCTCAGGTATCTACCACCCCTCACTTCACCCCGCAGCCCCCGCCACGCACCCCTAGAGTAACAATAGTTCGGCACGTTTATGGCAATATTCCGACCCCTCGTGCCTCGATGAAAGAATTCCGAAATTAATAATGTTTGTAATCGGTAGATTTTGTGTAAATTATGATGAGTACAATCAAGTTTGTTGATATTATTTATGGAATGTTTATGAAATTGTACGGTAATGTTTGAATATTAATTTATATAGTATTACACCTAGTTTTGACGGCCTCGGTGGTCTAGCACACCGCTTTACGTCCGATGGTCGCGGGTTCGATTCCTCGACGGCACAAACATTTCAATTCATGAGTATGATTGTTTGTATCGGTCTGGGTGTTTTCTATGTATACAATATGTATATATTTACGAAAGAAATTTATGTAAATATAGATTTTTTTATCAGTTATCTAGTACCCATAACACAAGCTTTAGCTAGCTTAACTTGGGTCTAGATGGCGCTGTGTGAATTGTCCTGAAATTATTATTATTTACACTATTGTTGCATTTTCTCAGCTTTTGCTGGTTTTTTTTCCACACTTACGGGCCAGAAACCAAGTAAGTGCAGTGTGTGTGTATATATGTGCGTGTTATTGTGTGACTGGTGTTGTGGTGTCCTTTTCATCAATTTCCATTATCCTTATGTTCCTAATACCATTAAAGCAAGAAGTTTAAATACAAATGTAAAGCTAACGACAATTTTTTATATTTTTTGGCACAGCAACCCTCTTGAGGATCCTCAGATGATTCTACCAAAATTTTCATTACAATTTGACACTTAGGAATGCATATATACAACAAACTTGCAGGCATTTCTCTACTTATCACAGAAAACAAAGTCGCTGTCGCTGTCTGTCCGTCCCTATTATGCTTAAATCTTTAAAACTACGCAACGGATTTCGAAGCGGTTTTTTTTAATAGATAGAGTGATTCAAGAGGAAGTTTTATATGTTTAATACATGTACACCCGGGCGAAGCCGGGGCGAGTAGGTAGTACTTTTATAAAAAACTAAATATATATGTCTCAAAGGTGACTGACATAGTGATCTATCAACGCACAGCCCAAACCACAAGACGGATCGGGCTGAAATTTGGCATGCAGGTAGATGTTATGACGTAGCATCCGCTAAGAAGCCTACGTCATAATGATATCATCGTCATAATGACGTCCTAAGGATTTTGATTAATTCTATCCCCAAAGGGATAAAATTGGGGATGATGTTTGTATGAAACTTTGTCAATTTTAAACCGATCGGGCTGAGACTTTGCATGCATAAAGCTATTATGACGTAGGCATCCCCTAAAAAAGGATTTTGATAAATTCCACCCCTAAGGGGATAAATTAACGCGAGCAAAACCGCGGGCAAAAGCTAGTTGTTAATAAAGTTTAACAAAGTTTAACTTCCTTATCCGTCATGCCGTCAACAATTCATTTAAACGTTCACGGGCAATAAGTAAGCAGCTATCAGAATAACACGCGAAACTATAAAAACCGCAGTTATTCCACGCGGGTAATAATTTGCTATACCTGTCAGGAGTGCTACGTGTGAAACCCTCGAGGAAGACCCCAAATAGAAATATTATGAGCAATAATACATAGGCGGTTGTCACTGCTGACTACAGCGGCAGGAGCACGGGCTGTAAATATGACACATGGCGAGAATTGCGGTGTATTTGTTAAAAAGGGTATCTTTATTTGAGAGTATGAACTATATCACTATAGTAATATAATATTTTATATCTTTATCCTTTATTAAATAATTATTTTCAATACAAAAAAAAATATAATTATATATAAAAAAATGTAATTTAAAAATTTAGTTTTCACTTTTCGGCGCCAAAATATTTTTACTTTTTTATGGAATTTTGCCTACTAAGGAACATCCTATACAGCTATACTGGTATTATAAAATCATTGTATTTTAAAACAACATCAGAAAACTATTATTACATTTAAATAATATATTAAATGTGTATTTGTCTCTTGTACTCTTAAACCATCTTAAATCTCTATACAATGTCATTTTTTTTTAAATTTTGTTTTCACTTTTTGGCGCCCAATATATTTTTACATTTTATATAAAGTTATGCGCACTAAGGAACATCCTATACAGCTATGTTGGTATTATAAAATCTTCATACAGTGTTACTGATGATTATTTTTATTTATCAATTTAAAAATCGTAGGATATTTAACAAATATTATGAGCAGTAGGCGACGTACACTGCCGACTATGGCGACAGGTGCCGAGCTGTAAATATGACATATTGTGAGGATAGCAATGTATTCCTGCGCCCTCTGTACTGAACGTCGAAGTAAATTTATTCGGCAGCTCGTACAAAAGACTCTTACACTATCTACATATATATATATATATATTACATTGTTACACTTCCTTAAATAGAGAGCTGTTCGTAGAAGAAAATAGTTTTTTATCCTTGTTTAAATAAGACATTTAATAATTGTTATAGATACAAATAAAAACAACTTTATAATTAATTGTCTTTAAAAAGTATTTTTATATAGTATAAACAGATTGATTTGAAGTTTAACTTTTGATTCAATATTTTATATCTTTTAAACCAAGTATGGGACACAGTTATTTAGATACATCAATATAATAATTGCAATTAATAATGTCTAGTAAGACAAACTCAATATTGTCTACTAAGCACTGCTGTGTCTAAACTGTGTCACCCCACCTTACATTTTCCTATTGTTATTTAGTATATAAGATCAATATTTCTATGTACATATTGTCAGTCTATTAACATCTGTAATATACATCGTCTCAACCGACAACATAGTATCATTACCCGTAACACCAATCAATAGATTTTAATGTAGTTTTAACAAGAGATAGAGTGATTTAAGAGGAAGATTTATATGTATTTATTTTTAAGGTAAAATCTTGAGTTTGTATAAAACTTTATATTTTACTAGATTTTGCTCGCGGCTTCGCTGGCGTCAATTTATCCCCTTAAGGGTGGAATTTATCAAAATTCTTTCTATGGTGATACCTACGTCATAGTAGCTTTATGCATGCAAAATCTCAGCCCGATCGGTTTAAAATTGACAAAGTTTCATACAAACTTTCATCCCCTATTTTATCCCCTTCAGGGTAGAATTAATCAAAATTCTTTCTTAGCGGATGCCTACGTCATAACATCTACCTGCATGCCAAATTTCAGCCCGATCCGTCCAGTGGTTTGGGCTGTCCGTTGATAGATCACTATGTCAGTCAGTCACCTTTGAGTTATATATATTTATATATTGAGTGATTCTAGAAGGTTTATATAATATATATATATATATAATACATGTACACCCGTGCGAAGCCGGGATAAGTAGCTAGTTACCTATACACTACTATTGTTGCACCGTTTAAATAAACAACCTCACAGTTTGCAAACTTTTGGAGGTAAATTGAGACAGGGGTATAAATGGAAATGAGCTGGAACTATCCTCCCTCTGGTAAACGTATTCATATTCCAGTAAATGAACGATTAATGTGCGTGATTGTTGAAATTTGATAGCAAGTAACACAACACATGCATGTTGTACACTGTAAGACTTTGCTATACGATATTTCACGTATTTCCCCATCATCATTACATAATATGAAACAAAGTCGCTGTCGCTGTCTATTTTTGTCTATCTGTTTGTTCCGGATAATCTCTGAAATGTCTGGATCGATTTTGTCGGGACTTTTATTGGCAGGTAGCTAATGTAATAAGGAGTAACTTAGGCTACTTTTATTTTTGTAAATGAATATCAAATTCCACGCGGACAAAGTCACGGGTGCAACTAGCTATTTATTTGTATGTCATGTTACGTGCTACATATTATTAAAAAAAAAACAACAAACCACTCAAGCGAATCAGAAGCCGGTCATATCACTACATAGTATAAAACGAAGACGCTGTCGCTGTCTGTCCGTCCCTGTGTATGCTTAAATCTTTAAAACTACACAACGGATTTTGAAGAGTTTTTTTTAATAGATAGAGTGATTCAAGAGGAAGGTTTATGTATATAATACATGTATACCCATGCGAAGTCGGAACGAGTAGCTAGTATATGGTAGTACATAACAAAGTCGCTGTCGCTGTCTGTCCGTCCCTATGTATGCTTAAATCTTTAAAACTACGCATCGGATTTTGAAGCGGTTTTTTTAATAGATAGAGTGATTCAAGAGGAAGGTTATATTAAACGGATTTTGATGAAACATCAGAATAACACATTAGCAACAAATATTTGTACCGTGCGCGGAATCAAACCCGCTACCATCGGAACTAAGGTAGTGTAAACCGCTACACCACCATGGCCGTCGCAAAGGTCTTGGTATTTAATATGCCATAATAAAGTTTTCAAATTTAAAAGAATTCTCATATCTGTAAAACAACAAAGATAATAAAGTTTTGAGGGCAGCCGCGAAGTTGAACATCAAAAGGCATTTAATTCAGCTTGTTACCAGTCTGAAGGTTGTAATAACGAAGCAGTTAGTTGGTTATAGTACAGGTTCGACTTGAATGCAAAAGTAACTGTCTGTCTGTCTCGCTTTCACGCTAAAACTACTGAACCAATGTAAATGAAATTTGAATTTAAATGAAAACTGGAAGTGTCTGTTTGTAATATTGAAATAACTGTTTTTCACTACATGCATATGAATAAATACGGTATATACATCAAAATAACATATTTTACAATTTTTGTCTGCCTGTCTGTCTGTTCGTTTCGGTTAATCTCTGAAATGGCGGGACCGATTTTGACGGGACTGTTTTTGGCAGGTATCTGATGTAATAAGGAGTAACTTTGACTTTAGAAAAATAAAGTTAAATTCCACGCGGACGAAGTCGCGGGTACAGCTAGTTGTTAATAAATAAATAACTATTTCCACATTAATTTAACTAAACAAACAAAACTACTGAACCAATTTAAATGAAATTAGGTAGACAGATAGTATAAACTCTGAGAAAGGACATAGGCTACTTTATGACTAATTTATGACTGAGCTACTTTATGACTGATCTATGACTGATTTCCTCTTATTAATTGTTTAACCAGTTGGTTATATATTCAATATTTTTTCTATTTGTGTATTTAATTGAATTAGTGCTAATTGGTGGTTTGTATTCACACACTTAAACTTAAAAATGTAAAGTAACAATATAATTATTTAAAAGAGCAACACGCAAGTTTCTTGTTCGTTCTTCTTGTGATGAGACAGCTTTCCGAATGAGCGGTAGATTAAAAAAAATGTAATGACTATTCAAAAGTGCTTCAATGTAAGTTTATTTGAATAAATGATTTTCTATTCTATTCTTTTAAATGTGAAAAAAGAGTTGTAAGAGGTTGAAAGGGCAGATACATGATTGTACAGAAGAATCTTAATTTTTAAAAGCTATAAACTTGTAACATATATTTTAGGCTGTTGATTAAATATAAATAAATAAGACGTTCAAAGATTATGATAAATTTACACTTATAATAAAATAGGGGATGAAAGCTTTTATAGAAATTCGTCATTTTTGAAGTTAGAACGATAGTTTTTTTTTTTACTGATTGGGTTAGATTATCAATTTTTTTTTTATACTTGGTCAAGGTTACTATATTACGCGGATGAAACCGCATATACAACTAGTTTATGTGTAAATTATAATTTGTAGTCGCATCTCTTATAAGGAAAGTGGGGTCTGGTCTGTTCAGGTTGCAAACACTGATTAGATTTTTTTGTTTTTTGCTATAGCATATGCTGTTCACTCTATTCTCCCAAATTTTAATTTAAATGAATCTGTATTATTGTAAACATGTACAACATTTATTTAAAAAAATACGAGCTGAGTTTCTTGTCTGTTCTTCTCATCTCGAAATCGTTCCGAACTGACGGTAGATTTGACACATCATAAGAGTCTGTAATAGACCTACATGAATAAAGACATCTTGAATTTGAAAGGGCCGTGTTCAAATAGGGACAGACAGTGACAGCGACTTTGTTTTATACTATGTAGTGATTAATTACTATGTAATGATTAATGTTTAATTACTATGTAATGATTAACATAATGTTAACAATGGAGGACTTATCTCTAAAATAGATCTCTTCCAGTCAACAGCGTGGTATTGGAAGTGTGGAGTGGATGAAATTATGCAAATAGTAATTTGATAAAATAGTCATAAATAATTAAATCTAAACATAAAAATATAATATCCAAGTTAAATTAATTAATTGGTTTTAAAAGTATTTAATTGTATTATATAAATTTATGTATAAGTTGCACCTTGCTGTCGCATCTCGTATAAAGAAAGGTTCAAGGACCAACACGAGTATAATCAGAAAAACGTATCCAACCACACGCAGTTTCGGATGCAAATCAGATTTCCATACTGGATATCGAGTCAAAGCCTCCCGCATTATATCGGCATCAAAGACAGAGGGGTGAGGGGGAGGGAGGAATGCCTCAGGACTGCTGTGACGTCACTATCCGTAATGGTTCCTGTCGGCACCATTATACCGCACCCAAATTGCATTTGCAAAGCAAACGTTTTATAAGAGCGAGGAAATTCGTACGCCCGTGCCGCGCTACAGACATTTAGGCCGGATTTCACCAATGAAACTAAACGCGTTTAGTTTGGACTGAACTCGATTAAAATTTTTAAACGAGCTTAAAGCTTCATTTTACATTTCGCCGCTACAATCTGAACTAGTTTCGCTAAACTCGTTTACCAATTCTGAACGGTATTCAATTTCATACGGCTGATAAAAAGTAAATTGCCAGTAGTTTAAAAAAATCCTCAATAAAATAATGTTTTACCTTATTTGTAGGTAAAGGTTGTTGTTATATATTTTGTAGTCAACAGTACTTATGAAATTAAAAACTAAAAAAACTTCCTTCCATCCTAATTATCACATGATTGAATTATAAATATTTCTTAAAATTATTTTATTTAAATTACCCATTGAATCAAATATTATTTTATGAGCATGTAACACTGTGAACGAATGAAAAATCTTAACTTCGTTTTGGTAAACGCGACCAATACAATGCTGGTGAATTCCATCTAAATAGATATAACTCAAAGGTGACTGACTGACATAGTGATCTATCAACGCACAGCCCAAACCACTGGACGGATCGGGCTGAAATTTGGCATGCAGTAGATGTTATGACGTAGCCATCCGCTAAGAAAGAAATTTGATTCATTCTACCGCCAAGGGGATAAAATAGGGAATGAAAGTTTGTGTGAAACTTTGTCAATTTTAAACCAATCGGCCTGAGACTTTGCATGCATAAAGCTACTACGACGTAGGCATCTCTTAGGAAAGATTTTTGATAAATTCCATCAGTAAGGGAATAAATTAACGCGAGCGAAGCCGCGGGCAAAAGTTAGTTTAAAATAAAACGAGATCAACGTCGTTCTTTTTTCGAGTTTACGCTAAACTCAGTTTTCTTGAACTTGTTTAAACTGCGACTGGTGAAACCCAGCCTTGGGGGTCAACAACAGCGATTTTATATAAACAAACAATAACATCATAATATATATATATCTCACAATGTAAATAAATAGCTTTTTAAAAATGTAAAGATACAATATTTGATGTTTCCGGATGCTGTATTATTCTTTCTACAATTGTTGTTTGACTTTCAATTAGTGTAACAAACAAACCAGACGGTCAGTTATTTTTTAAATTGCTAATTAATACCAGCGACTCTGTTTGCATTACCATGACACGATTTTATGTAAAATGGCTTGTAAATAAATAAATAGTGCCTTTGTGAATTATTCACGAAATGTAATATAATAATAATAATAATAACTCTTTATTGCGCATACATAAACATAGGACAGTAAGTACAAAACAATGAAAATAATAATTTTACAAAAGGCAGTCTTATCGCTATCAGCAATCTCTTACAGACAACGTAATATTGTCCCTATACATGAAATAGTTACTTTACTATTGGCATTAGAACAATATCGATGCAATCAGTATAAGGTTAAAAAAACAACTGAGTATACCATGAGACAAACAACTATAAATAAGTATATTGAAGTGGTATGTAACTATTATTGTGACAGATCAAGAAGGTAGAGAGAGAGAGAGAGAGAGAGAAGGAAGGAAGTACATTACGCCACGAATATTTACTAATTTTTTTAACGAAAACGATTGTTCAAGTAAAGAAATATTTAAATTTAAATTCAAAAGATGGTTACTCGAAACAATGCATTAGTATAAGTTCTATATTATAGTTAAATTGTAAATTAAGTATAAGTAATAATGAGTGTCCTTAGTCGCCAACAAACTGCTATGCGGTTTGGCGATAATTGTAAAAATAAATTGTATATATGTAATATTTATATATAAATTAAAAAATATAATAAATAAAAAAAAAGAAAGATTACTTCTATTGTGCTCTGTAGCTCTGTAAATCGTATTTATAAGGAAATAAGAAATCACAACATTATACAATAAGATATAAGCCGATTTGTTCGTAACAGTGAAAGATTTTCGGATTCGCTGAGAATGATACTGAAAAGGTGGTATCAGGTGGAGCTTATAAGGAATATTAAACTATCAAATGTTAACTTAAGAATAGCCATTGTATGATTTCATATCTCTGAATAGATCAGTGTTGCGGGTGAGTGATACTATGTTGTTGGTCGAGACGATGTATATTACAGATGATAATAAACTGACAGTATGTACATAGAAATATTGATCTTATATACTAAATGACAATAGGAAAATGTAAGGTGGGGTGACACAGTTTAGACACGGCAGTGCTTAGTAGACAATATTGAGTTTGTCTTACTAGACATTATTAAATGCAATTATTATTTTGATGTATCTAGGTGACTGTGTCCCATAATCAGTTTTAGGATTCTCTGTCTGTCCGTCTGTACTATTTAATAATCATAAAAGATTATCGTGTCACAATGTTAGTTGCCATATTCATTCGATTTTTATGAAACTTTATATGCATTTTTTTGCATTGACGGCCTCGGTGGTCTAGCGGTTTCGCACACCGCCTTACTACCGACGGTCGCGGGTTCGATTCCTCGCACGGCACAAACATTTGTATTCATGAGTATGATTGTTTGTATCGGTCTGGGTGTTTTTCTATGTATGATATGTATGCATTTACAAAAAAAAATATCTATGTATATGTATCAGTTGTCTAGTACCCATAACTTTGGTGTAGATGGCGCTGTGTGAATTGTCCTAAGATTATTATTATTATAATCAGTAGGTCTGAGACTCGGCTACTATCTATTTATCATACCCCTAACTGATAAGGGTTGTACACCCCTAACATTTCTTTTATTTTATTGACATTTATACCTTCAGATGTTGACTTAATAATATGTAGTGTATGATTTCAAATCTCTGAATAGATCAGTTTTAGGATTATATGACTGTATAGGACTGTCTGTCCTCTTATTTCTTATTATTACATAGCATAAAACAAAGTCGCTGTTGCTGTTGTCCGTCCCTATATACGCTTAAATCTTTAAAACTACGCAACGGATTTTGAAGCGGTTTTTCTAGAGGAAGGTTTATATGTATAATACATGTACACCCGGGCAAAACTAGTTAGTATTATAAAAGTGAAAGTTTGTGAGTATGGATGTTTGTTACTCTTTCACGTAAAAACTACTGAACGAATTCTGATGAAACTATACAGTAATATAGCTTATACATCAGTTTAACATATAGGCTAGGAATTACATGCGGATGAAACCGCGGGCACAGCTAGTTAGCTAACTAGTTAAGTAGTGAGAATGTCAGGAATCTATTAACAATACAGTATTTATATTAATTGATAAAGTATAAATAGAAAAATAACTATATTTCTAACAACAAAAGTTACAAAACAATACAACAGAAGCAGCGGGAAATCACTGAACTTTTCGCGGCATTAGGCGAGTGACGTCACTCAGTAATGGCGCCCGCGGGAGGTAACATGGCGGCCGCGGCGTCACGTGACCAACATTTACCGCGCCTCTATAATAACAATCGAAAAAGGTCACGTTTACCGGCAAATGTCGAAGTTTCGCTTTCTTTGACGAAACTTCGACCTAGTTCGGTTCCTTTCAAGTTGTAAGGTGTAGATTATCCAGTCGGCTGTGCGTTTTCAATATACCCGCGTAACTTTTACATCAATGGATAACGAAATATAACTTCGCAGCGATGGATTATTGTAACCATAAATAAAATTGGAGTGTCTGTTTGTAATATTGAAATAACCGTTTTTAACATCATGCATCTGAGTATAAATACGGTACATACACCAAAATAACATTTTTCACAATTTTTGTCTGTTTGTCTGTTTGTTCCGGCTAATCTCTGAAATGGTTGAACCGATTTCGACGGGACTTTTTTTGGCAGGTAGCTGATACAATAAGGAGTAAGTTAGGCTACACACACAGTGATACATATCAATTAATTCTACGCAGTAATTTTTAGTTGGCGCCCTTTTAAAAAGGCCGACAACGTACTTGCCATTCCCCTGGTGTTGCGGGTGCTCATGGGCGGCGGTAATCACTTACCATCCACGAGGTGAGCCGCATGCTCGTTTGTCCCCTGTGTTATAAAAAAAAAAATGGAGAGCGATAAGCAGTATTTTCGACATACCTTACTGTTTTACTACAGAAAGGGCAAAAATGCTGTTCAAGCCAGAAAGAAATTGACCGACGTGTGTGGAGAAGGTATGTTAACAGTACGCCAGTGCCAGAAATGGTGCGTTAAATTTCGATTCGGCAATTTTGATGTCGAAGATGCACCACCCTCGGGAAGTAAGGATTTAGATCACAACAAAAGTATAGTATAATGCGTCTTTTTTGAAGTCGGTTGATTTATTAGAATATAAAGTAATTTTTCTTGTAAATGTTGGTTAAAAGGACGCAGTATGATATCGAAATATTCTAATTTGGTCCGGCTCGATAACGAAATTTCATACTTGACTTCCTGTTACTCATAGAAGCTGTACTTCATGGAAAATATTAAATTTCCCCCCGATTTTATAATTAAAACCAATTTTCTTGGACAAGTAAATCTTTTCTGATATATAGCTTCCACTAAAATAACATTGTGACTGATACATTCCTTCGTTTACAGAAATATAATAATAATAATCTCGGGACAATTCACACAGCGCCATCTAGACCCAAGTTAAGCTAACTAAAGCTTGTGTTACGGGTACTAGATAACTGATACATATACATATATATATTTTTGTAAATACATACATATTATACATAGAAAACACCCAGACCGATACAAACAATCATACTCATGAATACAAATGTTTGTGCCGTGCGAGGAATCGAACCCGCGACCATCGGTCGTAAAGCGGTGCGCTAGACCGCTAGACCACCGAGGTCGTCAAAAATATAAATTGCTTGATTAAATCTATGGTCTGGTTTACTTTTTTTAATTAGTTTTTTTATGTAATTAGAATAGCATGCATGCCGGGCCATCTGATGGTAAGTGGCAACAATGTTACTTATAATAATAATAGTCTCGGGACACACAACGCCAAAGCTAGCTAAAGCTTGTGTTATGGGTACTGGATAACTGATAAATACATAGATATATTTTTTGTTCGTAAGTGGGTGAAAAATCTATGTATTTGAATCAGGTCGGATTTCACCAAAGAAACTGATCGCGTTTAGTTCGAACTGAACGCCATTAAAACGTTTAAAGGTGTTCAAAGCTTCATTTTACATTTCACCACTACAAATTTCGCTAAACACGTTTATAAATTCTGAACGTCTGATTTCCTACAGTTAACTCCTTAAACATATTTAAAACAACTGTCAGTTGTCAAACAGTCATAAATTTTTGACAATATAATATCGGGAATAAAATTAAAATAGCCAGTAGTGTAAAAATCCTCAATGATATAATGTTTTACTAGTTTATAGGTAAAGGTTGTTGTTTAATATTTTGTAGTCAACAGTACTTATTAAATTATAAACTAAAAAATCTTACCCTAATTATCACGTGATTGAATTACAAATATTTCTTAGAATTATTTTATTTAAATTCCCCATTGCATCAAATATTTTTTTATGAGCGTGTAACACTGTGAACGAATGAAAATATAAACTTCATTTTGGTAAACACGATCTGTATAACGCTGGTGAATTCCATTTAAAGTAAAACGAGATCAACGTCGTTCTTTTTTTCGAGTTCACGCTGAACTCCGTTTCCTTGAACGTGTTTATACTACGATTGGTGAAATCCAGCCTTTATCTAGTACCCATAACACAAGCTTTATCTATCTTAAATTGGGAATAGACGGCGCTGTGTGAATTGTCCTATATTAATATTAATTATTTCGGTCTAGCACACCGCTTTACGTCCGATGGTCGCGGGTTCGATTCCTCGCACGGCACAAACATTTGTATTCATGAGTATGATTGTTTGTATCGGTCTGGGTATTTTCTATGTATAATATGTATGTATTTACGAAAAAAAAAATGTCTATGTATTTGTATCAGTTGTCTAGTACCCATAACACAAGCTTTGGTTAGCTTAACTTGGGTCTAGATGGCGCTGTGTGAATTGTCCTGAGATTATTATTACTTTTTATTATTAATATTTACACACAAATACATCTTATCATGACCCAACGAAGATTACAAAGCCTTACCTACATAGGTTGCATGTCTGCAGTTCATTAAGGCTTTACTTATTACAGTAGTTTACATTAAGAAAACACTGTTTGTATTTGTTCTTGTAAACCTTTTTATTCTGCCCTACTTTCTATACTTTTATGTAGTAGGGGCGTTACTATTTACATGTTCTGTAATTACTTTGTATATATAAATATATATAACTCAAAGGTGACTGACATAGTGATCTATCAACGCACAGCCCAAACCACTGGACGGATCGGGCTGGAATTTGGCATGCAGGTAGATGTTATGACGTAGGCATCCGCTAAGAAAGGATTTTGATTAATTCTACCCCCAAGAACATAAAATAGGGGATGAAAGTTTGCATGAAACTTTGTCAATTTTAAACCGATCGGGCTGAAACTTTGCAGGCATAAAGCTACTATGACGTAGGCATCCCCTAAGAAAGGATTTTGATAAATTCCATCCCTAAGGGGATAAATTAATGCGAGCGAAGCCGCGAGCAAAAGCCAGTCCTTACTAATATTATAAATGTCAAAGTAACTCTGTCTGTCTGTCCCACTTTCACGCCAAATCTACTGAACCAATTTAAATGAAATTTGGGACGCAGATAGTCTAGACTCCGAGGAAGGACATAGGCTACTTTTCAATGCAAAATAAGGGTTGTAAGGGGTTGAAAGGGCAGATGAAAGTTTGTATGGAATATTGGCATTTTTAAAGTTAGAAGTAAATTTTTTTTATTAGGTTGTTCATAAATATGACTTAGTTTGTAAAATTTTTATCGTTATGGGGAAAAAAATAGGGGACTAAAGTTAGTATGGAAAGTCGTCATTTTTTAAACTATAACGAGGAATCTTTTTTCTTTTCGTTTTTGGGTTAGATTATTAAATATTTTTTCTTTATTTGGTCTTCTTCTTTATATTTGGTCAAAGGCACTATAACACGTGGACGAAGTCGCGGGCACAGTTAGTGTAGTTTATATATAGCTCTGTCCGTCCGTCCGTCTGTATATAGCTCGACAAGCCCTCAGGAACCGCGCCTGCATATTGTGTTTATAAAAACTAGGGCGATGCTTTTATGGGGTTTTTACTTGTTATGGGGTTTTTAGTGTAATAAAAAAGTTATGAACAATTCACAGGCATCGTTACCAAAAAATAAGGAACTTCCCAATGAATGTTTAAGGTGTTTTTGATGGAGTGATGTAATATATTAATTGTTGAAGGAAAATATTATTATCATCACTACGTATAGGACAATGTCGCTATCGTTGTCTGTCCGTCTCTATGTATTTTTAAATCTTTAAAAGTACGCAACGGATTTTAAGCAGTTTTCTTTTAATAGAGAGTGATTCTAGAGGAAGGTTTATATGTATAATACATGTTCACCCGTGCGAAACCGGGGCGAGTAGCAGTAATATATATATTTTATTGACTCGAGAGTCTTAACGGTTTAGTGCAGGGTCTTAATTTCGATGGTCTAAAATTTGATTCTCGCATTGTACAACTACAAATGTTTTTAATAGTGAGTATCATTTCTTCTATTTATGTGAGTGATTTTAATGTATATTGTTAAAATATATATATATATATATATATATCGAATTGTGAACTGTCCCTTTTTGAAGTCGGCTTAAGTCAGCACGCGTTGTACCATCTAAATTATTTCCGTGCGATAATAGCACTCGAGTCCTCAAGTGGTACCCAGCCACGGTTGGCAGCTCCCAGAAAGATCCTTCAATGGATCCGTCCTGGATTACAATTTTACGTTTACAAGGACCGTAATTTCACTTTTTGTAATTTCAATTCAAAAAACAGTTAGTTTTTATGCTTTTTACTTCGATATATTCTTATGGATGACTAGCTGTTCCCGCGACTTCGGCGGGTGGAATTTAACTTTATTTTTCTAAAATAAAAGTAGCCTAAAGAAGTAAAAATTAAAATATTTTGTTCGTTCGTCTTAATCTATTCGTTCCATTAGGTACTAGGTGATAGGTTCAAACTAATATATTTACATCCTGCATCATCCCTTATTTTATCTCCATGGGGGTTGAATTCATCAAAATCCTATTTAAGCGAACGTCTTCATCATAGTAGTTCCAATCTTTAATTTCAGTTCAATCAATCGAAAATCTAAGAAGATTTATACAAATTTTCATCCCCTATTTCATCCCTTTAGAGGGGGATTTATCAAAATCCTTTCTTTGGGGATGCCTACGTCATACGTCATACGATCGGTTTAAAATTGACAAAGTTTCATATAAACTACCTTATTTTTAACATATATTACAGGATGGTGCACCTGCCTGCGCTAACGGTTGACGCTGGCGGGGCACCAGTGAAGAATGATAAGATGAGCATGAGGTCAGGTCAGTTAGCCCATCGTGATAAATTCACCATGAATTTATCACGATGGTTTCCAGGGGGAACCAAGCAATGTACCATGTCAGGTTGACCTCCACGCGGTTCCTGATATATATACTTAGATATTTTTGTTGTAAATATATACACAATATACATAGAAAACCCCCAGACCGATACAAGTGCGAGGAATCGAACCCGCGACCATCGGAAGCAAAGCGGTGTGTTAAACCGCTACACCATTGAGGCCGTCAAAGTCAAGTATAGTATAATACAGGATAGCACCAGTAGATATTCAGAAATCCCGACTTTGAATCCCAAACTGTTAATATCAAACTTGTTGCTGTCGAGTTGGGTGCGGATAATCCGCGAGATCCTCCGCCGCGGATTTACAGATTTGCCTCTCAAAGGCGACGGATGTACGACGCATTCATCTTTAATAGATGGGATTTTGGTATTAAACCTCAGAAATTCCCGAAGTAAGTACAATCTGCGGATACAACAATATTTCTAACGTATAATTACAAATAGTGTTAAAATAAGATTTCATATAATTGTATATGCAGTGTAAGAATTCATAATGTGTATTGTTACATTATGAATTCTTACATTGCACAATGTAATGAAAACAGTGAAATTAGTAGTAGTGTAAGATTTATATAATTGTATATGCATATTGGTAAATCTAATCTTCCAAATAAAGATGGGTGACACTGCATGTTGTCAACTCACCCGGCCGGCCAGCGGTGGTTCTGGGCCAGACGGATAAGGTCTGCCTCGGTGTCACTGTTAGGCAAATTGTAACATCTCGGCTGGAGTTGTACAAAAATGGAAATTAAATAAATATTATAATATTAAAGTAAATTAAAAAAGGCACGGACGAATATGTCTGTGGAAAAATGTATTTAAATATAAAAAAAAAAAAACGTATAATTACAATATTTTTCCAAACATCTCGGGGACGAAATCCTAGTTAAAAATAAACTATTAAAATAATCGTAGTGTCACACGCACAACGGCCCGAATAAGAGGCCAATTGCAGAAAAATGGAGTCCAACCTACACTAATCGTAGTGTCTGTATTTTTTTTTATTGAAGATTTCTTTTTTATATATAATTAAAAAACAAACTAATAACACACTGCTCTAGAGAAGGAGCAGTGTGTTTAATAGTTCTTTACTTTATTATAAACTACTAGCTGTCCCGGCAAACGTTGTTTTGCCATAAAAATTAATAACGCTATAAAAAAATAGGGGTTGATGATAGAAGGGTGAAAATTTAGGATTGTATGTATTTTTGTATGTTGTATCATAAAAAAATAGAACTAAAAATTTTGTCTAAAAACAAAAAAAAACTATAGGGGTGGACTACCCCTAACATTTAGGGGGATTAAAAATAGATGTTGGCCGATTCTCAGACCTACTCAATACGCTCAGAAAATTTCATGAGAACCGGTCATGCCTTTTCGGAGGAGTATGGGAACGAAAACTGTGACACGAGAATTTTATATATAAGATAAGTGGTTTTGTTGAAATTTTATATGTGTATTCAGTAGGTCTGAGAATAGGTTTATAACAAATTTTTATACCCCTAAGTGTTAAGGGTTACTCACTCCAAAATTTATTTTTTAATTTTTTCGTCAATTTTTTTTTATATTAAATTTTTTACAGTATGACATTGAAATATACCCTTCTATCACCAACCCCTATTTTTTTATAGCGTTATATATTTATATGGCAAAACAACGTTTGCCGGAACAGCTATTTAATATATAAAATAACACAGTTTTCATTCAATCCCAATCGTTTAACGAATTAAGCACAGAATAATTCAAATTGAAATTCAAAAATCTTTTATTCCTGTACGACATTTTAACCGCCTAGAAACGTCAAATTTTTTACATTATAATTTTAATTTTTTCCCTACCGTCCAGTTCAGTATATAGATCCAATTGTGAAGAACTGCCAAGATTATCAATTGAATTACTTTTTTGTTTAAAAGCCAGTTTATTTACAATGTATATTTATATAAGTGTCTATATCTAACATTTAATGAAAATCCCGTGCATGAACAACTATTGCCATGCACGCTCGTCATTCAAGTAATCGTTTTGTGAGTAATAGGCTTTGCTCAATAAATATGAATAAATAATCTCAATTTATTTATTTATTTATTTAACTATAATGCACAAAAACAATGTATACATATGGCGGACTTAACACCTTGCGGCGTTATCTACCAGGCAACCATGGGTGATGCAGAGAATTTTATAGTATAGATTTATCTTTTTTTTAGAGCGGTAGACAAAAAACAAATTGTTATGACTATTCAATAGTGCTTAAATTAAGTTTATTTGAATAAATGATTTTCTATTCTTTTAAAGCCAGTTTATTTACAATGTATATTCATGTAGGTGTCTATATCTAACATTAAATGTAATCAATGTAGACATATTCCTGTGGGTCGGTTCATATAATGAATCTGTGTGTCGGTGGGGCCAGTAACAGTCCAGACTATACCGGACATAAATTGAACGAGCCCCGCAATCAGTGTCCGCGGCCCGTGACCGGTGTCCGGGTGTCCGGCCGCCCGCCCCCGCCCCCGCCCCCGCCCCCGCCCCGCCGCCCACCATCTGACCCTACTATCATGCTATCATACCAGTACACTAAGATCGAAAGACACTAATTGTCTCCTGTAATTTTTTTTTTTCTCTTTATTTTTTTTTTGGGATTTTTGTGCACATAATGTGACGATGACAATCCCATCGTACATATACTAATTAACAAAAATAAACTAAAAAAACTTAATCTAATATGATACCATCCAGAACAATAACTTGGCTGCATCATGCCAATATTTCATGGAATACTCCTACGTCTACGTCGTCTGGTAGATAAAAAACAAATTGTTATGACTATTCAAAAGTACTTAAATTAAGTTTATTTGAATAAATGATTTTCTATTTCTATTTCTATTTCTATTTCTAACCTATTTAACATTAAAGCTTGGATGGTATATTCTCTTTTATATGCGTTACGAACACATTCCATATCCTGTAAGTAACAACGTAACATAATTATTATATTAATAAGGTAAAGTTAGAAATTAACTATCGTTACATAGTATATCACATTGGGCTCCCTAAAATATGGTCGAGTGCAGTGATGGCTGGCTCATCCGTCATACTCGTGAACGAGTGCTGCTTGTAGGGACTGGTCTGCTCTTATCAGTACGACTGATTTAATCTTATTGTATATTTATATTTGACCCAAAAAAATTGTGTTGGTTGGTAGTTTGTATTCACACGTTTCGACTTGTAAATGTAAACTTACAAGGATTATTTAAAAGAGCAACATACAAGTTTCTTGCTCGTTCTTCTTGTGATGAGACAGCTTTCCGAACGAGCGGTAGATAAAAAACAAATTGTTATGACTGTTCAAAAGTGCTTAAATTAAGTTTATTTGAATAAATGATATCTATTCTATTTCTATTCTATAAAATAAAGTCACTGTCGCTGTCTGTTCATATGTATGCTTAAATCTTTAAAACTACGCAACGAATTTTGAAGCGATTTTTTCTTAATGAAGGTTTATATATATAATACATGTACACCCGTGCGAAGCCGGGCCGAATAGCTAGTACAGTAATAGAATAGACTATTCTTTTTTTCACACTCACTTTCCGATAATCACACTTATCTTTTTAATCTACCGCTCATTCGGAAAGCAGTCTTAACACAAGCAGTACAAGAAAGAAACTTGCGTGTTGCTCTTTTGGGAAAATTATATATATATACATAAATGAAATAAATGTCACAATTAAACATTGGTGCTCAGGTGTACAATGCCACGAATATATCACAGATACATAATATGAGATGCTGCCGGCTGCTGGCTACAATAAATTATGTTTTAGAACACACCGGAGAGTCTAGACCAGTGTTTCCCAACCTTTTTAGTACCATGCCCCACATTAGCTTTTATAAACTTGCGATCATCCAATCTCCTCTATATAATATATATAATACGAGCTGAGTTTCTTGTCAGTTCTTCTCTTCTCGAAATCATTCCGAACTGACGGTAGATTTGACATATCATAAGAGTCTGTAATAGACCTACATGAATAAAGATATTCTGAATTTGAAAAATTGAAAAAAAACATAATTCATGAAGTAAAACAATTTATATGTTCACTTAAAGAATTTAAAATAGGTTTTAGGAAATTAATCACTTGTTAATGAAACACTTTTTAAAAATATATAATACAAAGTCGCTGTCCGTCCTTATGTATGTTCAAATCTTTAAAACTACTGAACGGATTTTGAAACGGTTTTTTTAATAGATAGAGTGTTCAAGAGGAAGGTTTGTATGTATAATACATGTACACCCGTGCGAAGCTGAGGCGAGTAACTAGTTCTATATAATTCTAATGGAAAGTTTTAGCTGGAAAGATAAAATAAGGAATGATGAAGTGCTTGAAAGGGTTAAAGAAAAGACAGACAGACAGATCATAGATATTGTTGAGAATAGGCGGGAAAATATTGGGGCACTTGATACGACACGACGAACTAATTAATAACATTATAGAAGGAAAAATAGATGGAAAGAGAGGAAGGGGAAGACCGAGACACAGCTACATCGAACAAGTTAAAGAAAAAGTTGGAGTCGTGTCGTATCAACAAATAAAAAGACTGATAGAAGATCGTGGAAGCTGGCGGGAGTTCCGCCGGCAAGAGCACAGCTCCCAAATTATGAACGAATGAATAATTTTATTAAAGAATCCCTTTTCAACAACAATCAAATTGCCCCCCTGTGGGTCGTGGGCCCCACGTTGGGAAACACTGGTCTAGACAAATGGTAAGTATCTATCGAACGGTCTATTGGTACAGCTTATAAAAGACGACGACGCCAGACATTGCTATACCGGTCGCCCCTCCGATCGATCCCCGCCCAATTCAAACGGGGATCGATATTACGACGGCCTGAGCCGAGGTTCGAACCCCTAGTGGTGCCCTCAGACTAAAGTCATATCCGTCAGGCAGGAGTTGGCCTTCAGCCGCTCCATAAGTCCTTCCGTGGGTTTGGAGTGCCATCTGCACTCGCGCCCTATCGTCCGGTGAAGCTGTAATGGCCAGTTGCGGCCAAAAAAGAGTAGTGCGAAAAAAAAAACATTGCCATCTCATTCTACCTCATGCATGGTAACGATTAAGACGACTTATCTGCATATCCGCTGTGGAGGGAAGGCGATTTTTAATAATATTAATTAATAACCATACTGCTAATAACCATGAAATTACCTAAAAAAAAAATAAACACCTGTGATAAGTGCACAAAGATGCAATGTCTCGCCATAAAAGCTGACAAGAGATGGAAGCGCCATCTAGGCGTCTCAGTATAGACTACTGCCAAATACATCTAAATATATATACATAACTCAAAAGTGACTGACATAGTGATCTAATAACGCACAGCCCAAACCACTGGACGGATCGGGCTGGAATTTGGCATGCAGGTAGATGTTATGACGTAGGCATCCGCTAAGAAAGGATTTTGATTAATTCTACCCCCAAGGGGATAAAATAGGGGATGAAAGTTTGTATGAAACTTTGTCAATTTTAAACCGATAGGGCTGAGACTTTGCATGCATAAAGCTACTATAACGTAGGCATTATTAGGCACATTGATTGAAGTAGAAAAAGTATAATCCATCACATTTAAAATAAGTATTGTTGCTAAGTAACAGTTTGTGTGTAACGTGCAACTGCAATCGGAACGAAATAAATTATATTTACAACTGTATACGTAATCCACTGAATATCTCTATCAGGCATCACCTAAGAAAGGATTTTGATAAATTCCACCCGTAAGGGGATAAATTAACGCGAACGAAGCCGCGGGTAAAAGCTACTTTTTTTATATATATACTACCGCATTGAAAATCTAGTCTTATTAACAAAACAAACATCAAACGGGCCTGAATTTATGACTGACAATTACACGTTCAAACAAGGCTACTAGCTACCACGTTCCATTAGTTGACAATGATTGTGAACAATGTCCCCCGCTCGCTCAGCCGCCAGTAGCAGGGGTCGGGATACCCGAGGGGACGCAGTTCGATTCCGTCGACTTGCGCGCTCATTCGAGACCTAACTCTATAATCGTAAACAGTAATTTGGGGCAACTACGAGGTAGTGTCACAAAAAGGGGGAATTGATTGATGTTCTGCGGTTATTGTGCTGAGTTAACTAAGTCATAATGGACATTAGTAATTTAGTGCAAAATTGCGGGTGTCTGTTAAACTCGTTTATAATAATTACTAGCATCATATCCCGCTGTTTTTCCGCATTTTACTAGGAAATAGAAATAATCTGTATTCAAATAAACTCATTACAAGCACTTTTGAATAGTCATATTTTGATTCTACCACTCATTCGGAATGCAGATTCATCACAAGAAGAATGAGCAAGAAACTTGTGTGTTGCTCTTTTTAATAGATGTTTTTTTATATCAATAATTATAGTATAACAAGTAAGAGGCATGCGATAATTAACATAGAAATCGCTACGCACTCATTATTAGTGTAATCAGATAATATTGTCAGTGCTATGGATTGAAAGTTTTTCTATAAAAACATTATTATCGTTAACGAATTCTTCAATTTTATAGTAAGCTTTTTTGCAAAGGAACTGTTTTATATGAGATTTACATCTTTTTTCTGGCAGATTTATAACAGACTCTGGTATTTTGTTGTAAGGATAGGATGTGTTATCTTATCTTATCTTATGAATATTCAAAACGCGAAAGTTTGTGAGTATGGATGGATGCTTGTTACTTCACGCGAAAACTACTGTACGATTTTTGATGAAATTTTACAGTAATATAGCCTATACATCAGAATAACACTGGCTATAATTTCTATGCGGGAGAAACCGCGGGCGCAGCTAGTATTAATATATATTAATCAGGGTTGTCTCGTTGATTTTATTGAAAATGATTTATAATAATTATTAAAATAGGGATTATATATTCATGTGAGGACCGTCGCAGAATAGAACTAGTCTAAATAAAATATTTTACACAATTATTTAACTAAAAATCTGCATCATCTCTACATATTATAAAACAAGATTTCCGACACTTCCGTCAGTACGTTTGCTTTTGTTAATGTTCGTGCCGTGCCAGGAATCGAACCCGTAAGCATCGGAAATACAGTCTGCTAAACCGCTGACCACCGACGCTGTATCACATAAGCATAGCTTTACGTGAAGTTAAATTTGTAAACACTATTTACAATTGTCCGTGTGCAAATGTTCAGGTAGCTACAAGTGGAGGACCCGGGGCTCCCACGGGACTCCTTCATTATCCTCAGACGAAGGCACTTGCCTCGTACATCATTCCCTTTCTCAGTTGTAATTACGATGCAGGTAATATTTGTAAGTATTCTATGACTGTAACGAAAGTAATAAATGAAATTGGAGTGTCTATTTGTAATATTGATATAACCGTTTTTTACTACATGCATATAAATATATATAACTCAAAGGTGACTGACATAGTGATCTATCAACGCACAGCCCAAACCACTGGTCGGATCGGGCTGAAATTTGGCATGCAGGTAGATGTTATGACGTAGGAACCCGCTAAGAAAGGATTTTGATTAATTCTACCCCCAAGGGGATAAAATAGGGGATGAAAGTTTGAAATGTTATGAAACTTTGACAGTCTTAAACCGATCGGGCTGAGACTTTGCATGCATAAAGCTACTATGACGTAGGCATCCCCTAAGATAGCATTTTAATAAATACCACCCCTAAGGGGATAAATTAACGCGAACGAAGCCGCAGGCAAAAGCTAGTATGAATATAAATACGGTACATACACCGAAATAACATTTTTTTAAATTTTTTTCTGTCTGTCAGTTTGTTCCGGCTAATCTCTGAAATGGCTGGATAGATTTGAAGCACTTAGAGCAGTAGCTCTAAGTGCTATATTCAGTAGAATATGAGTATAAAATATCGAAAGTCCAAGGTTTCAGAAGAATATGGTAACTAACATTTTGACACAAAAATTTTATATCTTGTATATAAAATTCTCGTGTCACAGTTTTCGTTCCCATACTCTTCCGAAACGGCTTGACCGATTCTCATGAAATTTTGTGAGCGTATTGAGTAGGTCTGAGAATCGGCCAACGTCTATTTTTCATCCCCCTAAATGTTAGGGGTAGTCCACCCCAAAATTTTTTTTTTATTTTTGACGAAATTTTTAGTTTCTATTTTTTTATGATACAACATACAATCCTAAATTTTCACCCTTCTATCATCAACCCCTATTTTTTTAAAGCGTTATTAATTTATATGGCAAAACATCGTTTGCCGGGACAGCTAGTAGTTATATAGGATTTGAAATACAAATCAGTGGTTTTTTTAAGATACAACCGAGAGGGGGCGTTCAGGGGCCGCTACGAACTCCGCCGGCGATAAATTCTTCTTAACTTCCAAGGACCGTTTAAAATTCCGCACAGCTTTAAACTTGTCTGAAAACAAACAATTTAAGGAATCTCCGATTCAGAATCAATTTGCGTTAAGCAAATCCAGCGCTGTGTAGCGCCGCCGTCGCTGCCCGGGCGCACCAAGCAGTCCAATGTACTGTATAAATTTAGATTCGAGATGGATAATTTACAGACGCTCTGGACGCAGTTTCCATTAAATGGTACACTATCGTAGAAGAAATCGTTTTATTGAAATCGTCTGCACGATAAAGGCGTGAAAATTGCAACAAAATATTATGCATACAAAATTTTATTTAGATAGATAGATAAAAATTTTATCTACGCTAAAAGCACAGACAGACAAGACATTGTGATATCTATACATATAAATTAAATTGGAGTGTCTGTTTGTAATATTGACATAACCGTTCTTTACTACATGCATGTGAATATAAATTCGGTAAATACACCAAAATAACATTTTTGTCTATCTGTCTGTTTATTCCGGCTAATCTCTGAAATGCCTGGACCGATTTTGATGAGACTTTTTTTGGCCGGAAGCTGATGTAATAAGGAGTAACTTAGGCTTCTTTTATTTTTTATTTTATGGTACCCCTGAAGTTCTGCCACTCAAGAGGAAAAGGGCATTTATTTCTCCGTACCGTTAATTTCATTATCATATCTCATCATTTAGCCTACAGCTTACAAAGTAGCTTTGTTAGCAGGCGGCTAAAATAGATTTAAGAGTAGAGAGTAGAATGGTAGAGAGGTTAGAGCGGAAGAAAGCCGGCACTTGATGAGAAAAACAAGATTCGACTTATTTTTCTCATTCAGTTCACAAGAAGTGAGTCTAGCATCTAGTTCACAAGAAGTGAGTGTGGTATCTAGTTCACAAGAAGTGAGTCTGGTATCTAGTTCACAAGAATTGAGTCTAGTATCTCGTTCACAAGTAGTGTACTGGATGATAAAAAAAGACCCGACTTATTTTTCTCATGCAGTTCACAAATAGTGAGTCTGGTATCTAGTTCACAAGAGTCGAGTCTAGTATCTCGTTCACAAGTAGTGTACTGGATGAGAAAAACAAGACCCGTCTTATTTTTCTCATCCAGTTCACAAAGTCAAGAGCAGGCTTAGTTCAAAATAGTAAAATTATATTTAATCTGGGATTAAATTAAATTAGTTTTGATGTACGTGTGACGTAGATAACTGAAATGAATATACAATACCTAACTAGTAATGTTAAACTACTCCAAAGCTTCGTAGGAGGCCCGACGAAACCTCATTTCTCCGATCGAGTTCTGATTTGGAAATATAAAATGGAATATTAATGAACCCTTAACGAATTCAATCCGATCAAAAGAGACGTCTCGTCCAGGGTTGCTAACCGTGCGATCCTCTCCCGGATACGCATCCTTTTGTTTTCCGTACGACTACATCATTCTTCTTCTTTATGTGCCGTCTCCTACCGGAGGTTGGCGGTCATGCTGGCGATCTCAATTTTGTCCACCGCTGTTCTGAACAAGGATCTGGTGCTAATCCCAAACCACTACCTTTGATTCTTAAGCCATGAAGTGCGGCGCCCGCCTGGTCTTCGGCGACCCTAGGTTTTCCTTCGATAATTGATTGTAAAAGACCATATGCAAAAAAAACAATAATTCATTCTACGGTAATTGCGTAAGATTTTATAATAAACTGCCAGAATCTGCCTAAATCTGATAGAGAGGTAATTCAAATCTTATATTAAACAATTTTTGTGTAAGAAAGCAATTTTTGTGTATTACAGGATAGACGAATTCATAGACGACAACATATCAAGTAAATAATTAGTTTATTAGCATACAACGTTATAATTTATTTATCTCATTGCTTTCTTGATTTAATTATTTTAGAAATTAGAAAGCATAGCGGTTTTTGTATTGATTGCCGCATGCATTCTTATGTAAATGTGAATACTATAACTATCAGATGGCAATTGTGAGTAGCTTTGACGTGGTCTAGTGTTTTGAGTAGTCATACTCACTAAAATGTCCAGACTTGTGGCGGCGTGGTGGGTCGGGTCATTGGGCTCCCTAAAATATGGTCGAGTGCTGTGATGGCTGGCTAATCCGTCATACTCGTGAACGGGTGCTGCTTGTAGGGACTGGTCTGCTCTAATCACTGTGACTGATTTCCTCTTATTAATTGTTTAACCAGTTGGTTATATATTCAATATTTTTTTCTTTTTGAGTCCCTACAAACAGCTGCAAAATGTAATATTGGATTTCATATTCCTTAATATAAACTTATACCGTATTTCATGTTTACGAACTAGTAGCTAAAAAGTATGAAAATTTTGTTTGTATGACATAAATAAAAAATTAGCTAATCTACTAAAAAGTTATTCTACTACGAAACCCCTACATGTAACTATTATTATTTCTTTCTCTATAAATACTTACATAAATATAACGATGCACGAGGTAGAAGAATCAAAATAAATATATCTTAAGGTTTCTTAAGAATTGGCAACGTGACAACCCTGATATCTCCAACTTCTATAGGCTACGTTAACTGTCTGCCATACTTTATTGTCATCTTCGTGCTATAAAAGAAATGTACCATTGTACAAGGACATAATTGTACCTACAATAGACAACCCTGGAGTAGTCCAACGCCTCGTAACTTGTACCGGGCGAGAATTAAATTCAAAGACGAGAGAATGGTTAATTGAGCGACGTAAGGACTCATCCATTATATAGATACAGGTCGACTGATACAATTGTAGCTACTCGCCCCGGCTTCCCACAGGTGTACATGTATTATACATATAAACCTTCCTTTCGAATCACTCTATCTATTAAAAAAAAAACAATTCAAAATCCGTTGCGTAGTTTTAAAGATTTAAGCATACATACGGGCAGATGGCGACAGCGACTTTGTTTTATACTATGTAATGATGATGATCAGTCTGTTACTAGTACAGCTCAAAAGGATAAATAAATAACTCTAAACAACAAACGGCATCATCCAGTACAGACAGAGAAATAATAATAATAATAATAATCTCAGGAAAATCTAGACCCAAGTTAAGCTAGCTAAAGCTTGTGTTATGGGTACTAGATAACTGATACATAGATATTTTTTTTTCGTAAATACATACATATTATACATAGAAAATACCCAGACCGATACAAACAATCATACTCATGAATACAAATGTTTGTGCCGTGCGAGGAATCGAACCCGCGACCATCGAACGTAAAGCGGTGTGCTAGACCACTAGACCACCGAGGTCGTCAAACTTGAACAAGAAATGATAATAATAAGTGAAGTTAAATCACACAGCAGCGCCATCTAGTCCCAAGCTAAGCAGAGCTTATGTTATGGGTACTAGACAACTGATATAAATACTTAGATAAATTATTTGTCGAAAATACATACATAATATGCATAGAAAACACCCAGACCGATACAGACAAACATACTTAGAATTAGAAATTATTGTACCGGGCAAGGAATCGAACCACCCAAATAAAGCAGTGTGCTAATCGACTGAAACACCGGATCCGTCATAGAAATAAATCTTTAGTAAGTATAATTACAGTACAGTAATTTAATTTGCTCAACAAACATGATTCAACTGATGTTTATGGGACACAGTTACCTAGAAATAATAATTGCATTTAATAATGTCTAGTAAGATAAACTCAATATTGTGTACTAAGCACTGCCGTGTCTAAACTGTGTCACCCCACCTTACATTTTCCTATTGTCATTTAGTATATAAGATCAATATTTCTATGTACATATTGTCAGTCTATTAACATCTGTAATATACATCGTCTCAACCGACAACAGAGTATCGTTTACCCACAACAATGTTTTAAATTTATAGAAATAGAAATAATATTTATTCAAATAAACTCATTACAAGCACTTTTGAATAGTCATATTTTGATTCTACGACTCATCCGGAATGCAGATACATCACAAGAAGAATGAGCAAGAAACTTGTGTGTTGCTCTTTTTAATAGATGTTTTTTTATATAAATAATTATAGTATAACAAGTAAGAGGCATGCGATAATCAACATAGAAATCGCTACGCACTCATTATTAGTATAATTAGATATTATTGTCAGTGTTATGGATTTAAAATTTTTCTATAAAAACATTATTATCGTTAACGAATTCTTCAATTTTATAGTAAGCTTTTTTGCAAAGGAAGTGTTTTATTTAAAGGTAATTCCAATATATCATTGTAATATTTATACCCATTCCTATAAAAGATCCATTGATTTTTTTCTTCATTCTTTTTAAGAAAGAAAGAAAATAATTATTGCCAATTTTAAGGGAATCGAATTGCGACTATCTTTGTGCAGGCATAATTCAGTACAGGAATAAAAGAAAGAAACAACTTGCAAACAGGCATACGTATAGACCAGTACAATGTGCTCAGTGCACGCAACGATCTAAATGAAAAACTGTAATTGCAGTGTCGTGTCAGCTCGGAATTTGTATGGTAAGGTCGAAAAACGGGGCGAGTCGGGCGGCGGCGCTAGTGCGGGCGCGCCCCAGCCACTGCATTGCAGACAAATTGTTTAATCAGAGCCGTCTTTCAGTTATTAGAGGCCCTGTCCACATTAGGATAATGGGGCCCCTATGACCATGGTATTAAAGCACTATTTCGTTAGAATAAACAAGTCATTTTTGAACATCTTTAGAGATGTATGTGGGAATGCCCTACATTCAAAACAAACCGGACAAAAATAATTATAAGAATAGAATAATAAATCATTTATTTAAATAAACTTACATTGAAGCACTTTTGAATAGTCATCACATTTTTTTAAATCTACCGCTCATTCGGAAAGCTGTCTCATCACAAGAAGAACGAGCAAAAAACTTGTGTGTTGCTCTTTTAAATAATTATATTCTTACTTTACAATTTAAGTTTAAGTGTGTGAATACAAACTACCGATTGGCACTAATTCAATTAAATAATCAAATAGAAAAAATATTGAATACACAACAACTGGTTAAACAATTAATAAGAGGAAATCAATCATAGTGATTAGAGCAGACCAATATAGAATAAAAAGTCTAGAATTTTATAAAAAAAATCACATAAACGAACAAATTGATCATAGTCGGTAAGCATTTATTAAGACTGATTTTCAAGCGAGAGTAGAGTAGCTATCGGTTATCGTTTGGTAATGAAGTAGGGACTAGACTAGAGTAGGGGGCCCCAATCCATCGCGGGGCCCTGATGACGTGCCCAGTGCGCCCAGTGGGGGAGAGGGCCCTGTAGGATCAGGTGAATGTCAGAAGGGAATGGCAACTTCTTAATTCGATTGCAAAACAACTTTGAAACGTCTTTGATGGTACAAATAAATAATATATTGATTTATACACAACAAAAACTTTGTACCCCATTCTACGAAAATTGTGCGAATGGAGGACACTCCTCGTGACGGCCCACGTGGCTTTATAGCATTATTAAGATAAATTTAATCATTTAAAAACTAAATATATATACATACTAGCTGTTCCCGCGACTTCGTCCGCGTGGAATTTAACTTTATTTTTCTAAAATAAAAGTAGCCTAAAGAATTAAAAATTATTTTGTTAGTCCTAATTTATTCTTTCCATTAGATACTGATAGATTCAAACTAATACATTTACATCCTGCATCATCCCTTATTTTATCCCTATGGGGGTTGAATTTATCAAAATCCTATTTAAGCGAACGTCTTCATCATAGTTTCTCCAATCTTCAACTTCAGTTCAATCAGTCGAAAATCTAAAAAGATTTATACACAGTTTCATCCCCTATTTTATCCCCTTAGGGGTGGAATTTATCAAAATTTTTTGAGAGATGCCTACGTCATAGTAGCTTTATGCATGCAAAGTCTCAGCCCGATTGGTCTAGAATTGACAAAGTTTAATACAAACTTTCATCCCCTATTTTATCCCCTTAGGGGTGGAATTTATCAAAATCCTTTCTTAGCGGATGCCTACGTCATAACATCTACCTGCATGCCAAATTTCAGCCCGATCCGTCCAGTGGTTTGGGCTGTGCGTTGATAGATCACTACGTCAGTGAGTCACCTTTGAGTTATATATATTTAGATAGAAGAAGATATACAGTTCAAAACGGCGAATACGTAATCAGTTCATAATTCTGATCAAATGTAATCAAAATTACTCAAAAGCAACGTGTTTAATTATACTTTGAAGAAAGTCTCTTCCCACTTCATTAAATTCAATTCAATTATTTGAAATTATCAGCCGCATTGCACACCGTCCGAATTTATAATTTTGGGACGCCGATGTAAATTTTATCTCCCCTACATCTATATATCTATCTATATACTAGGGAAATATTTATAATATTAAAAATTTGACGTTCATAAGCGGCTAAAATATCCTACATGAATAAATTATTTTTGAATTTTGAATTTTGAAATATGAATTTTGAAATGTGAAATTTGAAATTTATAATTTGAATTTTAAAATTTGAAATTTGAAATTTGAATTTTGAAATTTAAATTTTCTAATTTTGAACTCAATAATGAATTAGAAGAAAACATAATTAACCGTTTTATGTTTGTAACTTCTGGAAACTTCATTATGCAGATTAAAAAATTAATTTTGTTAACCAATGCGTGGGAGACATCGCATGTTCATCAAAACATTGTATTCATTTACAAAACAAACTTTTAATCGCTACTTTGGGAATTTCGTTGCAATTTTCTGCTTCTTTTTTCATTATTAGCTACTAAACTTTTTTCACTTTATCTGTCTCCGAAGACATTTTGTTTAAAGTAAACACCCTCGATTAACTGAATTAATTTGATTATCCTCATGCGGCTAGTCGTGTAAGAACATGTTTCAATGAAAAATGACTGTTATCACTATATATTTAAGTTGCTATTGATGTAACCACTGAATTATTACTTCGAGTATCCTCAGGAACGTGAATAATAATAATAATCTCAGGACAATTCACACAGCGCCATCTAGACCCAAGTTAAGCTAGCTAAAGCTTATGTTATGGGTATTAGATAACTGATACAAGTACATAGTTAATTTTTTTTTCGTAAATACATACATATTATTCATAGAAAACAACCAGACCGATAACAACAATCATACTCATGAAAACTTCCATACAAACTTACAACCTGACTGAATAAATATTTTTTTCTTTCTTTCTTTCTTTCAACCTCTTTTTTCGCATTAAAAAGTAGCCTATGTCCTTTCTCAAGGTTTAGACTATATGTGTAACAAATTTCATTCAAATCGGTTCAGTACTTTTTTCCTGAAAGCGAGACAGACATAATTACTTTCGCATCATCACTACATAGTATAAAACAAAGTCGCTGTCGCTGTCTGTCCGTCCCTTAAATCTTTAAAACTACGCAACAGATTTTGATTTGGTTTTTATAATAGATAGAGTGATTCTAGAGGAAGGTTTATATGTATAATACATGTATCGGATGAAGCCGGGGCGAGTAGCTAGTTTATAATATTAGTAAAGTATGTTGATGAAACGTCTATTAAATTTGTTTATTCATATTTAGAAAGACAAACGAAACTACAGAACAGCAGCATCAGCTGAAATAAACGTGTTTGTTGACTTTCGACTTTGTTTCCAAGACCCACAGTTGGAAGTTTGTTCAAGTTTATGATTAGATATTATATATCGATTAGATAAAACTTTATAGTTGCTGTACATACATATATTAGTATACTGGCTCTGCGTGGAATTTAACTTGACTTTTGTAAAATAAATGTAGTTACTATTAAGTTACTCCTTATTTATATATATGGTAGTATGTCGTAAATGTTTACTCTGTGTTATCCGCCTAGATCTATGTATATATGTGTATTACTATTATTATTTTATTATATTTATTATATATGAAGGTATCCCCAGAATACCAGCGTCGTGGCACCCCGTCACGACATATGCTAAGCGGTGATCTATTTGGTACTATGTAATTAATGTAATGTAACTTAAAATTTAAAAATATTTTTTTAGTATTGCTATGTACTAAATAAACAATTTTCTTTTTTCTTTTCAATAAAAGTCCCGTCAAAATCGATCCAGCCATTTCAGAGAGTAGCCGGAACAAACAGACAGATAGGTAGACAGACAAAAATTTTAAATAAAAATATTTTGGTGTACGTACCATATTTACATATATTACTATATTACTAGTGTATATTGCCCGCGAGAAATATAGCCCATCGCTAGCTAACATGTACAGGTACCTGTTGATGAATATCTTTCTAAAAGTAGCCTAAGTTACTCCTTATTATATCAGCTACCTGCCAAAAGAAGTCCCGTCAAAATCGGTCCAGCCGTTTCAGAGATTAACCCGAACAAACAGATAGACAGAAAGACAGACAAAAATTGTAAAAAATGTAATTTTGGTGTATGTATTTATATTCATATGCATGTAAAAAACGGTTATTTCAATTTTACAAACAGACACTCCAATTGTAATTACATGTATAGGTAGATGATGCCAACCAAACTTAAAAAGGGCAAGTATTTTTCAGTTCGCCTTTAAGAAGAAACATCTCTATGGGTAGGTCATTATAACTTGCTAAACTACGCAGGTCCCGGATTAGTGACCATTGGAGGGTCTCAAAACATACATCTATCTTCCACTTGCCTCAACACTTCTTAAACTTCTTTAGTACCCACCTACGTGTCGAGTTTGTGAAATGAGACTGAGCTGCCTGGACTTACTTGTATAATGTAATTGGATAACTTAGGCAATGCGTAAATCTCATAAGTAACTGAGTCTATATTAACCTTATATATAAAATTCTCGTGTCACAGTTTTCGTTGCCATACTCCTCCGAAACGGCTTGACCGATTCTCATGAAATTTTGTGAGCGTATTGAGTAGGTCTGAGAATCGGCCATCTATTTTTCATCCCCCTAAATGTTAGGGGTAGTCCACCCCTAATTTTTTTTTTTATTTAATGCAAAACAACGTTTTCCGGGACAGCTAGTCTATACATATAAAATTGGAGTGACTGTTTGTAATATTGAAATAACCGTTTTTTACTACACGCATATGAATATAAATACGTATGTATATACACCCAAATAACGTCTTTTAAAATTTTTATTGGTCTGTCTGTCTGTTACATGAATTAATTTCGACTTTTGAATTTTATTTAAAAAAAAATCTGAGGACAATTCACACAGCGCCATCTAGACCCAAGTTAAGCTAGCTAAAGCTTGTGTTATGGGTACTAGATAACTGATATAAATACATATATATATGTATAGATATGTATATATATATTTTCACCAAAATAACCTTTTTTACCATTTTTGTCTGTCTGTCTGTCTGTTCCGGCAAATCTCTGAAATGGCTGGACCGATTTTGACGGGACTCTTATTGGCATGTAGCTGATGCAATAAGGAGTAACTTACACTACTTTTATTTTAGAAAAAGTATTTTATTTTAAAAGATACAAAAATTCTTAAATAAACCATTTTTAAAAAGATGAGAGCTCGCTATTTTTACATATTTTTTTTAAGTTTTTTTCATTCTTTCATTCTTCACTCATGCAGGACTCATTTATTAATGTTAACCATAGAAGTTCATTTACATTTCAACAAAATTGTGGACTTTAAAAATACATTACAAAATGTATTATTTCTTGACTTTGTTATCTTTAAATGTTTCCTTTGAAATTTGGTCCTTCAGCCCACCGTTTTACTTCCGATGATCGCGGGTTCGATTCTTTTTCTTTTCCAAAAACATTTGCATTCATGAGTTTCATTGTCTGTATCTATCTGGGTGTTTTCTATGTATATTATGAACTAGCTTTTGCCCGCGGCTTCGCTCGCATTAATTTATCCCCTTAGGGGTGGAATTTATCAAAATTATTTCTTTGGGGGATGTCTACGTCATAGTAGCTTTATGCATGCAAAGTCTCAGCTCTCAGCTCAGTCTCGGTTTAAAATTGACAAAGTTTCATATAAACTTTCATCCCCTATTTCATCCCTAGATAATAGAGTGACCACATATGCTATTGCAAAAGTAAATAGTCTAATCAGTGTTCGCAACCCAAACAGATCAGTACAAGCAGCACCCGTTCACGAGTATGACGGACACTACTACCAGTATACTATACATCGTTCTATTCTCATGCAAACAAAGTCGTACTCTCTAACTAGTCTGAGTACAATCATTTTAATTTATACTGCAGTACTGTAGCCCTGAACATAAAGATGTTTGAGTATGGCTGCACCAAATTGAGCAACAGTTAATGAGACAATCCCTCCCCCCTCTCACTAACCACGTGCCTCCCTTTCCCCGCCCTCGTCCGGGGGCGGGCGCCGTGCCCTTGACTCGAGATAACATATATAACCTACATTGGAATTACAATCCGCGTCAACACGGATACCTTCGTTGAGATATGATCTCGGGGTCGCGTAATCAAAGTTCCGGGTTCGATTCTGCGTCTACCTATTTAGATAACACAGGATATTGGCTGGAGGGTCAGATATGATCTACATATGTCCTAAAATTGTTACGCATGTGGTAAATACATACATACATTGTCTTCCATATGATCATCATACATTTGATGTTTGGGAGTAAGATAAAGTCATGTACAAGTTCAAGTGGATTGTATGGATACTTGTATTGTAGTTGTCTACAATTACTAATACATACATAATACATTCCCGCGACTTCGTCCGCGTGGAATTTAACATTATTTTTCTAAAATAAAAGTAGCCTAAGCTACTCCTTATTACATCAGGTACCTGCCAAAAAAGGTCCCGTCAAAATCGGTCTAGCCATTTCAGAGATTAGCCGGAACAAACAGACATACAGACAAAAATTGTTATTTTGGTGTATGTACTGTATTTATATTCATATGCGTGTAGTAAAAAACGGTTATATAAATATTACAAACAGACACTCCAATTTTATTTATATGTATAGATCTGAGGCATTGTCAACTGTCGATGTCGTCCTGAACGGGACGCTGCTCGTGATTCACTGTAAGGACAGAGCGCTACGACTGTTCTCCAGATTTGATATGTTATCAGTGTTTCCATCAACGGAGAGTTAGTCAAAATTTACATTATAACCTAACAAACTCACGACCTTAGTATATTACTAATATACCACTAGATCATGACAATCTCTTATTATATATTTAATTTGATATTTATACAATAAATATCAAATTAAATATGTAATAACTACATTATTTGGTCATTACTCAGCCTCGGTGGTCCAGTGGTTTAGCAAACCGCCTCATTTCCGATGGTCGCGAGTTCGATTCCTCGCAAGGCACAAATATTTGTATTCATGAGTATAATTGTTCGTATCGGTCTGGATGTTTTCTATGTATAATATGTATGTATTTATAGAAAAAAATTATCTATGTATTTATATCAGTTATCTAGTACCCATAACACAAGCTTTAGCTAGCTTAACTTGGGTCTAGATGGCGCTGTGTGAATTGTCCTGAGATTATTATTATTATTATTATTAAAAGGACGGAGAATAACAATAAACAAGAAAGGTTCGTCAAACATTTGATGGTTGTTATTAATATTTGTTTGAAGTTGTATATAGTTGAGGTTATATTAAAATGACTAATAATTCCTATCCGAGCGAACCCCTATACAATTCGAACTATAGAGCCCCTATATTAAACGACAAATAAGCTTAAAAAACTAGAAAAACACAATTAAGGAAGATATTTTAAAGATCCACGTAAGTCTCTTATATTGTTGCCAACAGGTTGCAACTATTTCTATTAGAATAAGAAATAACAGGATATCGAGGTATTTTACAACCTTTTTTTCGCATTAATAAGTAGCCTATATCCTTTCTCAGGGTCTAGATTATCTGTGTATCAAATTTCATTTAAATTGGTTCAGTAGTTTTGACGTGAAAGCGAGACAGACAGACAGAGTTACTTTCGCATTTATAATATTAGTAAGTACTTTATAGTGCACACTTGGGACCTACCTTTTACTTTAGAACAGGTTTTCTTAAAATAAAAGTCATTTAATAAAAAAAAACCTCGTGTATAATTTGATATTTCAGCCTGTAACGCGTACCTGCAGGGCTGTAAACTAATTTATATTTCGCCCTATGAAATTTCATTGTACAGAATATTGTTGGAACGATGGGGAATTTAAGGCGCGAGGGGTGAGATCTGTTGGGGCGTGTAGCTTCTTTGCAAGATTTTTTGTCACTTTTAATTTTCTTTAGTGGAGCAAACTTCTTAATACAATGAATAAGTTATAATAATAATCATAATAATCATACGCACGCTCACACACACACAAACTGAACTTACTTGGTATCGGCCCGTAAGTGTAAAAAAACCAGCAAAAGCTGATAATATAATAATAATAATAATCTCAGGACAATTCACACAGCGCCATCTAGACCCAAGTTAAGCTAGCTAAAGCTTGTGTTATGGGTACTAGACAACTGATACAAATACATAGATATTTTTTTTTCGAAAATGCATACATATTATACATAGAAAATACACAGACCGATACAAACAATCATACTCATGGATACAAATGTTTGCGCCGTGCGAGGAATCGAACCCGCGACCATCAGACGTAAAGCGGTGTGCTAAACCGCTAGACCAACGAGGTCGTCATTTTAGAACAATATTTCTAATTTAAAAGATAGATAAGATTTTTTTATTAATAAGAGGGCACTAATCGTTTGTAAACGTAACCACAAAAAGCCACTGAATATATCTCTGCAGTACAAGTGGCGGCAGATTTGTGAGACGAATACCGCGCGATATTTCATTCAGAATTTAAAGAAGACGCAGCGAGGGATCTGAGACAATAAATAATAAGATAATAGCGGAGGCAAGGGTGCAGCCCTCAGCCCTCCGCCCGGTACCCTGCTGCCGAGCAGCCCCGACACTACCCCGCGCCGCGCCGGACAGATATGTTCTTACATACTCATATGCTGACACAACATTTCTGCTACTGTTTCAAACACCATCGAATTTAAAAAAGTAATTCAACTGAGTAACTTGCCAGTTCTTCTCAATTGGATCTATATACTGAAATGGGCGGTAGGGAAAAAATTATAATGTAAAAAAATAGACTTTCATAAGCGCCTAAAATGCTGCATAAATAAATTTTTTAATTTTGAATTTGTATAAAATATAATATTCAAATCGTATAGTCATTTTAGTGTAATTTAGTGTTTAATCAAACATTCAAACCTCTGTACTTCCTTTAGTGTTTATATATATCTTATATATAAAATTCTCGTGTCACAGTTTTCGTTTCCATACTCCTCCGAAACGGCTTGACCGATTCTCATGAAATTTTGTGAGCGTATTGAATAGGTCTGAAAATCGGCCAACATCTATTTTTCATCCCCCTAATTGTTAGGGGTAGTCCACCCCTAATTTTTTTTTTATATTAAGGCAAAACAACGTTTGCCGGGACAGCTAGTAGACTATATAATAATCTTCCAAGAGCATTATAATCTATTGGTAATATTCATCAATTTAAAACTGCTCTTGGGTGTTTTCTATGTATATTATGTATGTATTTACATAAAATACATGTATATGTATCAGTTGTCTAGTACCTGTAACACAAGCTTTAGCTAACTTAACTTGGGTCTAGATGGCGCTGTGTGAATTGTCCTGAGATTATTATTATTATAATCTATTGGTAATATCCGACAACTTAAAACTGCTCCTAGAAATATACTGACTTTTAACACTTGTTGGTGGGTTATTTCCTGACTGATACATTGACGTAAATTTGTATGATGACGTAGTGCAGTGATTTTATTTAATTAAACATAAATTGTACCAACAAATTGAAATTTTGCACACCTCTTACGAGGTTAATGTATAGATCTCGACAACATATTGTTAACATCTTATTGTTTACCTACATTTGGCAAATAAAGTATTATTATTATTATTACAATATTAGCGAAATATGAGCAGCCGTTACCCCTATACCATCCAATTTGTGTGTATGTATACCATTATATATTTAGTGGCTTTGTGTAAATTTAATATAACATTAACGCATGATCTCAATAAATATATGATATTAGAGATAATTTAAATTTACACCCGCTTGGGGTGTTATCATATTTCATGTACGATACATCTATTTCATTGAATATAGAGTCAAACTAAGAATATATACATATTTATACTACTACTAGCTGTCCCGGCAAACGTTGTTTTGCCATATAAATTAATAACGCTATAAAAAAATAGGGGTCGATGATATAAGGGTGAAAATTTAGGGTGGTCTATTTTTTAATGACACATAATCAAAAAATAATAATATAAAATTTTGCTCAAAAAATCAGAAAATAATGTTAGGGGTGGACAAGCCTTATCACTTAGGGGTATGAAAAATAGATAGTAGCCGATTCTCAGACCTACTGAATATGCACATAAAATTTCACAAAAATCGGTCAAGCCGTTTCAGAGGAGTATGGTAACTAAAATTGTGACACGAGAATTTTATATATAAGATGGTGGCAAACAAGAATATGGCCCATTTGATGGTAAATAGTTACCATAGCCTATGGAATGAAACACCAAGGGTGTTACATGTATTTTAACAAATTACAATAGAAATAGAAATAATCTGTATTCAAATAAACTCATTACAAGCATTTTTGAATAGTCATATTTTGATTCTACCACTCATTCGGAATGCAGATTCATCACAAGAAGAATTATCAAGAAACATGTGTGTTGCTCTTTTAAATAGAAGTATTTTTTTGTATATAAATAATCAGCATAATAATGTAATAATCAACATAGAAATCGTTACGCACTCATTATTAGTATAATCAAATAATAAAAAGTTAATGATAAAGTGGTAAAGTTAAACCAAATTAACAAAGCTAAGCATCGTCTAACGATGTCGGAAATGAAATGAATGAAATGAAATGAAATGAATGTTTATTTACAAAATACTGGTAATTGCATAGAGCAGATCTTACACAACAATATTAATAAAGTGTTCAGCAATATTTACCATTCAAGGTGTGTAAATTATTTAAAATCATAAAATTATTTAAACTACTACCAATATAAATAAATTTTTAAATTATAATTTAATTAGATTAATAGATATTAGATATATTAAATTCTCATAAATTAAAGTTAGATATAAAATCTTCTACGGAATAAAAACAATTGTTAATTAAATATTTAAACAATTTTGCTTTAAATTGAGCGTATGGTAATATTTTTACACTATCGGACAATTTATTGTATAATTTAATGGCCATGCAATAACAATTTCTTTGAAACATGTGAAGTCTCTGTGTCGGTATTATCAATTTATTTTGTACTAATCTTCGATTTTTAGAATTAATTTCAAATATATCAATATTTCTTTTTACAAACACATTTAAATGTACAAGTCATGCCAACAATCGTTATTGTGACGTTTGAAAACGAGTCGTAGTAAAAGTTACGATTGTGCCGGTGCTTGAATGGACCCCTGCATCGGGATTTCAAGGTTGAGCGTCGACTCTCGCGGGATACTCTCAAATACAGAAACTACACACTCTGAGCGGCAACCTGCTGCTCGTAATTATAAATATACCTTCTTAATAGATGGTAACAGTCACAGATGCACAGCACAGCACATATATCATCACAAACTTCACCAGTGTCAACTACACACGTGCCGCGAACACCGGGACGGGGCGGGCGAGCGCCCGCGTGTTACCCTCGTGGGCGCCCAACTGGCACTGCCGCCCGCCCAAACGAGAGGGAAACCATCCCCTATCCACCCTCCTGTTCTGGCAGCGACTTTCCCATATTTGTATCTCAGATTGACTTTTCCTGGCGCGGCTGTTTCAATGTCCCCACCGTTTCATTGAAGCCTCATCTAATGATAGTGGTATGTAGGGATGTTATTTCAACGTGGCTTTAGATTTTTTCTCGTTAAGGGGTTGACAGTGAGATAGTGGCGACCAGACCCTGCCAATACCTGAGGGCGGATGTTGGAACAGAATATGTTTTTTTAAACGAGGATACGTTACTTATTTGTAACTTGTCAGTTACTCTCTGTAGAGTGGATCTTCAAGTTTACTAAGTTTTAACATATATATGTGTTATTTTATATTTCAGTGCGTACTAGTGATTGATATCTAAATATGTATAACTCAAAGGTGACTGACTGACTGACATAGTGATCTATAAACGCACACCAAAACCACTGGACGAATCGGGCTGAAATTTGGCATGCAGGTAGATGTTATAACGTAGGCATCCCCTAAGAAAGGATTTTGGTTAATTCTACCCCCAAGAGGATAAAATAGGGGATGAAAGTTTGTATGAAACTTTGTCAATTTTAAACCGATCGGGCTGAGATTTTGTCCCATACTATGTCGTGACACCCCGTCACGACATATGCTGAGCGGAGATCTATTTGGCACTATCTAATTGGTATAAACCAGTACGTAATTTAAAATTTAATAATTCTTTTTGTTATTGTTATGTGTACCAAATAAACATATTTTCTTTCTTTCTTTCTTCTAATATTAAGGTAAGAGAGAATGTAGAAACTAATTAATTTAGGTTGTTTCTCAAGTAACTATATTACTATTTATTTATATCGACTTTGCTATCTGGCAGTTTGTAATCACTGATAATTCTTGTAAGTGTAATTTCTAAATAACATTTATTTGAAAGAGCAACACGCAAGTTTCTTAATAACTCTTCATAATTATTCTTCCTAATATATATACATATACATATATATAATCTTAGTATAAATATACCAGCGTTGATAAAAATATAACAGTTAAACAATTAAACAGCACTTCAAATCACGCTCATTAATCAGATACCTTCCCCGCGTAATAGAGTCTTAACACTATATGCTCGCTCCCCGACATTTTTCGTCGAGAAGTGTCGCAAAACCACGACATATTTACGTAAATAATTACACACAATGATGTCTCCCACAGTGCAGACGGCGTCGAGGGTCCTCAATGGTGCGGGCGGCGGCGCGGCGAGTGGTTTGTGAAGGTAACAGGATCACTTCCTGTGAGCACGGGCGGGAGTGTCGCGGTACAGACGGCGGGGACCAACAGTAGGGAGATATTTTATGATTTTTGCCGTGTAAAATAATTACTTTTTATTTTATTTTAGATCTTCTCTATCTAATATATAAAATTCTCGTGTCACATGCTTCGTGTTTATACGAAACGGCTTGAGCGATTTTGATAAAATGTTATATGTATATTCAGTACGTCTGAGAATAGGTTTATAAGGTTAAGAGTTAAGGGTGGCTCACCCCAAATATTTTATTTTATTTTTTCGACAATTTGTTTTATTTTTTTTATTGTGTTGCATTAAAAAATATATACAACCCTAAATTATATTCATAAATATTATGTTCGTATGTTTGTTAATTCTCCTAAGAGTATTTAATTGAATTAGTGCTCATTGGTAGTTTGTATTCACACACTTAAACTTAAAAATGTAAAGTAATAATAAAATTATTTAACAGAGCAACACGCAAGTTTCTTGCTCGTTCTTCTTGTGATAACACAGCTTTTCGAACGAGCGGTAGATAAATTTTTTTTTTTTTTTAATCTACTGCTCGTGACTTATGACTATTCAAAAGTGCTTCAATGTAAGTTTATTTTAATAAATGATTTTCTATTCTATTCTATTCTAAGAGTCTGAAGCGACTTGAATGCATTTTTGTGTATATATTGGTACTTCGATGGATTTTTAATATGTTTTAAAAAACAATTAGATCCAGTAGGTGGCATTGCTTTTCGGGATAGGAGGACGTCTGCTAGTGATATTATCAATAAGGTTGTCTTTTTGTTTATTTCACAGCCGAAATACTTCAGAAAAATAAAATAGCACAAATTGTTTCCGCTACAAATGAGCTCATACTCTTATATCCCAAGTCTGGGTAGAGAACCATTGGGTCAAATTGGTTTATATTTTAATTAAATATACCAAACCTGGACAACTAGAGGATGTCAAAACCCATAATACAGCCATAGTTTGGAAACCATGGCTGTATTATGGGTTTTGACATGAAGTACCCTCGGGTCAAATCGCTTTAAATTTTAAACAAACCTGAACACCTGGTCCTTATGTCAAAATTATAGAGTCACGGTTACCATAAGGCAGTTGGTGTCAAAGGGCTCGCAAACAAGCCCCGCCGCGGCGTCTGTGGCCCAAATTAAACGTTGAAGATTTACAGTAACGCTCACGGGCTGCAGACTCGCGCCTAACGGTAATGTCTTTTAATTTGAGCCCAAAACACCGCGTCAGATGTATATGACGCCTGCTCTAATGAGCTATACATCACTGGAGGCTTCTACTTCACGTAAATTGTAAATATGATTTCGCACCATTGACAAATTAAATTAATTCGTGGACTAATAAACCAATTAACAAAAAATGGATATATGGTTCATTCATTCGTAATTTAAGAGCTACGCTCTTGTCGGTGGAGCTCTTGCCACTTCCCGCGATCTTCCATCATGCCCTTTAATTCTTGATACGTCACGACTCCCATTTTCTCCTTAATTTGTTTGATGTAGCTATGCCTTGGTCTTCCCCTCCCCCTCTTTCCTTCTATTTTCCCCTCAATAATAATGTTCATGAACTCATCGTGCCGTATCAAGTGTCCTAACATTTGTCCTCGTCTATTTTCTATTGTGTTCAATATCTGCCTTTTTTCTTTTACCCTGTGTAGTACTTCTTCGTTTCTTACTTTATCCTTCCAGCTAATTCTTTCCATCCTCCTCCAACACCACATTTCAAAAGCCTCCAGTTTGTCTCTTTCCTTTTGGTTTAATGTCCACGTCTCACACATACAAGGCTATACTCCAGATATAGGTTTTAATAAATCGTTTCCGTGAGGTCTTTGATATTTTAGCGCGTAAAAGGTATTTTTTGTTGTTAAATGCTTTTTTTTATTGTTTACATTTTTTTTATATATGGTTAATTTATATGTAATTGAAGTGGGAGCGTGAGGCATACCAGGAGATCTTCTAAATAGTCTTGGCCTGTCTGGAGCTATATTTAGTTCTATACTATTCAATTCAAATTCCAAATATCTTTATTCATGTAGGTCTATTACAGACTCTTATGATATGTCAAATTTACCGTCAGTTCGGAATGATTTCGAGATGAGAACTGACAAGAAAGTCAGCTCAGCGGGGCACCAGTGAAGGATGATAGGATGAGCATGAGGTCAGATGAGTAAGTCCATCGTGACGAAAATTCACTAGGAATTAACTACAACCTGGGGGGACCGCGTGGAGGTCGACCTAACATGATAAATTGCTATCATTGGGGCTACTGTTCCCATTACTAACAATCCCTTACCCCCGTTACAAAGAGGGATAAACAAACTTTGACATTTGTAATAGAAGGGAGGGTATCTGTGGGTTCATAAAATGGAACTTATTGCATGGGGAAAGTTCAATATTGGGGATTCGCTGGGTGATATTAATAACGTGGCTCTCTCTGCATTAGAGATGTAACTCGTAATAAAATTGACTCTAGTTAACTCGAGTCAACTCGAGTTAACTGGAATTAACAGTTTTTTTTTAATGTTTCGAACAATTCTAATGTTATAAGCTATTGTTGTAAGCTAGCCTTAAAAGCTTTACCGAACCATAGAGGGAGAGTAGAAATGGCACTTCAAAGCCGTGGAAGGGACTTATGGAACGTAGCATGGCTGCAGGTCAACTTCTCCTATTTGAGAGCTATTTTATTTATTTATTTATTTTTAAGGATTACCAACATAAGATACAGCAATAAAAAAAATTGTCATCATTCTATACAATTCTAATGGTCTTAAACTAACTGTTCCCATAATTACAGGTAACCGCAGCATGCTTTCTTTTTATTTTTTTTAATATGATTCAATTACGAGCTCGTGTTTCGTACATATTAAAAAGGAATCCGAGCAATTTTTACATTTTACACTTCTACTCACTGGCGATTCGGAAAAAATAACGATTTCCTCTTAAGTCCTGGTATTTATAAAAATACAAACATTTTCCCGCGGCTTCACTCGCATAGTAGTAAGTATTATTACTAATTAGGTGTAGTTTTTGCGGATTTACTTTTGTTTAGCGTGTGTAAAAACTTAGGGCCTACAGAATCTAAGAAGATTTATACAAACATTTATCCCCTTAGGGGTGGAATTTATCAAAATCCTTTCTTAGGGGATGCCTACGTCATAGCTGCTTTATGCATGCAAAGTCTCAGCCCTATATATATATATATATAGATACTACTGAATTCTTCCAACTCGAGTTGGCAAAATTCAACTCGAGTTAACTCGAATTCAGCGTAACTCGAGTTGACACATCTCTACTCTACATGTCTCCTAACACCTCACAGCAGACACCGCTCCCCACCCTCATATCAGCTGATAATCCCTCTGACATTAACTTTTCGATACCTCAGGACCTTGGTGCATTATTTCAAGCGATAATAAGTGTTTCTTATATTTAAATTATTAAAATTGATAGTTGTTCCAATATATAATCACTAATAAAGGCCTCGGTGTTGTAGCGGTTAAGCACGCTGCTTTACTTCCGATGGTCGCGGGTTCGATTCCTCGCCCGGTGCAAACTTTTATATTCATGAGTATGATTGTTTGTATCGGTCTGGGCGTTTTCTATGTGTATTATGTATGTATTTGAAAGAGTCATGTTCAAAAATGACTTTGTCTGTTTTAACAAAATAGTGCTTTATTACATTTGTTCTTAGGGCTCATTATCCTAATATGCCCAGGGCCTCTAATAAGTGAAGGAAAGCCTGCTCCAAGGCACCTCTTCTATTGATCTTACCATGTATTTCAAAACGGTGGAAGCAAAAGTTAACTTACCTGAAAATGGGAGAAATCAATATTAAACAAAAATAAAACAGAACAATAAAAACAAAGTTAGCACAAGTCATGCCAGCGAAAGAAATAGTGTTGCCAGATGTTCCGATTTGCGTGGGACGTCCCGATTTTTAGGGATCTGGGGACGCGTCCCAATTTGTACCTGATCGGGACGCTAAATGTCTGATTAAGACTGGATTAGACAAAACTGATTACTTGTTATGTAACACTAGCTTTTGCCCGCGGCTTCGCTCGCGTTAATTTGTCCACTTAGGGGTGGAATTTATCAAAATCGTTTCTTAGGGGATGCCTACGTCATAACATCTACCTGCTTGCCAAATTTCTGCCCGATCCGTCCAGTGGTTTGGGCTGTGCTTGATAGATCACTATGTCAGTCAGTCACCATTGAGTTATATATATTTAGATTAAATACATATTTAATTTAGTAATTAATATAATACTACACTTGCACTAGTAGTTTAAAACGCATTAAATTAAGCCCACACTTAAAATCCCCTTGTTTATTTTTTGTTTACTGTCCCGATCTGCAACCTTAAATCCCAATTTTTTTGACCTCATGTACTGATTTAAAACAAATCGGACCTGGCAACACTAGACTAGAAAACAAAGCTATTTTTTTTAAATAAGTTCGTTAGAGCAGTGAATCAACATTTGACGGCCTCGGTGGTCTAGTGGTTTTGCACACCGCCTTACTTCCGATGGTCGCGGGTTCGATTCCTGGCACGGCGCCATTTGTATTCATGAGTATGATTGTTTGTGTCAATCTGCGTGTTTTCTATGTATAATATGTATGTATTTATGAAAAAAAAACTATATATTTATCAGTTATCTAGTACCCATAACATAAGTTTTAGCTAGCTTAACTTAGGTCTAGATGGAGCTGTGTGAATTGTCCTGAGATTATTATTATTTAACATTGGACATTGACTTTAATTTTGTAATTTATATTGTAAAACTTAAGTTGGGCTAAAAAGACTGGTATCCAGAACCGTAAAACATTAATAAAAAAGAATAAAAAAACAAAGCGGTTTAGTATTCACCCGTCAGCGTGGTACGATGCATGTTCGTGCACTGTAACGTTCAATGAGTTATGAATATTAAGTGTGTATTATACATAATAACAGACTTTGATATGATAACAACTAATTTACATGCAAAGCGGAGTTTCAGAATTAGTCACTTTTAATACTCAGTGGCAATACAAATAGAAATAATCTTTATTCAAATAAACAAAGCGGTTTTTTTTAAATACTAGTTTTTGCCTGGGTCTTCGCTCGCGTTAATTTATCCCCTTAGGGGTGGAATTTATCAAAATCCATTTTTAGGGGATGCCTACGTCATAGTAGCTTTATGCATGCAAAGTCTCAGCCCGATCGGTTTAAAATTGACAAAGTTTCATACAAATATTCATCCCCTATTTTATCCCTTTGGAGGTAGAATTAATCAAAATCCTTTCTTAGCGAATGCCTACGTCATAACATCTACTAATGCATGCCAAATTTCAGCCCGATCTGTACAGTGGTTTGGGCTGTGGTTTGATAGATCACTACGTCAGTCACCTTTGAGTTATATATATTTGGAAGTTCGTTGGAACAGTGAAACAACATTTGACAGCCTCGGTGGTCTAGTGGTTTAGCACACTGCCTTACTATCCGATGGTCGCGGGTTCGATTCCTCGCACGGCGCCAACATTTGTATTCATGAGTATGATTGTTTGTATCGGTCTAGGTGTTTTCTATGTATAATATGTATTTATTTACAAAAAAAAATGTATCCATGTATTTATATCAGTTGTCTAGTACCCATAACACAAGCTTTACTTAGCTTGGGACTAGATGGCGTTGTGTGAATTGTCCAGAGATATTATTATTATTTAAATAAACTTAATATAAGCACTTTTGATTGGTCAAGATTGCTGGCAGGCATTGGATGCGAGCAGCGCAGGACCGATCGTCGTGGAGATCTTTGGGGGAGGCCTATGTCCAGCAGTGGACGTCTTCCGTGCTGCGATGGTGATGATGATGATGCACTTTTGAATAGTCGCATTTTTTATTCTACCACTCATTCGGAACGTAGACTCATCACAAGAAGAAGAAGCGAGAAACTTGTGTTTCTCTTTGGTCGCCAAGGGTCGAATTTCGTATCAAGATTCAAGATTCTTTATTTGTGAAATATGCATGTTATACATTTAATTATATAATTAATATAAAGAAAAATAAAATAAAATATTCAATTGAGTTTCTTGCCAGTTCATTGGATCCATATACTGAACTTGGCAGTAGGAAAAAAATTAAAATTATAATGTAAAAAAAATTACGTTCATAAGCGTCTAATATGTCCTACATGAATAAATGATTTTTGAATTAAAAAAAAAATGAATTTTAAGATTACTGAGGTACTTGTTCAGGCGTGTTTCTATGAACTGTGGCCCAACATATATAACTTTTTTTTATTTTTTATTATTATTTAATTATTATTATTATAAATATATTTTTAAAACTACAACACTACAGACTTGTATCCAGAGCCGTAAAACATATTATGAAAATAAAAATAATGGGGTTTCAACTGGCCAGAGACAAAACACTAACCGTTATAACTCTGACATTAAAAGTCGCTAAATATCATATAATTATATCATATATGGTACACATAATCATACGCATATATTGCATCAATTTAAATTCATTAAAAAACCTATCCAGGAATCTAGGAATCTCCAATTTTTATTACACAATCAATATCCACATGTAAAGGCGCAAATACACCAATTTGTTTAACTTCCTAATTTGTTATAAATTAAAACCTGGTGTTTTAATTAATAACAAATTAAGAAGTTAAACATATACAATATCTGTATTAAAAACTGCCACTACAACCAACATAAATAAAAAAAGCAAATGCGCTTCAATTCAAAGATAATCCCGCAGTTGTAGAACGGATAAGATTCAATATCCCACCGAATTACGTGAGAAGTGTCACCAGTCGTCGTGTCCGACTGTTTGTAACCGCGTCGGTACACAAGCCACACTAGCAATTCTCCCACTATGAGAGCATTGCAATTATTAAACTTATTTTTAGGTAAGGTCCAAGATGCTGACGTATATACAGAAGCCTTGCCTTCCATAATTAATAAAATAAGAATATTTTTATCATCGTATAATTTTAAGTAGTATAAATAGTTTAAAATATAAACGTGTTGGCAATTAGCTGTAAGTTTATATTGTGTTAATTAAATAAATAAATAAATTACTTAACACTAGAGCGCCATCTATGGCGAAATATTGCAACTAATTTTAGCCACATCATTGTCGAAGATTACGTTTTTGTTGTATATGACATATACATGGTCGTGTGTGATTTTTTTTTGTTCGATTTATTTTTTATACATAATAAAAAAAATTGAATTGTGTACTCGTTCTCGTATATAAACTGCTGGCTACTCGCCCCGGCATGTAATGATGAGTGCAAACTAAACATTTTATCATAGTTATAACAAAACTAATGGCTCCGAACATCAAAAATTTTACAGCATACAATTATGCACCTTACGGCGTTGTGTTACGACCGCTATTAAGGACCAATACCCACAAGTGGCGGGCGGACATGGAGATCGTAGGTACCTCTTGAATTTTTAACCGGTCAGATTTACGGCAAAATAAACCGGGCATGCCGGTTGCAATTTGCAGAGTGCTAGCCAGGGTTGCCAACCTTGAAAAATTGGACTCGTAAGTAAAAATCTAGGTCTAGTTTTGTACATTATCCTATTTTGACCGATTTCCATACAAATTTGTACAAGACTGAAAATGTAGTCGTACCCAAGTAATTGTGAAATTCAAGTAATTATACAAGGATTTTGTTTATAGCAAAAAAGCGGCAAGCATACGGTCTATCTTATGGTAAACGGCATCATCATCATCATCATCATCTCAGCCCGGAAGACTCCAATTCAGAATAAAGGCCTCCCCAAAAGATCTCCACGACGATTGATTCTTCGCTGCTCGCATCCAGTGTCTTCCAGCGATCTTGACAGGACTGGGCATGCTGGTTGCAATTTGCCAATGCTAGCCAGGGTAGTCAACCTTGAAATAATTTGACTTGTAAGTAAAATTCTCACTTTACTTTTGTACATTATAGTATTTTGACCGATTTTCTACACTAACTTGTTCCCCTCCAATCGATTCCCCATCCAATTCAAACGGATCGAAATTAGGACGGCCTGAGCCGAGGTTCGAACCCCTAGCGGTACCCTCAGACTAAAGTCGTATCCGTCAGGCGGGAGTTGGCCTTTAGCTGCTCCATAAGTCCTTCCTTGGTTTGGAGTGCCATCTGCACTCGCCCTCTATCGACCGGTGAAGCTGTAAAGGCCAGCTGCGGTCAACAGCATTAGAGTAGTCCGAAAAAAAAACTAACTTGTGCGAGACTGAAAATGTTATCGTACCAAAGACCAAAACTCTTGTAACTGTACAAGGATTTTGTTTATGCCACAAATGCGAAAATTAAGCATACGGCCTGTCTTATGGTAAACCGGGTATGCCGGTTGTAATTTACAGAATACTAGCTAGGGTTATCAACCATGAAAAATTCGTACGTAAAACTCGGGCTCTACTTTTGTACATTATCATATTTTGACTAATTTTCCATACTAACTTGTTCAAGAAAGAATAAAAATCTTCAAACTTAAGACCAAAGAAGTTGTTATAAAGCGAGGATGGCAATAAAGGCCCATTTTATGGTAAACGGTTATCGTAGCCTATGGACGCCTTGTTGTTACGTTCGTGTTGTCGACCCTTAAAAAACCTCAATAAACCTTTATTGAAAACCCCATGCTGTAGTCTCTCGAGAAGAGAAAACTTCAGCAGGTAGTTCATTCCACAATGTACATGTACACGGGAGGAAGCTCCTCTGAAACCGCACTGTCCGAGACCACTTAGGTTATTTTTTTTATACCACGATTGTGGTAAATAAGCATAGCTGGTTATAGCGTGAGGAATAAATTCTATGCCTCTTGTATTGTATCCGTCATACTCGTGAACGGGTGCTGCTTGTTTTTGCAACTTTGGTTTTGCAATAGCATATGCTGGAGGTCACTCATTCTCCTAAATTTGAATTTAAAAATAAAATTGTATTATTGTAAACATGTACAACATTTATTTGAAAAGAATACGAGCTGAGTTTCTTGTCAGTTCTTCTCATTTCGAAATCATTCCGAACTGACGGTAGATTTGACATATCATAAGAGTCTGTAATAGACCTACATGAATAAAGATATTTTTTTAAATTGACCGATGGTCGTACAGTTGGTACGGAATTTATCTCTCACGCTGGAACCAGCAGGCATCCCTGATGGTACGGGTGCTCCCCGTTTAGTTTCAGTTGGGCCGACAGCCCGGGCGATCACATCTGTATATATACAGACGTTTCCAATGCGAGGCAACATTCCGAACATATTGAAAATAAATAAGATAAATGTATGGCAAAGTACGTATTGATTTCTATTCTAAACTAACGATCTGCCCCGGATACGTACGGATATTATTATACCAGATATATTTAGAATCTTAGCAGATATCTTCTGTAATTGTTGCGAACTATTTTTTATACATCTTTTATTGTCTATGTTTTTTATAATACGATTTTTTTATACTACGATGGTGGCAAACAAGCATAAGGCCTATCTGATGGTAAATGGTCACCGTAGCCTATGGACGCCTGAAACACCAGGGGTGTCTCATGCGCGTTGTCGATCCTTAAGAAACCTTAATATACCCTTCTTGAAAAACCCCATGCTGTAGTCTCGTGAGAAAAACTCGGCAGGTAGTACTACATTGTTTTACATATGTGACATGAGTGAATATAATTTTTGTGACTATGACGGTGCCTTTTTTCTTTGCCCCGTCTCGTCTTCGATCTCCTTCCTTTACAGTATTATTTTTAATTTACAGTACAGACCTAGGTCATCAACAACTTTTTAAAATACTACCTACCCGTCCCATTTTCGCAAGAGTGTACATGTATTATAAATACAACACTTTCTCTTTTATGACTCTATTTCTATAACTGCATTAAAATCCGTTACGTAGTTTAAAAGATCCAAGCGAACAGACAGCAGAAACTTTATTTGTTATATTTGAATTTAAGACAGAAAGGATCGCGTTGCGGTGCGATGCGATCCGATGCGATGCGGTGCGTTACTATGCGATGCGGTGCGGCGCCGCGGTGAATCAGTGCATTTACAATGTGCTCACACGTAACAAGAGGCGTGGGCTCCGCACACGGCTGCCGACGCTGTTCTCGCCCCAGAAACTTTGCTTTGTGACGTCACATATATCTAGGACGCGGGGGCATACGGCCCACGATGACAAAACTTCGCATTGTTTGTTGTGCCCATTGAGGTATTATGTACCCGTATAATAGAGGTGTTGCCGCACGAACGTAATGAATTGCAGTGTCAGCGCCACAATACACGCGGTTATTATATATTCATAATAGGGTAGGATATTTGGTTTTCTGAAATGTGTATTGTAAACGAATCTATTTAATTAGACGGAGACTTAAACACTATATTTTTTATTTAAGTTGTAGATTTTTGTTTGTTTATAATTTGCGATAGTTAATTTATATTCAGCTATAATACATAGATAGAAGTTCAGTAGGTCAAACATGATTTTAATAAAAAATATTTAATAAATAAATCATCTATGTAGATAAAGTAGCCAAGAAATAATTGCAAATACTAAATGCAAAGAAAATAACCTTTCATCATTTTTAGTCGTTCACCTATCCGTATCTTGATACATCGTCTTCTCTAATACGTTCGTACATAATAAGTCAATGGGTATTCCAATTTTTTTTCACTATTACTCAGGTTACATGTAGGTCGTGTCTCTTTCAGTCGTTTCATTTCACGTTGCCGCTGCACTGATGAATAAGAAAGAAACTTTACATTTGGAAAGACTCTTACTTTACGTCCAGAAAATTGTAAAATCTTGGATTGGTTGGGCTCCCTAAAATATGGTCGAGCGCATTGATGGCTGGCTCATCCGTCATACTCGTGAACGAGTGCTGCTTGTAGGCAGTGGTCTGCTCTAATCACTATGACTGATTTCCTCTTATTAATTGTTTAATTAGTTGATTGTATACTTAATATTTTTTTCTATTTGAGTATTTAATTGAATTAGTGCTAATTGGTAGTTTGTATTCACACACTTAAACTTAAAAATGTAAAGTAAGGATAAAATTATTTAAAAGAGCAACCCGCAAGTTTCTTGCTCGTTCTTCTTGTGATGAGACAGCTTTCCGAATGAGCGGTAAATTAAAAAAAATGTGATGACTATTCAAAAGTGCTTCAATGTAAGTTTATTTGAATAAATGATTTTCTATTCTATTCTTGTACAGAGAGGCTTCGTTATAATAACAGCTTAGATACTTGTAAGTAGAGTTTTTTTAACGGCCGCCGGCAAATTCCACTTAAAGTGAACGTTTGTCGCAACCTCGCTAATAATGGGGAAATTTGCAAGCTTTGTACGGAGTTGAGTGTGGTACAAGTCATGCGAGGCGAGCGGGAGAACTTCTATATATATGTATATAACTCAAAGGTGACTGACATAGTGATCTATCAACGCACAGCCAAAACTACTGGACGGATCGGGCTGAAATTTGGCATGCAGGTAGATGTTATGACGTAGGCATCACAGAAAGGATTTTGATTAATTCTACCCCACAAGGGGATAAAATAGGGGATGAAAGTTTGTATGAAACTTTGTCAATTTTAAACCGATCGGGCTGAGATTTTGCATGCATAAATCTACTATGACTTCGACATCCCCTAAAAAAGGTTTTTGATAAATTCCACCCCTAATAAATTAACGCGAGCGAATCCGCGGGCAAAAACTAGTTATTTATAGAATAAATGCAATGTTAAACTAAAACTAAAGTTTTTTTAAATACCCAATTTTAAACAACAATAAAAAAAAATTACCATTGTAAGTTCATATCATAAACTTAAAAATGTTTTTTTGTAAATAGTTTATACGATATAATAATTGACATAATCTATTTAATTATTATACCCTGGTCGCTTTTACATTTTTATATAAATTAGGATATTGTAAACAAAATATACAAATTACAATTTTTGAATATTATTGTAAAAGAAATTCTGTACCTACTTACTCAATCGTTTTTTGGTTATTTTACAACTTAAATAGAGACATATTAATACATTTTTACTCTCAAATAGTATTGTTATATAGAATAGAATACAAAATTGTTTATTTACATAAACATACATTTAAAGCACTTTTGAATAGTCATACTTATTTTTTTAATCTACCGTTCTATTCGGAAATCACAAGAACGAGTAATAAACTTGCGTGAAAAAAAACATCAATTTTTTTTATTACTTTTATTTTTTATAGCACAGGGGACAAACGAGCATGCGGCTCACCTGATGGTAAGTGATTACCTTGTTTTGGATGAATGAATTACTTGGAATTTAGTTGTAAATTTACATTTTCAAATTAAAATTTGTGAATTCGTACGCTGTCTCGTGTGTGGTGGTCTCTTTGAAAACAAGCGCTGTGGTTGTAACTTTTAAGTTATATAGTACAAACATTATTTTAAAACGACTTATAGTGATGTAATTATTATTATTACAATAATAATAGTTAATCCTAGACAATTAACGCATTGCTATCTAGTCCCATCGTAAGCAGAACTTGTGTTATGGATACTAGACAACTGATGTATAATATTTTTTTAAATACATACATAATATACATAGAAAACACCCATACCGATAGATAGATAGAACGATAGAAAATCATTTATTCAAATAAACTTACATTGAAGCACTTTTGAATAGTCATAACATTTTTTTTTAATCTACCGCTCATTCGGAATGCTGTCTCATCACAAGAAGAACAAGCAAGAAACTTGTGTGTTGCTCTTTTAAATAATTTATTCTTACTTACAATTTAAGTTTAAGTGTGTGAATACAAACCACCGATTAGCACTAATTCAATTAAATACTCAAAAAGAAAAAAATATTGAATACATAACCAACTGGTTAAACAATTAATAAGAGGAAATCAGTCATAGTGATTAGAGCAGACCAGTCCCTACAAGCAGCACCCGTTCACGAGTATGACGGATGAGCCAGCCATCACTGCGCTCGACCATATTTTAGGGAGCCCAATGACCCGGCCCACCACGCCGCCACAAGTCTGGACATTTTAGTGAGCATGACTACTCAAAACACCAGACCACGTCATAGCTACTCACAATTGCCATCTGATGTTTATAGTATTCACATTTCACATAAGAATGCATGCGGCAATTAATACATAACCCGCTACGCTTTCATATTTATAAAATAATTGAATCAAGAAAGCAATACAATACAAACAATCATACTCATGAATATAAATGTTTGTACCTGGCGAGGAATCGAACCCGTGACTATTTGAAGTAAAGCAGTGTTCTAAACGGCTACACCACCGAGACTGGAATATAAAATCATTATAAATGAGTCCGTAGAAGCAGTCAACCGCCTGTTCCTTGGACTGGTTGGTTCATAGTGGAAATGAGCTCACGTCTCGGCATGCCGCGCCTTCCTCCGACTACTGGCTACCCCCGCGCTCGCGACACCCCTCCCCCCCGCACTATTGCCTCAAATAGTGAGGGGGGCAGGGTACTCAGTATAATATATAAGTGTATACACAAATAACTATACCATTTCTAGTAACTACGTCATTCCGATTAGCATTCTCCGAAATTTAACGAAAATTGAAGTACTTGAATTGAGGCTTGCGAGGACTTTATGTTTATAATATAATAATTTTACAAATGTATTTTTTTATTAGTTTATATGATACAATAAATAATAATAATAATAATCTCAGGATAATTCACACAGCGCCATCTAGCCAAGTTAAGCTAGCTGAAGCTTGTGTTATGGGTACTAGATAACTGATACAAATACATAGATATTTTTTATTCGTAAACACATAAATATTATACATAAAATTGATGTAATTGTTACGTCATACTCGGCCTTCATCACACATAGTATAAAGCGAGTCGCTGTCGCTGTCGCTGTCTGTCCGTCTTGTCCGTCGAGGCTTGCGAGGATTTTATGAGAATATATTTAAATAAGTAATAGATTTTTTTTAAGGGATAAATGGATATTTAAAGACAAGTATATAATGTTTATATTGTAGAATAAACAAATCTTACTAAAGTTATAAACGCAAAAATTAGAGCATGGAATATAATATGAATGTTACTCGATCACGCAATAACTACTGAACGGATTTTGATGAAACTTTGCGTTGGAGTAATATCCTTACTAATATTATAAATGCGAAAGTAACTCTATCTCTTTCGCTTTCACGTCAAAACTACTGAACCGATTTAAATGAAATCTGGTACACAGGTAGTAAAGATATAAGCTGCTTTTAAATGCGAAAAAAAAGGTTGTAAGGGAGTTGAGAGGGTAGCCACAAAGTCGTATCTAAGAGTCGTCTTTTTTTAATCTAGAAATTTGAAACTTAGTTTTAGTATATAATATTATGTTATGTGGTTTTAGGCTGTTGATTGAATTGTATGGGATTCTGTATCGTCATTTTTGAAGGTAAAATGATAAACATCCTTTATTTGGCTTTTGTTGAAAGGAAAACGATAAACATTTTCTATTTGGCTTTTATTGGGTTAGTTCATTAAATATTTTTTTCATTATTTGGTCAAGGTTTTACGCGGACGAAGTCACGGGTACTGCTAGTAGTTTATACATCAGAATAGGCTATAAATTTCATGCGGGCATAAACCGCGCGCGCAGCTAGTGAAATTATATTAAAAATATATATAAAAATGTAGCAAGGTATTCACCCCACACATGGCGCGTAAACGTTGCGGGAAATTCTTGTATTCTTTCGGAGATTCGAATTTAAGTACCTATGTATGTGCAGCGCAATGCAGTCGTGCAGCATCTAGTGTAAATAAGCTAATGTCCAAATGCTTACAAGCTATTTTTAGTATGTAATTGGGCATTAAAATTGTTAACAGTCACAAATAATTGAATAGATTAAGTTTCCTGTCAATATTCTAACGTCAGAATAAAAATAATATATTAATCTATGCACGTACGATTTTTGACATTTCAATAGTACAATCGTTCTCATAAGGGCTGAAGTGACACCTAAACTTAGTGTTTATTTGCTCAGTATAGCTTTCGCTGTTGTATGTAAAAATAAATCTGTATTATTGTAAACATGTATAACAATTATTTGAAAAGAATACGAGCTGAGTTTCTTGTCAGTTCTCATCTCGAAATCATTCCGAACTGACGGTAGATTTGACATATAAGAGTCTGTAATAGACCTACAGAATTAAGATATTTTGATACGGTCTAAGGATCTTTGCCTGTTCCATCACTGAAAAGGAGATGGACGAATATGGGGAAAAAAAATTAAGATATTTTGAGTTTGTGTTCGCCGCGACAGGCGACACCACGCGACACCACGCGACACGACGCGACACGTCGCGACACCGCACGCGTGCAGCTGACACCCGCCATTGGTGATTTGTGAGTACTGCACCTCATATTTCATTGCACTACACTGTAATATTTTACCATATGATTGATGGTCTCCAACGTTACCATTCACGAATTAATAAAGTGTACGTTTGAGTTTCATTTACGATAATGAATAATCTTAGGACAATTCACACAGCGCCATCTATTCCCAAGTTAAGCTATGTAAAGCTTGTGTTATGGGTACTAGATAACTAATATATAATTTTTTTTTCGTAAATACATACATATTATACATAGAAAACACCCAGACTGATACAAACAATCATACTCATGAATATAAATGTTTGTGCCGTGCGAGAAATCGAACCCGCGACCATCGGACGTAAAGCGGTGTGCTAGACAGAGACTAGATATATTTGTTGTTAATCTACAATTTGATTCAAGATGGGTAATATTAGTTTTGAATGTTAAGAAATAGCTTTATATAGTGTGCGATATATACATCATAGATTAATTAAAGCTATATGATTACATACACATCAGTATGTACATAGGTTCATCCCCATACGCTGGAACTTAAGTGGTCTCGCGCAGTACGGTTTCAGAGCTTCCTCCCGCGTACACTTGGATTGTGGAATGAACTACCTGCCGAGGTCTTTTCGAGAGACTATAGCATGGACTTTTTCAACAAGGATGTATTAAGGTTTGTTAAGGGTTGATAACGCACGACACTCCTGAAGTTTCAGGTGACCATAGGCTACGGTAACCGTTTACCATTAGATAGATGGGCTGTATGTTTGTTCGGCAAGGTCATAATATAAAAAATATATAAAACTAAATAATTATGCAGTAATTAAGAACAATAATATAGAGAGCCTCTCTTATAAAATGTGGCGGACTTTCTTCTGGTGTACACGATTAATATTCCTGGAAGTAAGTGGAAACAAGTCGAGATTTAGGGGCGTTAATGAAAAAACTTGTAGGAGCACGCGGCGCGGCCCGAAGTTTGGGATTAACTTGAAGTCTCTCGTCATCCGCCGTCCACTGTCAGCGGCTCTCAGGGCCGGACTAAAGATGTGCAATCTAGGCACGTATCTAGGACCCGAATTTTTTGGGCTCGTAAATTGGATATATTATTTATTGTTTTTATTTAACAGAAAAACGTTGGGGATAATTGTTGTTAAAACGTATCCAAATTATTCTGAATCATTGATTGTTAATGCCCGACCGGGAATTACAATGTTGCTTAGCGCCCACTTTAATCTTAGTCCGCCACTGGAGGCTCTCCCTACTGACTACACTCCGACACCTTGCGTGGGCTATTCATATAACTTTGAACCGTTTATTTCGACTAATAATTAGTATAGTTTCTAATATAAATTATAAAGAATTCAGAAACTTTACAGATGAAAGGATGTATAGAAGCATCGTCATTTTTAAAGCTAGAGACTGAAACTATTTTTTTAGATTTGATTAAATATAAACAAATACTACATTTGAACTTAGTAACAAATATACTCTTAAGGGGGTAAAATTTGGTTTTGTTTATATTCCTTCTATGTATATTTATGTATTATTGTAAATGTAATAGTATAAATATTATTATATCACTTTTTATGCCTCGTTTTTTAGTTTTTTTTTTTTGTTATGATTATTTTTGCACCGCCAACAATTATATTGTTAAGTCCGCCAAATGTACTGTTTCTTTCGTAAATTCGTAATATTTGAACGATGAAGTTTTCCTTTGGCATTTTTGGCTATTTTATTAAATATTTTGGCTATAATATTTGGATCATTGTTTTGTTCGTCAGAAGTAGATTTAAAGTAGATCACTATTCCGGACGAAGTCGCGGGCACAGCTAGTCGTCCAAAAAACAATCCACAATTACTTGGTTTATACGTTGACTGGTTTAAATTTACCAAATGGCTGCAGGTACAGAATTTTCTATACATGTTGTAATTTTCTGTTAAGAGTTAAATATTTACAGGGTTATAGTTTACAGTTATGTACCATACCACACCATAGGGGGAAGGGAATTGTTAGTAATGTGGTGTAATGACCCCATTGCTAGCAATGTACCATGTCGGGTTGACCTCAACGCAGTTCTTCCTGGAAACCATCGTGATAAGTTCCTAGTGAATTTGTTACGATGGGCTAACTGATGTTACCTCATCCTTATCTTATTCATCCACTGGTGCCCCGTCAGCGTTAACCGTTAGCGCTTCGGCAACACCATGTCATTATTATCCACAAAAAAAAAATTGCACTATATTCAATAGTTTCTAATATCAGATATGACGGCCGATAGAGATCAGTGGAAGGGATTCACAGTATGTCATTCTCGCTGACCCTAAATAATGGGCCGTTCAATTCTTATGTACGTAAGCAGATTTATTACAAGTATTTACCCCCATCACAAGGGGTGTCAGCAAAAGTGAGCAAAGCTCTTACCCTCCCATGCCTACGTAAACATTTCTCAATTAATGTATAATTTTTTTAGCAAAGATAATGTGGGTTGCCATTTGCGTAAAGAAGTAAATAAGTACCGATGACGTAAACATGATCTAGATCTCCACTCCCCCCCTCCGCCCCCATAGTTCTTACGTATTACTTGAACGGACCCTAATGGGATAGAGGCAAAATAATTAAATAGTTTCTAGTTTAAATTCTATTGGTCAAAAAAAAATGTATTATGATTAAATTTAGTGATTTTACATTTTATTGAGAAAATCTGAAATTTCAATATCCACACCAATCTACATTAGTAATATTATTTTTATTTTAGATTTTTTATCACCATCTGCAACAGCATCTATATTATTGTTTACTCTACAATTGGGATGCATCGAGCAACCAGCAAGCAGTATCGAACTACTGTGTTAGTAATTAGTTGTTAGTACAATGTTAGAACACAAACCAAACCACACGGTCCCACACACACATATGCGTTCACATAGCACGACGAAACTTCTGTGGATACTCAGTGCAATGGTACTAATTGTAGATATTTCATACAGCGCCATCTAGTTCCTTAAGCAGAATTTATCTTGAGAAAAGTACTGGGCCCATAACCTTTTATATTATATTCGTAAAACAAAGGAATCGAGTGACAAAATGTATAAGAGTAACTATTTCTTTTTTATCGTACAAAAGTCAAATCATATAGAGTCTATATTACAATAACTGTCATGTTAAACGAACTATCGTGATAGTAGGGCTATATAAAGTATGTGAGTTCCACTAAGAATCATCGTACTATGTAATACCTCCGACACCCTGGGATCATCAGACGTACACATAAGTTAATGAAGGGGTTTACATACTCAGCAAATGAAACGAGTCGTTAGTATCCCAACTATTTATTACCAAACCAACGTTAATATGTACAAACGAACCCACTACATAATGTGCAGTTAACCGACCGACCAGTGCTACAACGGTCGAGTGGTGACAACCAAGTTTTTTTCAATTTTACTCATTGAAATTTGAACACCACTAGTTTTTTGGTCCGTAACGAGCCACTCGAGCGTCGTATCACGTGATCGACGCATGATCGTTAGCAGGCAGTTCAGGTGACACCCACAGTCCGTGCCCGAGCGTGACACTCACCGCTGCTGGACTCCGGGGAGGTGCGGCGCGGGGCGGCCGCGGGGGGCGCGGGGCTCGAGGGGGCCGCGGGGGGCGCCGGCTCGTCAGCCGCGGCCGCCGGAGCCGCGGCTCGCAGCGCCTCCACCGACGGTGCGCGGCCGACCGTCGGCGCGGGATCGACCGCGCGCGCGAGTTCGTCCCCCAACACGAGTTCGTTCGTCAACGCGAGTTCGTCGGTTCGCGCGATTGCAACCGCGGGTGCCGCGTCGTCACGTTCCCCGGCGGCCCGCACTCGCGCCCAGTCTTCGCGGAGACGTTGGACCTTGTCGCGTAACTCGGGCGCTACGGTCTGGTCGGCTGCGATGCACTCGCGCTCTATGTTGGTGTAGTTCTCCAGTACTTCGCGCACCTCCGCCTCGTACTCCTCCAGTACAGCCTGTGGACAATGACATGTAGTATATGTGACCTGGTTGCCGGTACTGATCTGCGGTACCCTCCAAATGATCTCCCATCCTATTTAAATGGGTATAGAAATTATAACGGCCCCAGCCGAGGTTCGAATTCTATATCGCTCTAATCGATCTCCCGTCTATTTCAAAAGGGGATCAAAATTACAACGGTCCAAGCCAAGATTCGAACTCTTAGAGGTGACCTCAGATTGAAGTCTTCTGTCGAATTCAAACAGGCATCGAAACGACGGCTAAAGTCAACGTTCAGAACCCTAGTGATGCCGACTGAAATCGTATCTATCAGTTGGCTTTCAGTCGTTTCATAAATCCTTCGTCGTCGTTTAAGTACCATTTACACTTACCTCCTATCGTCCGATAAAATTGTAAAACTTTGCTGCAGGTAATACATTACAATATTTCTAAAAACAGACCCTTAGTGGCGGCGTCTGTGTGCGCTTTCTCATCGTTAGGTGAAGTTGTAAAGGCCAGCTGTGGTCAAGAGCATTAGTTTAAAAAAAAATGCAGTAACCTGGGGTGGCAGGCGGCGCGCGGCGGCGGCGGCGCGCGGTGCGGTGCGTTGTAGCCGCGCGTCGCAGCGAGCGAGCGCGGACAGCTTGCCGCGCACCACCTCCCCGTGAGACGACACCTCGCTGTGAGCCTGCACACACACACACACACACACACACACTCACATCTATACTAGATTTAGGACTGATACAGTAAATACACTTATCATTATCATTACATAGTATAAAACAAAGTCGCTGTCGCTGTCTGTCCCTATGTATGCTTAAATCTTTAGAACTACGCAACGGATTTTGAAGCGGTTCTTTTTATAGATAGAGTGATTCAAGAGGAAGGTTTAACGTTGTTTTGCCATATAAATTAAATCGCTATAAAAAATGAGGGTGATGCTAGAAGGGTGAAAATATAGGGTTGAGTGTATTTTTCAATACTAAATAATAATAAAATGAAAATAAAATATTGTCTAAAAAATAAAAAAAATAAATTTAGAGGTGGATATCCCTTACCATTTAAGGGTATGAAAAATAAATAGTAACCGATTCTCGGACCTACTGACTATGCATATAAAATTTCATAAAAATCGATCAAGCCGTTTGGGAGGGGTATGGTAACTAACATTGTGGTACAAGAATTTTATATTTATTTTTTATTTATTTATTTATTTATTTTCGGAAAACCAAGGCTATTTACAAACATAGTTATAAACATAATTAAATGATAACGGCCACTTATAGGTTTCCACGGATAAAAACGTAATATAAAAAATATATAAGATATACAAATATACACATATACAAATTAAATCGATTATCAGTTCGAACTAAACTTTGACCCTATAAAAACGTGTATCTCTCTTTTTAAGCAGGATTCACATGGTGCAAAGTTTCCCGGGCGAGCACCGGCTGGTAATGTTTCGTCCGCATGTATTCCCCCAATATTCCACTTAACGTCAACCGCAGTAATGACGTCGACAACATATGCTCGATAATGACCGCACCGCGCCGCACCGTACCAGGGATGTCGCGAACATTTTAGAATAGAATAGAATAGAATAGAAAATCATTTATTCAAATAAACTTACATTGAAGCACTTTTGAATAGTCATTACATTTTTTTAATCTACCGCTAATTCGGAAAGCTGTCTCATCACAAGAAGAACAGGCAAGAAACTTGCGTGTTGCTCTTTTAAATAAATATATTCTTACTTTACATTTTTAACTTTAAATATGTGAATACAAACTACCAATTAGCACTATTTCAAATAAACACTCAAATAGAAAAAATATTGAATATATAAACAACTGGTTAAACAATTAATAAGAGGAAATCAGTCACAGTGATTAAAGCAGACCAGTCCCTACAAGCAGTATCCGTTCACGAGTATGACGGATAAGCCAGCCTATTCGCATCTACATCCGCAAATGCGGAATTCCCGTATCAATTTAGACATCCGCAGCCACTTACGCATCCGCAATAATCGATGCGGAGTTGCATGCGGATGCGGATGTGGCACAAGTTACTACAAGAAATTGCGTGGGGCCACCGATCAACACGTGCTCATTCACCAATAGGAGCGAAGTTTCGTTCGATGACAAATTCAACGTATTTGTTTGAGTTTCTTATCAGTTCTCATCTCAAGATTATTCCGAACTAACGGTAGATTTAACATATCATAAGAGTCTGTAATAGAATGCATAAAGATATTTTGAATTTGAATTTGTTATTGTGTATCATTTCTGTACCGTAAATTAAACATTACGTATCGTATAAATATGAAACGATTATATTTATTTCTGTACCTACATAACTTTTTGTCAATAAAATCTAAATCCGCATCCGCATCTTCACATCTGAACGCAAAAGAATCCGCATCCGCATTCGCATCCGCGGATGTGAAGAAATTTCCATCCGTAACATCCCTGCTCCTAGGGCTACCTACTGCGTGCGCGTCCCCCGTCCCCCGGAGTGCACACGTTTGTCACATGTCATTTCCAGCATTACACACAACAATCTCTTCTTTCTGAATTACCGCGTTTGCGGCTCTATCTACAAAAAAAATATATAATATTTTGAAAAAGTTGACAATATATCACTAAGTTCAAACTACTTCCAACCCACATATTAAATGAGTAAAAATAAAAAAATAAAAAATTCCTAGATAATTAACACAGCGCCATCTAGTTCTACGCTAAGCACAGCTTGTGTTTACTCGACAATTGATATACATACATAGTTTTTTTGTAAACACATAGTACACGTGCGAGGAATCGAACCCGTGACCATCGGAAGTAAAGCGGTGTGCTAAACCACTAGACCATCATGGTCGTCAAAAGCGGCTTAAATAATATTTTCACTATAGAATTCGATGCGAACTCGTAAAAGAATTTCGTAGGTTCTTTATTGCAGGAGTGCGGCGCGACGCGGCGTGCGCGTGCTTTATGTACAAATTCCCACTAAAGCTCACCAAAGCTCTTATTGTAATAACTGTTTGATCGAATTGTAATCGCACATAAATATGTACGTATGTATATATATATTTGCGAGGCTATAAAATGTTTTATGACTGAAATACAGCACGCGCACTGCGGTAAGACAGTTTTGATTACGACTGTACCTATCTGTATTTCCACGTACAAACACCGTTTTTTTGGCTGTACGGTAATAAAAACTTGGATCCTTCTAAAGCCGAACAGTGGGGGAGATGGTCGTTAGTTATCGGGGACTTATGTCTCAATTACTAGCGTTGTAAGTACTATATATCCCACACGGTCGCACATGCCAACTATTGGGGATGAAATGGTAACTATGGGGGGTGAATTGAAGTGGCACTATCGGTAATTAATATTAATCGCCCTTTTCTATAGGTTATTCAGAAATAATATATGGGTGTTTATTTAAAACGCATTAGCACAAAATTAATACAGTATGTATAGATATTAATAAATATACGATTGTTGTATCCAAATAGATTTTTTATTCTTCACTAAATAAAGACTAACTGCCATTTTTATAAATCTTTAGGAAATAAGAGAAAGCAGCAGTGGATTAAAATTATAAAAATGATAAAAATTCAAAAATCATTTATTCATGTAAGACATTTTAGCCGCTTATGAACGTCAAGTTTTTACATTATAATTTTTTTCCCTACCCTCCAGTTCGGTATATAGATCCAATTGAGAAGAACTGGCAAGTAACTTAATTGAATTACTTTTTTTTTAAAGCCAGTCTATTTACAATGTATAGGTATATGTAATCCCGTGCATGAACAACTATTGCCATGCACACTCGTCATTCAAGTAATCGTTTAGTGAGTAATAGGGTTTGCTCAGTAAATATTATTAAACAATGTTTTGAATTTATTTAAGGGTAATTCCAATATATCCTTTAGTATCTCGTTGTAAATTTTTATACCTATTCCCATAAGAGACTTTTTCTAAACGATACTCTCAGGATTTTTTCTAATGTCCCCAATATTAGAAAAAATCCTGAGATATACAAAGCGACACCTAAATATATATAAGTCAAAGGTGACTGACGTAGTGATCTATCAACGCACAGCCCAAACCACTGGACGGATCGGGCTGAAATTTTACATGCAAGTAGATGTTATGACGTAGGCATCTGCTAAGATAGGATTTTGATTAATTCTACCCCCAAAGGGATAAAATAGGGGATGAAAATTTATATGAAACTTTGTCAATTTTAAACCGATCGGGCTGAGACTTTGCAAGCTTAAACCTACTATGACGTAGGCATCCCCTAAGAAAGGATTTCGATAAATTCCACCCCTAAGGCGATAAATTAACGCGAGCAAAGCCGCTGGCAAAAGCTAGTATTCTATAAAAATGTACAAACAATTAATTGTACGATGGCCAGCAATATATATCCAACAAAACCAAATAACCTTTTTATAGTGTCATATATCATAAAACAAACACATATTTAAATTAATTAGCTGTTTGAAAGAGAAATGTTGGTTTGTAGCTTAATACTGTATAAATTACTATTTGTTAGGAAACGACAAAAATGTATTTTTACGACGTTACGTTACGACGATAGTGATGGAAACACTATTATACGTATGTACGTAAATTTTGAAATTCAATTTTGGAAACGTCATTTAAAGCTTTAAAACTAATTTATTAAAATAAGTATCCGGTTAAGCAAATCGGTACCGTAGGTACATCACTACCCCGCTGTAGATGGTAACATTATTTGGAAATTTGACATTTACACCTGTCAGTTTAGACTCCGGGATTAAAAAACAGACTGTTGGTACTCTTTTTTGTAAATACATATATAATATAATATAAATTGCACCGTGCGAGTATGATTCTATATATATTATGTATGTAAGGTATTTACAAAAAAAAATTATGTACGAGGAAGGTACCTGTTGTAGCTGTCGCTGCAGATGCACGAGTTCCTCGTCGGGAAGCTGGCGGCCGGCTCGCACCACCTCCATCTCCCGCAGGTGGCGGGACAACTCCTCCTCGCGAGCCTGCACAGGTCATACACATACATACATACATGACACTGGCCATCTGAACCCCACCTTGGGGGTTGAACGTTGGGACTTTGTGGAGAACCTCCTTGCCCCGACATCAACTCCAGGGGGCAACATCCCCGGATAACTAGCCTGGGAGTCTTTTAGGAGGGAGGGAGGGGGGGGGGGGGATTATTTAACTAATTTTTTTATATGAATTTCATGATATGAAGATAAATGAAATATCTACATTTCATTTATCTTCATATCATGAAATTCATATAAAAAAATTAGACATTTTCCATTCAACACTGCTCCAGTTCCGGAGACAATTCTAAAATAAAAGTAGCCTAAGCTGCTCTTTATTACATCAGCTACCTGCCAATAAAAGTCCCGTCAAAATCAGTTCCGCCATTTCAGGGATTAACCGGAACAGACAGACAGACAAAAATTGTAAAAAATGTAATTCTGGTGTATGTACCGTATTTATATTCATATGCATGTTGTAAAAACAGTTATTCCAACATTACAAACAGACACTCCAATTTTATTTATATATATATATAGATGTATAGACTATGTGATAAGCAATGAAGAGAAGTGTTTCGCAGACGCGCTGTTAATAGTACAGGGATGTATTGCGCCCCCAGAGGGGTACTAACACTCCGTACAGACGTACAGACGTACAGAGCGCGGCGAGCGGCTCCGGGGGCGCACGCGATATAAATTCAGTTTTACGAGCGACACCCGCCTGCCGTCTCCGCATTGCATGTGCGACGCAATGCATACGACCTGTCCTATGTGTATGTATGTAGAAGTTTTTATTTGCTTGTCTACTAAAATTAATTTGAAAGTTTTTAAAGTTGTTTGGCTGTATGACTTAAACAGCGGATCCATTTGATTAAAATTTCAGCGTTGTGATACTAGATAACTGATACAAATACATAGATATTAATTTATTTTCATAAATACATACATGTTGTACATTGAAAACACTCAGACCGACACAAACAATCATAATACAAATGTTTGTGCCGTGCAAGGAATCGAACATGCGACCACCGGACGTAAAGCGGTGTGCTAAACCGCTAGACCACCGAGGTCGGCAAAAAACAATAATATATGACAAAAAATAATAACAAAAATTATATATAGTACAATAGAAAAACATATACCAAATCGATCTTCCGATGTTGTTTAATTATAAAACGTAACGTATAAACTCAAAAATATATCAGCGTTGACAAACAAATCAAATCAATAACTAGTCACTCGATAAAGTATCACTCGCGGCAACCAAACAAACAACCGATCACTGTGAATAGACCCCACATGAGGTAACGTTAAATCTATTTTGCACGGAGCAAGAAGGGAACCTAAACTACGTGGACACGACACGAAAAGTCCACCACAAACAAACATCCAAACTAACATACACTCACGGAAATGCCGGCCGGGAAACTGACGCCCAACGTTAGCACAATATTTCATTCCCACCGTGTGAACTGGCAATCTAATGCCGATTTGCACTCTGCTACTAGAGTCTTAAAGTCTAAAATGCGGAGGCTATTTGCGGTCGTTTGTGATGTTTTGAAATTAAAGATGTGAACAAGTGATGGGACAGGAATATTTTCATAGATTCAGAAATAGACCCGGTGCGTCGTCACCGCGGTACTAGTGGTGCGTATACCGCTCACAACTTTATATCCATGTAGGGCCATTACGGATCTACTACCTCTCACACTTAAAAGTATAATTTATAAGTTAAAACAGATTAACAATACATAAGTGTACACTACACATGCGAAAACTTTTTATGATTAAATTTTATATTTAAATATTAAATCTATTATATACTTTTAATATAATATTTATTTATTTATTTATTCTTTTGCACGCAAATGTATACATTGCAGACTTAATGCCTGATGGCATTCTCTACCAGTCAACAGTCGCGGTGATCAGAGATAATAAGGCGGTGCACTTTAATAATTAATTGAAAGAAAAAAGAAAAACAAAAATTATAACAAATAGATACATAAAAAGAGTACATATATATACAGATAAAAATATATAAAAATAATAATATACCAATATAAAATATATAAGTTTATGGATTACATATAAATAAAATATAAATTTATACTACGAATAATATGTGTAGTTATGGAAATATGTATAATATAATATATATACGTACAGTGAAAACTTCTATAAAAACTTCCCCTGTATCAAATCGCAGCGGGAGCCTAAGAATCAAATATATACGTTAAAAAAACTATGAAACAAATAAAGAGGAAACAAAAATCTGTCACACTTACAATATTCTTGGTCCATACCCACAATAATGCACAGCAAAAAATACCAAGTATCAATAGAATAGAATAGAAAATAATTTATTCAAATAAACTTAATTTAAGCACTTTTGAATAGTCATATTTTTTTATTCCACCACTCATTAACAGATTCAGCACAAGAAGAACGAGCAAGAAACTTGCTTCTTACTTTTTTAATTTTAATTTTACTCTTTTATATAAACGTTGTTCTAAGTAAATACACAATAACAAGGATTAGGCCTGCGACAATCAACCGACTGATATGCACTCAATATTTGTGCAATCAGATAAGTGTAAACCTTATCTCAATAACAACTAGAGATTTATTAAAAAGTATACAGAATCACGTGGGCCGGGCCGTCATTGGAACGAAGTAAGTAGGCGTCTGCTGACGAGCGCTGTCAGCGAGGTGATCGCTGTGATGACAGCGCCCTGATGTACAGTTCAACATTTTATCTATACATATAAATAAAATTGTAGTGTCTGTTTGTAATATTGAAATAACCGTTTTTTACTACATGCATATGAACATAAATACGGTACATACATCAAAATATATTTCTTTTTACTATTTTTATCTGTCTGTCTGTTTGTTTGTTCCGGCTAATATCGGTAATGGCCGATTTTGACAGGACTTTTATCGGCAGGTAGCTGTAATAAGGAGTAACTTAGGCAACTTTTATTTTAGAAAAATAAAGTTAAATTCCACGCGGACGAAGTCACGGGTGCAGCTAGTAAGTATATAAAATTCACGTGTCACGATGTTATTCAATTCAAAATATCTTTATTCATGTAGGTCTATTACAGACTCTTATGATATGTCAAATCTACCGTCAGTTCGGAATGATTTCGAGATGAGAACTGACAAGAAACTCAGCTCGTATTCTTTTCAAATAAATGTTATACATGTTTACAATAATACAGATTCATTTTTAAATTCTAATTTGAGAGTTAGTTACCATACTTCTCCGAAACGGCTGGGTCGATTTTTATGAAATTTTATATGCATATTCAGGTCTGAGAATCAGCTACTCTCTATTTTTCATACCCCTAAGTGATAAGTTTTGTACAATTTTTTTTAACTTTCTCATTATAAAATACATATCTTAAATTTTTACCCTTCTATCACCAACCCCTATTTTTTAATAACGGTTTTGGTTCACGTATTATTATTTAAAATTACTAATTACTGACCCCGCAAAACATTATTTTACCATATACTTAAATGAACATCGCTATTAAAACATAGTGGTTCGCGTTAGAAGATTGCAAATTTAGTAGTGTATATATTTTTAATGCCACTTCAAACATAAAAAAAATGTCCAAGAAATAAAAAAATAAATTGGTTGGTGGACCTAGACTAAAAAACAATAAAAAAAATTGGTGGAAGAAAAAAAACAGATAACATACTTATAGGATTTTATCAAAATCGGTCCAGCCGTTTCGGAGTATTACGTACACTAACAGTGACCCGTGACGCGTCGCCGCACGTGAGGTTCCTCCCCCGAGTCTGTTTACGTGTATTTTTGTTACGCCACGACACAAATGAACTGGGTTATTTTTAAACGCGCTAAATTCGGACTGACTCTGTACTAGTAACAATTAACTTGAGTACGATATTCTTACTAATGTTATAAATGCGAAAGTAACACTGTCTGTCTGTCTCGCTTTCAGGCCTAAACTACTGAACCGATTTAAATGAAATTTGGCACACACATATAGTCTAGACCCTAAGAAAGGACACTTCTTTTAAAATTGGAAAGGGGCTTCTTTTAAAATTGGAAAAAGGGTAGTAAGGTATTGAAAGGGTTGATGAAGGTATGTATGGATTATTGTCATTTTTAAAACTAGAATTTTGAAACTTATTTCTAAGGCTGCTGATTAAATATAAATAAATATGACATCATCTGCTTCTTCCTTATCCCATTTATTTGTGGTCGGCTTAATATGTTTTTCGCTTCCATTCTTCTTTCTTCCATCCCTGTTCGCTGTCATCGCGTTATTTACTTCCTTTCTTACCATATCATCTTTCACACAGTCCATCCATCTCTTTTTCGGCCTTCCTCTGCCCTTATAACCATCCACATTCATTTGTAACATCTTTCTTAAAATATTATCCTCGTTCCTACGCATTACATGTCCATACCATGATAGACGATTACTCCTCAACCTCTCCGACACCGGCGCCACTTTCATACTTCCTCTAATGTATTCATTCTTTATCTTATCTTTATCTTAAATAAATATGACATTCACAGTCAAAAACTTTGGGGATGAAAGTTTGTATGGGAATTCTTCATTTTTGAAACTAAAACCATAAAACTATTTTCTTCTTTTTTGGGTCAGACAATTGAATATTTTTCTTTATTTGGCCACTATAATACGCGGACGAAATCGCGGGCACAGCTTGTTGAAAATAAACAATTATAATAATAATATAATAATAATAATCTCAGGACAATTCACACAGCGCCATCTAGACCCAAGTTAAGCTAGCTAAAGCCTGTGTTATGTGTCCTAGACAACTGATACAAATACATAGATAATTTTTATTTTTCGTAAATACATACATATTATACATAGAAAACACCCAGACTGATACAAACTATCATACTCATGAATACAAATGTTTGTGCCGTGCGAGGAATCGAACCCGCGACCATCGGTCGTAAAGCGGTATGCTAGACCGCTAGACCACCGAGGTCGTCGAAATTACTCGAGCGTTGCTTTTCAATTAATTATTATACAATTATAGATACAGTTTTCAATTTGACGCAGTCATTATTTATACGTATACTAGCTGACTCAGCGTTGTTTTGCCATATAAATTAAAATCGCTATTAAAAAATAGGGGTTGATGCTAGAAGGCTGAAAGTTTAGGGTTGTATGTATTTTTCAATCCTAAATAAGACTAAAATGAAAATAAAATATGTCGAAAAAAATATATTTAAGGGTGGATATCGGTACATACGGAACATACACCAAAATATCATTGTTTACAATTTTTGTCTGTCTGTCTGTTCCGGCAAATCTCTGAAATGGCTGGACCGATATGACGGGACTTTTTTTGGCAGGTAGCTGATGTAATAAGGAGTAACTTAGGCTATTATTTTAGAAAGATAAAGTTAAATTCCACGCGGACGAAGTCGCGGGTACAGCTAGTTGTTAATAAATAAATAATTATTTCCACATTAATTTAACTAAACAAACAAAACTACTGAACCAATTTAAATGAAATTAGGTAGACAGATAGTATAAACTCTGAGAAAGGACATAGGCTACTTTATGATTGATCTATGACTGACCTATGACAGACCACGCGGACGAAGTCCCGGGTACAGCTAGTAATTAATATATAGAACTGGGTATCGAAGTGGCAGCACATAATAAAACCGACAGAATCCAGAAGAATAATCTATCCGCTAGAACAATGAAACTTTTTTCTTTGGGTTTTTGGATTAAAATATTAAATATATGCTATCCGAGGTATATACCAATACACGTAGTCGCGGCCACAGCTAGTAATAAACATATAGAGTTGCGTACCGAAGTGGCAGCACATAATAAAACCGATAGAATCGGTGAATATTTAGTTGGCGGCTGTCAAAACATACGATTACGTAAATCAATCGAGTCGGTGCGGCATTAGCGGGCAGATGCGGCGGGAGATAAACGCGATTATAGAAATATGTATTACAGAGGCCGCCCGTACAAACAGGCCACCTGCCGACTAACGACACACACCCTACACTACAAACACATATGTCATCAACAGTTATTCACGACTGTTTGTGATGTTTGCTCCGGTCAGGTGTTCCACAGGAATTTTATGTGCTCTTCAATGAATTTTGTATTTTATAGATTACTAGCTGTCCCGGCAAACGTTGTTTTGCCTTAAAATAAAATAAAAATTAGGGGTGGACTACCCCTAACATTTAAGGGGATGAAAAATAGATGTTGGCCGATTCTCAGATCTACTCAATACGCTCACAAAATTTCATGAGAATCGGTCAAGCCGTTTCGGAGGAGTATGCGAACGAAAACTGTGACACGAGAATTTTATATATAAGATAAATTATGTAATAATAGTCTATGTGACGTGGAATCTGATTGTAGACTTGGAATGACTCAAATACATACAATAAATAAGTGTGTAACGTCAAGCACTCCTACGGGACGTATCTTTTATTTATCAACCCTTTACATTATCAATTATCATTATCTACTAGTGTAGGTACAAACACTACGTAAACTTTTCTCTAGAATCACTCTATCTATTAAAAAAAACCGCTTCAAAATCTGTGCACGACGCACTTTTTTAGACTTTTATTATATTTATATATATATATATATTTATTTTATGCTTTATTCCAATTTTTATTAACAAATTTGAAATATATATCTTTTACCATCAGCGACCGTAGTTTCTCTCATAACTAAAATTAAAATATTGTGATATAGTGATGCAAATCAGCACGTTCGATAGTAGATTGTGCGAGTGTGCGTTTTGTATAGCGACACGTAGGTCACGCAGTACCTCATATATATAGTTTCTGTAATTAGTCTAAGCTAGAGTAATTGAAGATGTAACAGTTAATATACAAGTTACACCCTACTGTGTGTGTTTACTCTCACCACCGCTCCTGTCATCACAATATAATAGTATACAGTCCTTAATAAACATCAGTCATTAAAAAAATCCATTGCGTAGTTTTAATGTATTAAGCATACATAGGGACGGACAGACAGCGACAGCAACTTTGTTTTATACTATGTAATGATTAAGATTCTCCTCATTATATTCATTCTACTAACATAGTGTGTCAGTCCGAGCACTACTGTGAAGGTGAGGTGTCCCTCTGTTTATTTGATTTAACGATACAAGTAGATTGTATCACGAAGATGGACATAGACTTTTATCTCTAAAAACAACAGACGAATCCGCGGAAAACAGTATGTCATAAACATAACAAGTGAATAAACATGAAGTCTGTCTGTCTTTTGTTACTGACGGTGCAGTGTCACCGTATACGCTTTTGAAATAAATTCTAAAAACGTCCGATAGTTTAATAAACATTACTGGTAAAATATTATAGTATTAACAGAACCGGCCGCGCGTTGCTGTGTCTAAGGTTCTTGAATAAAACAATATTGCGACTATAAATTGAGATGTAGGCTATCCTATCTTTCAAGTTGGATCAAATTGCATACAATGTGCAAATCAAATTTGCAATCGGTTCAGTAGTTTAGGAGTCCATCGCGGACAAACAACGTGTCACGTAATTTTTATATGTAAAGATTAAACGCAAACATTGTTTTGTCATATAAATTTAAGTACTAATATCGCAATTAACAATAGGGGTTGGTTATAGAAGGGTGACAATTTAGGTTTGTATGTATTTTTAATACCAAAGCAAAATAAAATTTAAAAAAAATTGTCAAAAATTGTCACTTAGGGATCTGAAAAATAAATAGTAGTCCATTCTCAGACCTCTGAATATGAATATAAAATTTCGTAAAAATCGTTTCGGAGGAGTATAGTAACTAACACAGTGACACGAGAGTTTTATATATACTAGCTGATCCGCGCAACTTCGTCTGCGTTTAATTCCCCACCTTTTGCAATATTTTTCATTGCAGCTCCGCTCCTATTGGTCGTAGCGTAATGTTATATATCTTAAAGCCTTCCTCGACAAATGGACTATTCAACACAAAAAGAATTATTCAATTCGAACCTATAGTTCCTGAGATTAACGCGTTCAAACACACAAACTCTTCGGCTGTATAATACACTAGTTAGTCCCGGCTTCGCACGGGTGTACATGTATTATATACATATATAAACCTTCCTATTGAATCACTTTATCTATTAAAAAACAGCTTTAAAATCCGTTGCGTAGTTTTAAAGATTTAAGCATACATAGGGACAATAGCTACATCAAACAAATTGAGGACAAAATGGGAGTCGTGTCGTATCAAGAATTAAAGAGCATGATGGAAGATCGCGGAAAGTGGCAAGAGCTCCATCGACAAGAGCGTAGCTCTTAAATTATGAATGAATGAAAGTGACGGACAGACAGCGACAGCGACTTTGTTTTATACTATGTAGTGTTGATAAAAGAAAATATACTATAAATTGCGTCAATAATTATTTCAACACGTCATAGGCGATTAAAAGTAAAATAAGTGGATAATAAACTGTTAGTTTTCAGCAAACAAACACGTCTTCATATCAAACGCATTTCAAGTAGGAAGCGAAACGAAACCCCAATTACGCACAACAAACACGACAACCACGCGACCGTACCGGCATTTTCAACTCTATTCCAACAGTTTAAGGTAGCAAATTTAAAACGCAAACTGCACATGTCTGGAGATAACTGGAAACGAAAAGGAGTGACAATCGAAATTGGGATTTAGTTGGGTGGAATAAAGTTGAAATTTATGGGACTGGATATAGCTGGATAGTCGCCAGCGGCTTGCACCGAACTCGCGTTTGAACAGACTATTACTGCAGTGTTATTCTGATTTATAGTAGCCCTGCATATGTATTGTGTATCTAATATAGATCATTGTTATATATCCTACGATTTGTATATCTATACATCTATACATATTAATAAAATTGGAGTGTCTGTTTGTAATATTGAAATAACAGTTTTTTACTGCATGCATATGAATATAAATATGCTACATACACTAAAATAATATTTTTTTACAATTTTTTTACGTTTGTTTGTCTGTCTGTTTCGGTTAATCTCTGATAAGGCTGCACCAATTTTGACAGAACTTTTTTTGGCAGTGTACGGTGCGTCACCGTACAAACTATTTATTATTGGGTCGTCCGCTGGTCCTAACTGGACCGCTGGGTACGGGCCCCGAGCTTGCGCTCCTTGCCCGGGCATTCTGCTGGGGTGAACCACCCCAGCGTCGTTCTTTTACCGGCCGACCTGCCGGCCGGCCGGAGGGCGGCTGCTTCTCAGCAGCCGCCTGTGGGCGTTGTGTGGCAGGAATCATTATGTCGCTCGCCGAGCCGGCTTAACGCCGCCACGTCACGTGAATGACGTGATCACTCGGTGGAGAGTAGGTCGCGCGGGAGCGCGCGAGTGGCGTCCGGTGGGCGCGCGTGGAGGGGGGCGAGGTCGCGCAGGTGCGCTTCGCGCCCGCTGTCCGCGCGCGAGAACATCGCGCGCGTCAACCGGACGACGAACTGCTCCACCGATGGGACCTTGAGGTCGCGGGCGATCACGTCATTACGGACGTACCGTCCGGCATTTGTGCACAGACGGAGGGCGGCGTTCTGTTGGACCTGCAGTCTCCGCCGCTGTGAGGCCGAGCACAGTGCGTACCGAGGGTGAGCCGCGAACGAATGGTCTTATAAATGCCTACTTTCGTCCGCAGCTGGCCTGGATTGTAAGACCGGTCGCAGCATAGCGCGCGCGGCCTTGGCTTGGGTGACAACCCGGTCCACCTGCGGCTTCATACGCAGCGACCGGTCGATTTCTACCCCTAGGTAACGCACTGTGCGTTCCCACTGTATGGGCTGGCCTCTAAGTAAGAGGGGCGGCGGGCATTTGCACCCCGGGCGGGTAAGCAGCGCCACCGTTTTACCCACGTTAACGGTGGTACGCCACTTATCCAGCCACGTCCAACAGCCGCTGCATTTTGCGAGCGGCTGCGATCGGCGAGACGACGTAAGGAAGGCACTGTCGTCGGCGAAAAGAGCGAGGACGACATCCCTCTCTCCTCTCGGAGCTCATCCCTCAAGGTGGGGATGTCGTCTGTGTACGTCGCGTAGAGCGCTGGCGAAATGCAGCTGCCCTGCGGGACTCCGGCGGGGCGTGTGGTAGAGGCAGTTCTCGACCGGAAGCTCCGGCCCGAGAGGAACGAGTCCACTACTCGCACGTATGCTGACGGCGTGTTGGTGTCGAGCAGCTTTGACACCAAACCGTCGTGCCACACACGGTCGAACGCCTTCTCTATATCGAGAAATACGCCGACCGTGTAGTGGCCGCGGTTGTGCTCGACAGCCATATGGTGGAGCACGCGCGTCAGCTGCAAAGTCGTCGAGTGTCCGCCTCTGAAACCGAACTGCTCGTCGCGAGGCGACAGAGTCGGTCTCAGGCGGCGGAGCAGGAGGGCTCGAACGACTTTGCTACGTGCGAGAGCAGAGTGATGGGCCGGTAGCTTGCCGGCAGGGCTTGTCCTTGCCGGGTTTCGGGGACTATGACTCTACCCAACTTCCAGTTGGTAGGGAAGTGGCCGGGAGTATACCGTTGTAGAGCCTAGATAAACACGCTAGGGCTCTACGGGGCAGCTGTGCGAGCGCTGCGGTGCTGATCCCGTCCGCTCCGGGCGCTTTGCGCTTCGGCAGGCGGCTGACGAGCCGCCTTACCTCGCCGGGCGAAACGAAGCTCACTTCGTTTACGTCCGGCGACGGAGCGGTACGGAAATCGCATACGCGACGTACGACTCGCTCGTGGTGCTCGACGACAGTGCTGGGTGCGTCGGCGGCGATTGGATTGGCCGTGAATTGCCCCTCCAAGTGCTGTGCCAGGATTTCTGCCCGGTCTTGGGCTGCGTAACGACGTCTGCCCGTCTCGTCAAGCAACGGGCAGACGGGGGTCGTGCATTGGTGAGCTGTCGATTGAGTTTGTGCAGGTCGGTATCGTGTTCGCCAGCCCGGGATATGACACCATCCCAGGCGGCTCCACGCCAATCCCGCACTCCCTCCGACAGCTCTGCAGCCAAGCAGTTGAGCTCCCGCTTGACCCGCGGGCAACGGGTTCGGGCCCATAGGCGACGGAGATTCTTTTTCCGGGCGAGTTTTTCGCGCAGATGGTGTGGCAATTCCTCTCGACGGCGAGAAGCCACGTTTATGGTGGTAGTTGCCGCCTCCACGGCGGTGCGAATTCGCTCCGTTAGGAGTGTAGAGGCGGCTTCGATACCCTCTGGCGAAGATAGTTCGCCGTCGAGGTGTAGATGCTCCAATTCTGCGCGAAAAACTCGCCAATCCATCCGCCGCCTCGACGGTCTCGTCGGTGTGGTGGTGATGGAGAGGTCAAGCGTGGCTAGAACTGGGAGGTGCTGTGTGTCAAGGTCATACAGCACCTCCAGTAAGACCGGGCAAGGCACAGCCTGCACTAGGGCAATGTCCAGAACGTCTGGGCTATGTGTGGGATTTGAGGGTACGTGTGTTGGGTGCGCTGGGCCCAACACCTCGTACCCGTGGATCTGCGAATCCTGGAGGAGTCTTCGACCTATCGGCGAGCACAGACGGGATCCCCAAGCCGTGTGCTTCGCGTTTAGGTCGCCCATAAGCAGGGTGGGACTCCTCCCATCCAGAACGTTCCGGACATCGGAGGGGCTGAATTCCAGTCCCGGGGGACGGTAAGCTGCCAGGACCTTCAGTTCCGCGCCGTCGACGTTGATGCTGACTCCTATGGAGCGCATGACGCGGAACTCGGGGCGCTCTAACTCCACGTGGACTACGTCACGACGGACTAGTACCGCCGTACCGCGGTACGCAATGCCCGCCGGTGACGTTTCGTCGCGTCTATACACGTGGTAGTTAGGCACCCTCAACGTCTCCTTTTCTGTGAGCTTCGTTTCACCCAGGAGTATGATGTGCACATCCTGGGTGCGAGCTAGGAGACGGAGGTCCTGAACTTTATCTTTTATTCCCCCGGGATTCCAGTACACAATTCGCAGGCTAGTACCCGCCATTTGTGTACTGTTGGATTTTGGCCAATCCGTTTAATGCCGCCGATTTTGTATCCGCGCCGGCCGCGAGCGTAGTAAGCAGCTCCGTCAACAGGCTAATAAGCATGTTCAGTGCTCTGTCGACGGGCGCTTGTGTGAAGGGCGCGGGCGCGGCGTGTGCCGAACGCGGCGCGGGGTGTGCGGTGTATGTGGGAGGCGCGGGAGGTGCGCGTCTTACGTCCGCCAAAAGCGGCTTGAAAGCCACTCTCGGCACATTGTGTGCCGGTGGCGCCGCCTGGCGGCGACGTGGCGCTGCACGCGGGCCCTGATTTGGGACGGCATGCATGGGAAGGGAGGGGGGTGCGTTGTACGCAAATATTGGGGTGGGATCAGGTAGGAAGGGGATTGGGGTTGATGCCGTCACGGGCTCATCTCCGCGCCTCTTCTTGCCGCGTCTTCGGCGGCGGCACTTTTTAATTGCACCTGCGTCGGCGCCTCGTTGCGTCGGTTCGTTAGCCGGCGCCATTAGGTTGGCGCCAGCGGTTTCCAGGCGTTAGCATTATTACGGGAGGGGGAGCCTGGGCGACGTATGTACGAGGCGCCGCGGTGGGATTATTGCGCCGCCGTTGCTGCGCCTTGGGCGCCGTCGACGACGCAGTGGGGACGGGGGGACGGGGGGACGGGGTTTGATTCCCCTCTGCCGGGCCTCTCTTTTATACACCGGGCACTTCCGGTCGTTGGCGGTGTGAGGTTTTGCGCAATTGGCACATGTCGGCTTTTGGTCACGCGGCCTGTCGCAATTCGCCGCCGGGTGCTCCCCACCACAGCGAACGCATTTTACAGGCCGGTGACAATTGGCCGATGCATGGCCGAATGCCTGGCATCTGTGGCATTGTGGCAGCACCGATGCCGGCTTCCACGCCTCAACCACGACGCCCCGCATGTACAGGAGCTCGTCAGTCGCGTACAAGCGTGTGAGCTCGTCCCTGTCCATGGGGTCGAGTTGGGCGTGGAAAATGCAGCCGGGGCGGCCGCGACGCGCGGGTATGCCCCGCACTAGCCGCACTCCGAACCCCTTCTCCTGCAGTGCCTCCACTATCCTCTCATTGGGGGTGTCGGCGGGGAGGCCCCGTATCGTCACCTTGGTGGGCAGTTCGGAGGCCAGACTATAAAAGTACCAACTTATTGTTGGGTCCTTTTCGCTGGCCTCTATCAAATACCTTTGGACGGCACGGAATTCTTCGTCCGTCCTAGGCAGGAATCTAACCCCAGTGCCGTAGGGTCTTGCGTTGGGTGCCTCCCCCAGTACGCGCCTGAGCTGGTCGAAGTGGCGCGTCCAGTTAGGGAGGCGTTCTACCACTATGGGGGGGTATTTGCCTCGCCCTGTGGCGGGTTCTACGCCCGTATCGGCGACCTTACCCTGTGAGGGCATTTGCGGGGCTGGAGCCGTGGTGGCGGGGGTTGGGGTGGCGGGGCCTGCCACTACTGCCGCAAAGGACGGCGGGGTTCGTCGTCGCGGCGAGGGGACGGGGGGGAGCATCGGCTCGGGCGATTGTGGCACCGATTCAAGTGCCGCATATGACGTGGCATCATACTCGCCCCTATCTAGCGTATAGGAGCGAGGTGGCGGCGAGGGCACACGCGAGGGTGCTGGCGAAGGCTCAGGCGAGGTCGCAGGCGACGCATGTACGTCGCCGTAAAAACGCCTGTCTTCCCCTTCCTCCTCGCTCCCGCTATCCGGCGGGGGGGAGGGTGAGCGCGGAGGGGGTGAGGGCTTTCGCCGCACGGTACCCGACTGGGACGGTAGGGGTTGGTAGCCCTTGTCCACAAGCCGGATTCTCGGCGTCGGCGGCACCTTCACTAGGTCAAGGTCGCGGGGGGGGACTCCTCTACGTCCCTCCGTTTGTCGCCTCTAGCGGGCGAGGTCGGCGACAGCGGTGCGCGTCTTTTAGATGGGCCAGGTTGCGCGCATCTTTCCCCTCTGCCTGGTTCCCGGTCGGCGGCATCATTGCCGCTTCCCGCGAGGGCAGAGGGGGTGCCCTTGGATGCCGGGCGAGCGTGGAAGGTCCCCAGCTCAGTGGCGGGGACCAGCTTGGTCGGGTTCCTCAGATCCCGACGCACAACAGTTCGGGGAGCTCCCCTGTCAGGAGGTTTCCTGGGGGCTTTGCCCCTTTGCGACATCACGACACGAACGGGTGATGTACTAGGAAAGGGGACTGGAGGGGTGGAAGAGGGTGGTGTGGGGGCTGGAACCCCACGACGAACCTACCGAAAGGTAGGGAATTCCGCCCTGAAAGGGCAGGTGATCGCACTGTAAGACAGTCGCAAGTGGATTGCAGCAACGAATTTGCGTCAACAAATTCGGTCTACAATCCTAGCGCGTTCTCTCGCTAGACAAAGTACACTTTGTGTAGCTGGATTACGCACTGTATCGCTCTCAACAATTTGCGCAAGTGGGCACCAGTTGCGGGGCTCACTCTGGAGACTCGACGGCGAACCGGAGTCTCACAGAGGATCACACGACCAACGGTAAACTCAGCAAGCAACAAATTGGAAAGCGACCACCGTACAAACTGCCAACTGCCAACTGTCAACTGTACACGGCGGTACCTGCACGAGGGTGAGGCGGATGGCGAGGCTGGAGCGGTCGGAGCCGTTGGCGGCGGCGGCCAGCAGCAGTGTGGGGCGGGGGCGGGGGGCGGTACCTGCACGAGGGTGAGGCGGATGGCGAGGCTGGAGCGGTCGGAGCCGTTGGCGGCGGCGGCCAGCAGCAGTGTGGGGCGGGGGCGGGGGGCGGTACCTGCACGAGGGTGAGGCGGATGGCGAGGCTGGAGCGGTCGGAGCCGTTGGCGGCGGCGGCCAGCAGCAGTGTGGGGCGGGGGCGGGGGCGGGGGGCGGTACCTGCACGAGGGTGAGGCGGATGGCGAGGCTGGAGCGGTCGGAGCCGTTGGCGGCGGCGGCCCGCAGCAGTGTGGGGCGGGGGCGGGGGCGGGGGCGGGGGGCGGTACCTGCACGAGTGTGAGGCGGATGGCGAGGCTGGAGCGGTCGGAGCCGTTGGCGGCGGCGGCCCGCAGCAGTGTGGGGCGGGGGCGGGGGGCGGTACCTGCACGAGGGTGAGGCGGATGGCGAGGCTGGAGCGGTCGGAGCCGTTGGCGGCGGCGGCCAGCAGCAGTGTGGGGCGGGGGCGGGGGGCGGTACCTGCACGAGGGTGAGGCGGATGGCGAGGCTGGAGCGGTCGGAGCCGTTGGCGGCGGCGGCCAGCAGCAGTGTGGGGCGGGGGCGGGGGGCGGTACCTGCACGAGGGTGAGGCGGATGGCGAGGCTGGAGCGGTCGGAGCCGTTGGCGGCGGCGGCCAGCAGCAGCGCGCGCGCCTCCCGCAGCTGACTGAGGGCGCTCTCCCTCCACGCCGCCGCCGCGCTCTCCTCCTCCGTCTTCTCCTTCTCTACCTTCTCATCTTGCTCGTTGTCCGTCCGCTCACTGTGTACCGAACGGATTATAAGTGTTCTGTTCGTATACTGTAGTAGTCTGTACGGAACATTTGGTTTGTCACATGTATATATGCACCAACCGCTCACCACTCACCTGTCAGTGTGTGATCGTTGCGCGGCGAGTGCGGCGGCGGCGTCCCGCAGGCGACCACGTGCTCGCTGCACGGCCACGTGCTGCTCGCCGTCCGTCGCCGCCAGCTGTGCTCGCGCCTCACTCAGCGCCGCCTCCACCTCCTGGACATCACCATCATGCTTTACTGTCGTCGCACTCCAGTTTGGTAAAGTTGCCGCAAATGTACGTACTTGGGTCGGGACTCGATACAAACCGACAACTAAATTACTCGATACTTTAAATTGAGTGTCTAAAGTAGTTAACAAAGTTAGGCATAGTAGTTATACAAATTACAAATAAGAATTACAATTCTAACATGTCAGTTCTCCGGAATGACAATGCGACGCCAGTGCTATAAGTGACAGTTATCGCTCAACATCGAGCATGTGCATGTTGTCGGCTTGCTTGACATTCCAATGGAACAGAAATAAGGGTGTCACAGAGTAGTGCCGTACCTTGTCTGTGTCTGTGTCGCGCGCGGCCCGCATTGCTCTGTGCGCGGCCCTCACCCGACCACGTGCGTCCGCCAGCCGCGCCAGCGACGCCGCCTCCTGCGCATACGCACACCTACATTACTACGGTACATACTGATATTTGTTTAAACTTGCGCACTATAGACCAGACTAGATAAACTTTGAAATAATAGTAGGATAGAAAACTTATTTATATTATTAACCGGATCTTAACACGAACTTTTTCTTTGTTACTAATATAAATAATGTATATTAAACACAAAAGTTGAAAAAAAGGGGATCGAACACGTTAGAATTAATTTACAGACGATCAGAGATCGGAAAGTGGAAGAGGGTAAAAAGCTATGTGACTGACCGAGTGTGGTGGCCGCAGCGCGCGGCGGTGGAGGCGGTCGGCGCGGCGCCAGGCGGCGGCCACGTCCGCGGCCGCCCGCTCCGCGTGCGACACGTGCCGCGCGCGCAGCCGCCCGCACAACTACCGACACGATCACCACGACAACTGTACAGCGTGTCCCAGAACTCGACGTCGAGCTTTTTCGGTTATCATCATGAGAAAAAATCTCTCCCCTTGCAGTTTGAAAATAATAAGTAAAGTATGATGAGAGAGATGGTTAGTGGACATGTTTTCACTGAGAGAGCGAGACAGATAGTGACGCCTCTTTTACCAATGTCAACAAAAGTAAGTAAAATTAATAAAATAATGAAAAATATTGACCTACTTTAGTTTAGATTTATTACAAAATTACAAAAACAATAAAAATTAACCACAATAACCGAAAAATGGTTAGTTTGACCAAATTTCTAGGTTTTTCTTACATAAATAATTTTCAAACTACACGCGATAGATATTTTTTCAGATTTTTCTCATGATACTTACAATCAATCCTGTCACCCCGTTTCGGCTTGACGTTAAGTTCTGGGACAGCCTGTATATCGTCAATTATAGTCTTATGTTTTTCGAAAGTAGTGGGGCACCAAACGGTGGCCTATGAACAGTGACTCGGACAAAAAAGACGCTATACAAGCAACCGGTGAACGGAACGGACGAGTTGTGCGTGTATGTTTAACAGTAACAATAAATTTTATTTTCATATTATTCAACAATGTATAGCGCCATCTCATATTTTTAACTATTGTAAATACTATATTACTATACTATACCTCTTGCAGACGCTCGGCGTCGTCCTCGTGGTCCGGGAATTGTTCCAAGAGCATCTCCATTGCTTGCGCCTCATTTAAGTCCTCGATCTCTTTCAGCCATTTTTGCAGACTTTCCACCAACGTCGTCAGCTCCTTGACGTCGTCCTCCGCCTGTAGGGCTTGGTTACGCTTAATCTCTACCTCTGTCATGATCATAGACCACTTTTTCCGCAATTTATCCTGAAACAATCGTATAATAAAATCGACAGACAGAGACAAGTCTTCTGCATCGCCTTAGAGGGCTGAAAGTTGGGTTTCGAGGTGAAACTAATTGTACCGGGTATTAATTCCGGGGGGAACTGCGTAAGCGTACGTGTCCGTACCTGGTGCGCGTGCGTGGTGCGTGCGTGGTGCGGGTGCGTGGCGTGCTGCGAGTACTCGAGGGAGTCTCCGCGAGAGATCAGCGCCGCCGCGTCCGGCGCCAGCGCGCCCAGCTGGTTCTTCAGGATCTGCACAATACGCATACAGATCGACATCGGCCTCGCACTCGTACAGCCACCGCTACCACTATAACAATACTCTATAATATCATCAAAACCCAATCGAGCGGGGCCCGGGGTCCCTGCGAGCGTACCTCTAGCCGCTTGGCGGGGTCCCGCTCGCTGTCCACGCCGGCCAGGGTCAGCAGCACCACGTCCATGCGCCGCACCATCAGCTCCGCCGCCGCGCTGAACTCCTGCACCGCCGCCTCGTCGTCCTCACCCTGCGCACCCTCCGCCGCCGCACCGGACGTGCCCTGCGACCGACAACTCGTTATCCTCACACACGTGATTACATAACAGAAATACATATACGCGGAAATAGTCTACCACAATCTTTTTCCAGTATACCACGCCAAGCAGAATTTGTGTTATGGGTACTGGATAACTGTTATAAATACATAGATTTTATTATATACATAGAAAACTCAACACGATAGAAATCGTAACTGCGACTCGGAAATAATGCAGTGTGCTAAACCGCTAAACTGCCGAGGCCATCAAGCAAGCAATATTGAGTTGTAATAGTGCGTGGTATGCATTAAAATTGAATGAATTACATTGAGCAGGTGGTGGGGGTCCCGCGCAGGCAGCTTGGGCGACATGGCCACCACGTGCGCGGCCTTCACCGGCGTCGACGTCCACAGCGGCGAGCCGCGCTCCTCACTCTCGGCGGATTCCTCGCGCTCCTCACGCTCGTCACGCTCCTCACGCTCCTCACGTTCCTCGCGTTCCTCGCGTTCCTCACGCTCGCCACGTTCAGGCTGGTCACTGACGCCAGGCTCGCCGTCGTCCGCGTTTACCTATAACAGCCACTACGGTCATGCCGCCGCACCACATGCCCTATATAGCCACGGTACTTACGCACTAAATATTATAAACTGCAAAATTTGGATAGGTCTACAGTCAATTAGGACTCATCCGAATTGTTTGCCGCAAATTCAAACTCACTTACGTTTAAGGAAAGAAGCAGCCGATCTCCTAAAAAGGTACACATGTAATCAAATAACAGTCGACTTGGATTCAAGATACGGAAGATAACAATTTGAAGAATTAGACGATCATATTGTTATAGAAAATGCATTATATATCTCTTACATGGAGATAAATAATTTATTTAATCATTTATTAAAATAATCAAGAATATCAATATTTTTCAGTATCTCGAATGACCATCGACAATAATAAAAATATACTAATATGAATAGACATCGCTCTAAGGGTTAACGTTACAAAAATAAATTTAGAAATTGAAAACACACACGCTCGCTCAAACGAGGAGTCGCCGACGGGGACCGTTTTTTCAGAACTTTTGTCCGTCGGTTAGTTATTTTAGATAAATGAAAATCCACGTAAATCTACTAGTACATCTCACAATTATTACCTGAGATGTATCTTCGACTTCCGAATATATTATTTCTTCGTCAGTGGTGGACTTCTCGTCTACTTCGTCAGTACGCGCCGAGACGTCAGATTCCTGAGGTATCACTGGCAGCCGAATCGACCGCTTCGCGAGATCTATCGGTCGATAGTGCGCTTTACTCGGTACTTCAGTACTAGTTTCGAAAGTTTCTCCCGTGAGAGAAGGCTCCGGCAGCGCGGCGCGGTCCTTGGGCACGTCGTCCAGGATGAGGTACTCGTCGACTTCCCGCCCGCACAGCCGCCGGTGCACCGACCTCTGCACGGCCCACATCGCGTACGGCGGCGCGCACGGGCCCTCCGCGGGGGTGGTGGGGGGCGTGGCGGGGGGCGTGGCGGGCGGCGTGGCGGGCGGCGTGGTCGGCGCCACGCGGCCCGTGGTGGGGATCACGTCGGGCGCCTCGATGGTCACTGTCATCGGTCCGCGCGCGCCGCGGCCGTGCGTCAGGATCCCGAGCGTGGGCCGCATGCGGCGCTCGGCGCGCGTCACCTCCACCACGAACGTGGTGGGCCCCGCTCCCAGCCCGCCGCCCGTGTGGTGGCCGCTGTGGTGGCCGGTGTCCCCGTCCGCCGACTCGGTCTCGGTGTCGTCTACGATCTCGACGGTCTCCACGGTCTGCGGGATGAACTCTATCACGGTTTCGACGGGGTCCGGGTGCGTCGTCACCGGCTCCACGGGCCCGACCGTCGCCTTCACTATCTCGTGGGCCTTCACCTCGACCTTCCGATAGGACTCCGGGCCGGGCTCGCGATCTGCGGACGCTCCATCCGCAGACCGCGGCTTCTGGGTGGCTTCCTCCTTATTCTTGGATATTTGTGTAAAGAGTTCGCTGTCGGTGAGGAGATTGAATGTACTGCTGTGCTGATGCGCGGCGGGCGAGGCGGGCGACCGCGCCGGCGGGGGGCGGGGGGCGCGCTCCAGCGACGAGCTGCGAGCGCCGCTGCCGGCCGCCTGTACGGCCCGCCGGATGGGCACGGGGCTGTTCAGCGCGAGCGGTATTTTAGACTTCTTGAACTCAGGCTTGTCCGTCTCGGTCGAGTCGACGGGGCTCTCGAGCCGCCTCTTGATGGTATCCGTGACCTTCTCGTACTCGGCGACGTCACCGGCGTCACCAAGGTCACCGGGGTCACCGGCGTCTCCGGGGTCGACGGGGTCGGCGGAGTCGTCGGCCTGCAATCACAAACCGGTCAGCCACTTGCGGTTAGTACCGACGCGCCGCCTCTACCGTGTATGTTGTTAGTGCCCCCGCTGGGCTCGCGTGGTCGGCTGCACCACTCCCCGGATGGTAAGTGAATCCCAAAGCACCCGTAGCACCGTGTCGATGACAAACGTGAGTAAGCATGATTCCCGGGCGATGTGAGTCCGTCGAAAACCCGACGCGTCTGCGCCGGAGTGAGATGGTTTAATGTTGTGAGACAAGCGATCTTCACACCACACGTGAGTGAACCGACACCGGGAGCTCTTATTTACATTTAGTATATTTACATTCACGTCGAGATGAACATGTTCGTGTGTGATCGAGTACCCGTAGACGCGTTCGTGTGTAGTAATGTTCTGGTTTTTGTGTCACAGTATGTTTGTACACCCTCCAAACACTTTAGTACGTGTAGTTAGTAGTTCATGGTTCACATCCACACACGTACGCAGCACTCGTTCGTTCTCTTCCGCGAACGTCCGGACCGCGCCAAGCGACTACGTGCATTTGTATAGTGGTAGTGATTAAAACAAATAAAGCTATGTACACAATATACAAGTATGAGTTTTGAGACGTCTACAATGAGATACACAGTGTGTACTAAGACATACAATACTAGTCGCGACTATCCAAGGGATATTTTTTCACAAATCTTTGTTTCAACTTATTACATTTTATTATTTGTTAATTTTGCCTCAAGAAGAAAAAAGTTGTAATCTATAAGTTGGTGTTGCTATTTGCTATAGTTTAGGTTCATAATTAGTTGGCTTCAACTAAAAAAAAATTGCACACTTCGCACGCAAGCGCGGTGCGGTTCTGCGACTCGAGCAACGTACCGACGTATCGAACATGTTGCACCTACCGCAGCTGTTCCGTTCAATTGCAATGACAGCCGTCGTAACCGTTACCAAATGTACTCCATTTTGTTATTAATATATACAATATTTTACACTGTAGAGTTATGAAAATGTCAAGTTTTATTCTGATTTGATAAGTATATGAAAGCACGAACCAAAACAAAGTTATATTAATATAAAAAATGAAAGTTTGCCAATTACAAAGCATATATTGACCAGGCACCTGTTTTGTAAATATATTAGAAGACATACCAATGAAGATATATAATATGAGTATATACATGGTTAAAATGGTTTATATGAATAAATGTAATAGTTTAATTTAAGCTTGATTCTTCTATTTTGCACCGTTTCTGTATTTCGGCAGAATGGTATTAACAAGTAATAAATAAAATTTTTATTTATACAGGGTGTAATGAAAACTCATTCCGATTCGGGGGGCGACACGTACCTGGGGCGGGCGTCGCAGGCGGTCCCAGTGCGCGTTGAGCTCGGCCACGGTCGCGCGCAGGGCGGGGTCGGCGGGCGCGAGCGCGTGGTGCGCGGCGTTGAGGCGGGCGCGCACGGCCGCGAGCCGCGAGAGGTGCAGGGCGCGGGCGGCGGGGGGCGCGGCGGGGGCGGCGGCGAGCCCGGCCCGCAGCGCGGCCAGCGCGGCCTGCAGGTCCCGCGCGGCGGCCAGCGCGGCCTCGAGGCGCTGCTTGCGCGCGGTGACGGCGGCCCCGAGCCGGTTGTAGAGCTCCTTGAGCGCGTCCACGCGCGCCGTCAGCTCGGCCGCCTCGCCCCCCTCGCCGCCCTCGCCGCCCTCGCCCCCCTCGCCCCCCTCGGCCGCCTCGCTCGCCTCCTCGGCCGCGCGCCGCCCCTCGCGGATCGTCTCCTCCACCTCCGCCTTCATGTCGCTCAGCGTTCGATAACATTTCTGTGAACGCGAAGGAGATTCCATTAATATTCATATCTTCCTTGAATGAAGAACATTGTTTTATCTGACTAAAAAATATAATACCTTCCCATATGACCAATAACCACCCTAATCACGACACCAAAAACACAGTATACATCCTATCTCTGACGTGTCACGGCATACACGAACAATTAACGAAAAGTTTTTTTTTATTATTTCCATCATCATCATTTCAACCAGCTGGTGAACAAAGACCTCCATCGCTGCTCGCATTAACGCTTTACAGCAATCTTGACCACTTGGTCCACCTTTTAGGAGGTCTTCCCACGCTGCATCTTCCATTTCGCGATCGCCACTCGAGAACTTTACTGCCTCAACGGCCATTTGTCCAACAAACTATGTGCCCTGACCTATGCCACTTCAGTTTCGCAATTCTCCAGGCTATATCGGTCACTCTGGTTCTTCAACAAATCTCCTCACTATCACGCAGAGAAACTCCAAACATAGCCCTATAAATGACTCTCAAGCTCATTTATGAGGTCATAGTTAACAACCACGTCTCTGAGGCATAAGTCTTCACTAGCAACACACATTGATCGCAAACCTACGTCTTGAGAAACTACAGTAATTTGGACGAAAAGATAAAATCCATCAAATTCCTGTTAAAGACTTTTGAACCCTTGTTTTTCTCAATAACCTTCCTTACAAAATATGTTAAAGTGGCGTAAGTCATAAGTCAAGGATTCAAAGATTTGCCTGCTAAGTTGCCAATACTGGAAAACGTCGTTCGGAGACTGCAGTACCATACTTCACTATTCATCCTTCAGTTTAAATGTAGAATTTGATATTTTTCAGATTTTTTCTAGCTTTATCCGTAGCGTTTCGCACCATGCCCATACGTCTCTTAACATCCTCCATGCAGCCCCCTCCATTTGAGACCAATAACCCCAGGTAAATGTAGGATGGGACCACTTCGCAATTCGCCAATTGAGTAATTTCAGGTGAATTGTTATTAGGGCGATCCACAATCATAATGTTCGTCTTTTTACGATTTATTTTCAAACCAAACTCATTGCTCACTCGCTCTATTTTCTGAAGCAATATTTCTAATTGTTCGGCACTAGTTGCAAATAAGGTTGTGTCATCAGCGTAACGCCGGATCGTAATTTTGTAACCACCGATGTTAATGCCGCCAGTCCAGTCTTCCAAAGTAATACGTGTAATATAATCATCCACGTCTGTTCAAAATCTACCCTATATCATCGTAAGCACAGATATTATATTATATTAGAGTCCGTTTGTTTTCTGTTCCCGCGCGTTCCCTTCCCCTCCCTAACTAGTAACAAACGGACCATACAGCGGCCTTGACGCGCGCGCGCATTGTGTTGTGAATTAAAATAAATTAGAACTGTGAAACTGTGTTAAACCTACTGTGAGGCCTGCTGTGAAACTGGAAAGCTAGCGAAGATATCTTCGAGACCCTGAAGCCCAAGAAATCCGCAGAACCATATAGGTACGTGACCTACCGTTTTCCCTAACATTTTGGTACCAGAGTAGTTTCCCAAACAATCATGCAATATGCAATCGACAAGACATTCGAAGCGGTTTTGCAATTCTAGCTGGAAGCTTTCGGGGTTTTGGATCTGTTGCAGAATGGAGCGTAGATTTCATAAGTGGGAATCGTTCGAGTTTTGGATTCAGACTTAGTGTGTCTCATTCCATCTGGTGATCGCTTCTAATTTTGACGACAGTGATCACAGAGACATCATTGAAAATCTGTCTTCTCGTCGACAAGATGAAATCTATCCTGTTTTTTGAGGCACCTATGGGACTAATCCACGTCCATTTTCGGTGTTCCGGCTACCTGAAGGAGTTCCTCATAAAGACGCTCTCCCTCTCCATCGGCCAGCATTTGACCTCGGAAGCTCCAGTCACCGATACCAAATTGCGCCACTCTCAGCTCATAACCACCTCGTTTGTCCAATTTTAAGTTAAAGTTCCTTATGGTAACGTAAAAATGTACTACGTATGGCTCTGGAGATATCCTCATACATAGCCTCATCGTCGGAATGCGTCGAAGTTGGAGCGTACACTTGGATGACCTTCAACGAATACCGTTTGGTAATTCTGAGTATCAGGGACGCTCCTCCAGTCGACATGCTCTCGGCCTTGATACTACTCAAGGGATTTGTGAACGAGGAACCCGATACTCAGTCATTCGCTAAACGATTAAGACATACATGCGTACCAGTAACCATGCATGCTACAGACTTCCAGCTCTCAACTCGTAGCCAGTTAACGATGGATCGGTTTTAAGTATTTTTTTAACATCTTAAGGTAAACATCATATCACACGACTATCAATACTAACAGCAACTTATCTATACATATAAATAAAATTGGAATATCTGTTTGTAATATTGAAATAACCGTTTTTTACTACATGCAAACGAATATAAATACGGTACATACACCAAAAAAACATGTTTTACCATTTTTGTCTGTCTGTCTGTTTGTTCCAGCTAATCTCTGAAATGGCTGGACCTAATTTGACGGGACTTTTATTGGCAGGTAGCTGATGTAATAAGGAGTAACTTAGGCTACTTTTATTTTAGAAAAATAAAATAAAATACCACGCGAAGTCGAGTAATAAATACATTCATAACAAAAGAAGAAACAACATTTACAATTAACAAAAATGATACTTACAAACCACTTGTACAGTGCTAAGCTGAGAACTAGAATCAGGTACAACGTATCCCAATTCATTTCTACGTATCTACGCTTTTTATACACAAGTCATATGAACAGTCCAAGGTTCGGTCGAGAAGGTAACTGGAATCACAACCACAACTGGAATCACAGCACGAACTACAGTAGACCGCGAGCCAAGTGCGAACTATGCGGTAGTTAATTTATGTACAAACTGCACAACTGTACAAATATGCGTAATATAATTATTTAACTTTCATACCACATTTACTATAATCGAACCAAATACCAACTACTACATAGAGTTGTAATACAGAACTAGTCTGAACAAAACGAACATAAAATCTTTATATATAAAAATTACGTGTCACGTTGTTTGTCCGCGATGGACTCTTAACTAATGTACCAATTGCAAATTTGATTTGCACATTGTGTGCAATTTGATCCAACTTGAAAGATAGGATAGCTTACATTTCAATATATAGTCGCAATATTTTTTTATTCAAGAACCTTAGCACACAGCAACGCGTGGCCGGGTCTATTATTGCTATAATAAATTTTAGTAAAAGAAATAATTTCTTGGTTCCCTTAAAATAATTAAACAATTTAAAATCTATAGTATTTTTCGAAGGATTTCTCGAAAATTTTAAATCTAAAATATATATTATATAATTTTTTAAACGCATCAGATAAGGTAAGGCCAAGTGTAAACCCATCATTACATAGTATAAAACAAGTCGCTGTCGCTGTCTGTCCCTATGTATGCTTAAATCTTTAAAACTACGCAACGGATTTTGAAACGGTTTTTTAATAGATAGAGTGATTCAAGAGGAAGGTTTATATGTATAATACATGTACACCCGTGCGAAGCCGAGGCGAGTGGCTCGTTCATAATAAAAAAAACGCAAGTTCTAAAAATACAAGACGTTAAATTTCAGTGAAATGAGTAGTTCTCTTCATTTAACATACTTTTCTTCCACTGTGTAATTATTACTTCCACCCTGTAGGTATTATGTCTCTCTCTCAACTTATCTGAAGAACTATTTGCCACATCTGAGTGCGTAGTTACAAACGTAGCGTCGTGCCTCAATCAGAATCCTTTCAAGAGCCGCGGCGGCACGCGATATAGTTTACACATGCTCCGATTAAAACATATATTGTGATATATATCAGAGGTGACTGACTGACATAGCGATCTATCAACGCACAGCCCAAACCACTGGACGGATCGGGCTGAAATTTGGCATGCAGGTAGATGTTATGACGTAGGCATCCGCTAAGAAAGGATTTTGATTAATTCCACCCATAAGGGTATAAAGTAACGCGAGCGAAGCCGCGGACAAAAGCTAGTATTATATATATATATATATATCTTTATGTGAATAGATATAATAGAAATAGAAATAATCTTTAGTCAAATAAACTCATTACAAGCAACTTTGAATAGTCATATTTTTATTCTACCACTCATTCGGAATGCAGATTCATCACAAGAATGAGCAAGAAACTTGTTGTGTGTTGCTCTTTTGAATAGATGTTTTTTTATATAAATAATTACAGTTGTTATACTGTAATTATTTATATATAAGAAACATGAGGCATGCGATAATCAATATGGAAACCGCTACGCACTCATTCTTAATGCAGTCAGATAATATTGTAAGCGCTATGGATTTTAAGTTATTTGTAGTTATATGTAAATATTTTTGTTTATTACGTGCCCCTTTTCTTATTTTTATTTCTCTATCCACCCAAAGGTAGACTTAAATATCCTATGATTTATATATTGATAAATAAAAATAATCATCAGTAAGACTGTATTAAGAGTTTATAATACCAATATAGCTGTATAGGATGTTCCTTAGTGTGCATAAATGCATATAAAAAGTAAAAATATTTTAGCGCCAAAAAGTGAAAATTAAATTTTAAAAAACATATATATATTGTATAGATATGGTAGAAAACTTTAGAGCAAATATATATTGTCATATTGATTAGTTAAATATATTACAGTTTTGAATTGCATGTAATTGTTGGAAGCACATGTTTAAAGCAACAAAATAAATAGTATTTTATAGTGATTACACCGCCTTTTGTATTATTTAATAAATATTTTCTATTTTTTCATTTGTTCTGTAATTGATGAAATAAAGAGTAAAATAAATTGTTACGTGACACATTAATAGAACCGTGTGTGAGTGATTCCAGTGAATTTGTACTTTATAATAAGGTAATACGGTTGACGATCGCGACGCACGGACAACGACTGTCGGCGTTGTATCTTACACTGATCGACTAATAATTCATCGTAGAGCTATTCTATAAGCATCACTTACGAATTCGAAAGCGGAATCCGCGGTGAGACTGCATGTTGCGAGATAGTGATACGATGTTGTTGGTTAAGACGATGTATATTAAAGATCTATTTCTGATAATATTAAATCAGCGAGACACCAAATATGTGAGCAATTCTTTAAATAACTGGTACGTGATGTTGCGGCTCCAATGCTCAGATGGTAGATGATGTTGCGGCTCCAATGCTCAGATGGTAGATGATGTTGCGGCTCGAATGATAGATGGTAGGTGTTGATGGCTTCAGCAGATTACAGGGTTGTTGAAATGATGGAATTTGCTTACTATCTTAAATTTATTGTTAAATATACTATTAATTACAAATTATGGAGTGAACAAATATACGTTATATCGATCGAGTAATTTTTACGTCTGTACGTTACGGTGCGTATTTAAATTGGATGGGTGTGCGCTCCAATCAGAACGCTCCCTTTGTTTGCGTTTTGTTGCTGCTTACTGTACGCGACAATAACAAGTAACGTTTGTATTGACATTATTTAAGTATAGTCAGCCTTGGTTTTCCTTTAATAAATAAATAGAGATGTTAATAGACTGACAATATGTACATAAAAATATTGATCTTATATACTAAATGACAATATGAAAATGTAAGGTGGGGTGACACAGTTTAGACACGGCAGTGCTCAGTACACAATATTGAGTTTGTCTTACTAGACATTATTAATGCAATTATTATTTTGATGTATCTAGGTAGCTGTGTCCCATATTTTACATTTGTTTTCTGTAAAACTCGATAGCAACTGCAGTATCACACGCTCGAGAACAGAGTGGAAGTAAAACGGGTATTAGCGATTTTTTAGAAATAAAGGCAAACTCGATAACACAATAGGAACTTTATATTTGACAAGTGAGTGCCTCGAGTGAAGCGATGAGTGAAATGAGTTGATCAAACGCTTACAGAATATCAATACAGGTCTAAATAATTCGGGTCAGATTGCCGGAAGTAATCACAATAGAGGTCATTGTGTTTACATAAGCCTAGTCAGATGCGATTATGACAATAGTGCGAGGACATGTTATGGCATTGTCGTTTCGTCGTTGTAGCGACTGGTCTGCTCTTATCACTACGACTGATTTAATCTTATTGTGTACTAGCTTTTCCCGTGATTTCGTCCGTGTGGATTTTTTTTTAAATAAAAGTGGTATGAATTATTCTTATTATCTGTTACTTATTGTGTGTATATGTGTGTATGTCTGTTTAGTGTTAAAATAGTAATCAAAAATATATTTTTTAACTATTCCAATGGAGTTATTAAATGATCGTATATATTTCTTTGATATGCACTGATTGTGTCTAAGTTTATGATGTCACTATATTTGTTCAACAATTGTTTCTTTAGAGGACACTGCAAATTAAACAAGCATATGGTTAAACTAGGCCTATGCACGACAAGAATCTGCAGATTTTGTCAAATTGAAGCCCACTCACGTATAAACGAAATATTTCTTTTGGAAAGTTTACACTTTTTCCCGAGGAGATAAAAATCATCGCTTCTAAGAATATTCTTCAATTCTTGTCCCTGACGGGTCTAGATAGCGAACTCTGAAAAAGGGCGAGCACAATGGATGTATGCAGGTCGCAGTGCTACAGGTGCTACAAGCATCTGACAATAGCCTAAACAACTTAATAAGTAGTGAGGAGGGTAACTGACCAGGCAGTGCCGCAGCTGGAGTCTGACCGCGTCGGGGTCGGTTGGCGCGGGCTCGCGCTCGGCGGCGTGGTGGTCGTCGCGCACGGCCCGCAGGCGCGCGGCGGCGGCGGCCAGGCGCGGCGCCGCGCGGCCCGCGGCCCGCAGCGCGGCGGCGGCGGCCCGCAGGCGGCGGCCCGCGGCCCGCAGGCGGTCGGCGAGGCGCGCGGCGGCGGCGCGGCGGCCGGCGGCGGCGTGCGCGGCCACCTGGCGCGCGGCGCGGCGGGCGGCGGCCTGGTGCGGCGCCAGCTCGGCCGCGAGCCGGGCCCGCGCGGCGCCCAGCTCGCCCGCGCTCAGCGCCTCCAGCGCGTCCAGCCACTGCGCCACCTCCTCCAGCGACTCCTCCGACCGCGCCGCCGACCGCGCCTCCCGCTCCAGCGTCGCGCCCTGCGCCGCCGCCTGACCCGCACATATCCATCAATCATAGCGACTTATCATTACATACTATAAAACGAAGTCGCCGTCTGTCCGTCCCTAGTATTGCTTAAATTTTTAAACCTACGCAAAAGATTTTAAGGCAATTTTTTTTTAATAGATAAAGTAATTCAAGAGTAAAATTTATATACATAATATATGTACACTAAAACGTAGCCGAGACAAATAACTAGTAAATGATAAGTCCGAGCTACTTTCCAACTTAATTTATTGAATATACGATAATTGAGTAAGGACTAATACTTGCTTGTTAATAATTAGTGTACTAAAAAAGAAAAGATGTGTGTGCACATTATATGAACACGAAGCAGTTAGACTACAGCATGAGGTTTTTCAAAAAGGGTATATTAAGATTTCTTAAGGGTCGACAACACGTATGTGACACCCCTGGTGTTTCAAAGGTCCATAGGCTACGGTAACCGTTTACCATCAGATAAACCGTATGGTTGTTTACCACCTAAGTAGTATAAAAAAAATTTATAAAATGCTGACGACTGTACGATAACATACTGTACAAGTAGTGTACACGAAAATAAATTATAACTATAATTAATATAAATTATCCTTACCAAAATATATAACATAATGTATTTTATTGCCCTAAAAATAGTAATTCTAAATAGAATTTATATATAAGTAACCAATATATATATATATAATGTCTATGATACTAGTATAAATACTACTAGTAAATTCTCTGTATGTTGCATATTTCATAAAAATGTAATAGTTTATAAGAAAAATAACTAACTATACTTTTTGTTGCTCTCAATAAAATATATTATTATTATATTTGCTTAATAATAATATGTAGAAATATTAAAAACAGGAGATGTACGCAATGTACAGTTGCAGTCCACCCGTCGGGCGTCTAAGACTGGCGTCCGCATTCATTAGCGAGACAGCAATCCTTTCGGTACTGTCCTACTGAGTGCGCAAATAAAGGAGCATTTTTACTTCGTCCTCCGACCGTACGATCCCTGTAAAATAATGTGTGTAAACATGTTAACGAACAACCCCCGCCACACAGCAGTACACGGCTGGCCGGGTGCCTCACCTCGTCCCGCAGCTGGTGCCAGCGTGTCGTGATGGCGTCCACCTCGGCCTGCACCCAGCCCCGCATGATGTGCGCGTCGGCCAGCTGACGGCCCACGTCCTGGATGCGCGACAGACGCTCGTCGCTGTGGTTCTGGATGTAGTTCTCCAAGTCCTAACACCGATCCAAATAAAACATTAACGTTTTATATAGAATTCGATCGAGGATTATATAACTGTACACGAAACTTTGTTATTGCAACCTTGTTATTACAATTTTTAAATGGTATTACTTGTCAGTCTCAATGATATTGCGAGCAAAACGAAAATATAACTAAACTCTTATTAAATTAAAAAAAAAATGAGGACAATATATTTTAAGAAAATTTCATTAAATCTTTTCTACTCATTTTTACGTGAAATATTAACACATCAAATTTTGGCAGTAATTCAGCATTTAACATAAGTTTTTTTAGCTTGTGATATTATATAACAAAAGCAGAGGTAGACAGAAATGAAAACGAAGTGGGGTGGGGGGGTGTAGTTACGTATAGTTCGTCAGCGATCTCCTCCGCGTCTGCGGGCGCGTGCGGCGAGCGTCGCAGGCGGCGCTGCAGCCCGTCCAGCCACGCCGCCTCCTGCGTCAGCCACGCGCGCAGCTCCCCGGACTCCAGCCACGCCTCCGCCAGCACCCTGCGCACCAGCCCCGTCACCTACATCCTCCAGGTCCAAAACTTGTAAGACGGTTAAGACAGTTGTGCTATGAAGCTGCGGTTCAGAGAATGAGTTGAGGACAATACCGAGCCGCAGTGTTTGCTAGCATGCATCTTACAAGTTTTCGACCAGCTCGCTCCAGCGCGCGTTGAGCTGCGTGACGTCACGCAGCCGGGCTAGACGGCGTGCGTCTATAGTCAGCCGGGCACGTACTTGTAGCGCCGTAGACGGCGTGCGTGACGCCGCTCCAGCGCGCGTTGAGCTGCGTGACGACGCAGCCGGGCACGGACAGGTAGCGCTCGTAGACGGCTGCGTAGACGGCGTGCGTGACGCCGCTCCAGCGCGCGTTGAGCTGCGTGACGTCACGCAGCCGGGCACGTACTTGTAGCGCTCGTAGACGGCGTGCGTGACGCCGCGCCAGCGCGCGTTGAGCTGCGTGACGTCACGCAGCCGGGCACGTACTTGTAGCGCTCGTAGACGGCGTGCGTGACGCCGCTCCAGCGCGCGTTGAGCTGCGTGACGTCACGCAGCCGGGCACGTACTTGTAGCGCTCGTAGACGGCGTGCGTGACGCCGCTCCAGCGCGCGTTGAGCTGCGTGACGTCACGCAGCCGGGCACGTACTTGTAGCGCTCGTAGACGGCGTGCGTGACGCCGCTCCAGCGCGCGTTGAGCTGCGTGACGTCACGCAGCCGGGCACGTACTTGTAGCGCTCGTAGACGGCGTGCGTGACGCCGCTCCCGCGCGCGTTGAGCTGCGTGACGTCACGCAGCCGGGCACGTACTTGTAGCGCTCGTAGACGGCGTGCGTGACGCCGCTCCAGCGCGCGTTGAGCTGCGTGACGCGGCGGGCGAGCGTGGCGGGCCGCGCCGCCCCCGGCCCCTCCCCCGCCTCCGCCTCCGCGCCCGCCGCCACCAGCACCTCGTGACCTGCCGGAAACAATCCCAGGTTCATTTGAAGAAGTGGATCGCTTTAGAGTCACCTCGGGCCCGTTTTTCTGCCACGAAATAATGATAACGAAGATGTCGAGTATAGAGTACGATAGATACTCACTGGCTTCGTTCAAATCTCTAAACTCCGGCGTCTTTTCGTCGCACTTGTCCTTGAGGGTTTGGTAGCGCACTTTCATCTGATAGAGCTCCGCCGAATCGCCGATGTTGCATTCCTCTTCCTTCGGAATCTGCTCCTCGATGCCCTGTAGCCACTCTTCGATCTCTCCGATTTTCCGGAACACGCTTTCCGTCTTCTCCAAAGCTCTACGGAGACTCTCGTTCAATTTGAACGAAGTTTCCGTAACGGATTCGAACTGTCTCCTTAACTCTTTGGTGTCGGCTTGTATTGTTTTGGAGACACTATCGTCACAATCTTCAAGTATTGTCTCCTTCAGTTTTTCTATCGCCTCCAATTTCGACTTATAAGCGTCTTTCTCCCCATCAAATTTCTATAACAAAGTAAAATTAACGGCATAGGAATTTTATTAATTTCGCATTTACAATTGCGGAAAAGAGAGGATTCCAAATACCTGCCATCTGACAAGTCTCTGGATTGAACTTGTTATAAAAGTGAATAAAGTGAGAGCTGTGTATTAATAACATAGAAGACAATGGCACACTGTTCCATGACTCCATGTAAATGCTGCAAAAGAGCCGGCGAAAGAGTCACTAGACTTACATTACTGGCATCCAGCAGCTCCTCGAGACGCGGCAGCTCACCCAGCGGCACGAGCTGGTGCTGGCTGACGAACTGCTGTACGCTATCCAACCAGCGTGACAGCTCTTCTTTCTCCTCCTGTATTCGCTTCAACATCTCCATGCCTACCGACAAAATCAACCATAAGACAACAGTCCACTTTAAATATAACCTACGATGCATAATTACACACTGACCTTTTTCTAGTTTCCCTATCTTTTGCTCCAGTAACGTTTTGGAGTCTCCAAACCGGGTGACCAAGTTCTCGAGACTGCTGCGCAGATTCAGATCCTGCAAGCTCCCTTTCTCGTAGTGCTGTCGTCGTTGCTCTACGACGGCATCGTAGCTGGACTGCAGCCGATCAAACTCGAGCCGCAACTTCCTTAGCTCGTCCAGTTTGAGCTCCATCTCGTCGCGCGTCGTCACCATAGCGTGCTCCGCTATGATCTCACTCTCTATGCTCTGTATTTTGGCTTGCAGAGTTTTAAATTCATCTTCCTGGTCTCGGGGTTTCTTATTCAGAACGAGCTTCATCTCAACCTCCCTGTTACTGAGCTGCGTCAACAGTTCCTCGTAAACTTCGTTAATTCGTTTCGAATCTATTTCGATCTCGTCCTTGTGCGTTTTCGGTAGCGATTTAGTCAGTAAAATTATAGTTTGTGCATTCAGTTCCTTCAGTTTCATCTCGAGCTGCTTCACGGCACGGATCTTATTCCGCAAATGTATCAACCGATTATTCGTGGGCGGATCCGTTAACATCTTATCCTTCCACGCTCGGATATCGTCCAATTCTTTCCGGAACGTTTCTAGAACTTTATAAAAGTTTTCTTTGTCTTCTAGAAGGTTCATCGTATTTCTTATCTCGAGCAGAGTTCTTTGAATGTTTTCCCATCGCTTCTTTAGTTCGTTTATACTGGTCGCATGTTGTTTCGCTTCATCTGCAACAATAAACGTTTAGTTATAGATTATGAATGAATGAAAATACCGAAATAAAGGTATATGTAGCCGCACCCTGCAGTCCGCCGCGCGCGAGCCGCCGCTGGATCTCCTCGACGTGCGCGAAGTCCGCGCGCTGTACCTCGATTTCCTTCTCGATGCGCTCCAGCGTCGACGGAATCTCCCTCCTCTTGTCGCTCTTGTCTTCTAATTCTCCTTTGCACTGTAACGCGTCGATCACATCAGAATACGTTACAATTTTTTATAATTTATGCTCGCCTCGAATCCGATAATAAGCCACTCCTCCTACCTTGTCCAAGTCAGCTTCGGCGGCGTCGGCCCAGGCCTCGAACACCTTGTACCCGAGCTGGAAGTCTGCACGCTCGGCCGCCGCGTCCGACGACAGCCGCATCTTCTTGGACGAGCGCGCGTCGTCGGCCGCCGGGGCCGGGGCCGGGGCCGGGGGCGGGGCCGGGGGCGAGGCGGAGGCCGTCGGCGTCTCCGGCGCGTCCATGTCGAACTCGAACCCGAGCTCTTTTATCTGTCTCCGAGAAATTAAATTTTAGTGAGACTCGCCGGTAAGGAAGCGACGGAGCGTCGCGGAGTGGGTACCGCAGGGGCCGCACCCGGGAGGCCTGCACGTCGACGATGAGCCGCAGCGCGTCGAGCCGGTCGTGCAGCGCCTCGGCGCGCGCGGCCAGCGGCGCCAGCTCGTCGCCGGCGCCGGGCTCCTCGCGCGCCAGCCGCAGCGCCAGCTCGCCCTGCGCGGCCGCCGCCGCCTGCTGCAGCGACAGCGCGCGCGACACCGCCCGCAGCCGCTCCATGCGCTGCACCACCTCGCCCACCTCGCTCACCGGGGTCGCCTCCATCTGCACGAGGGCGGTGCGTCATCGACGTGTGTGGTGAGCGGTGCCTCGCCTCGACCGCCTCGGACGCGGCGTACCTGTTTGAGCGCCTGCTCGTGGTCCTGGCAGCCGCGCAGCAGGTCGTGCTGGCGCGCGATGAGCGCCGCCCTGGCCGCGAGCCGGGCGCGCTGCTGCTCGGTCCAGCGCCACACGTGCGCCCAGCGCTCGCCGAGCGCGCGCAGCTGGTCCTCGATGTCGGCGGCGCGGTCGTCGGGCGCGGCCTCGTCCTCCACCACCACCACGCAGTCGGCCAGCGCGTCCACCAGCGGCTGGTGCCGCGCCAGGTCCTCGTGCAGCGCGGCCACCGCGTCCAGCCCGGGGCCCATGCGCGAGATGCGGTCCTCGGTGAGCGTCAGCCACTGTCTGCGGAGAGCACGCGCGTCAGTGCCGTCGACGGAGACCACGGAGGAGGCTCCGGCCGCCGGGCGCGGCACTCACCGGAACTCGTCCAGATGGCGCTGCTGCTGCTGCATGAGCGCGGCGTGCACGTCGGTCTGCCGCCGCATGGCTCTCTGACGCAGCTCCTCCCAGCGCTGGTTGAGCAGCCGCATCTGCAGCCGCACCTCGGCCGCCTCGTCCCGCGTGAGGCCGCCGTCGCTCATCAGCCGTGCACCCTCTTCCAGCACGCCACCCACGCGCGTCTGGTGCTCCGCCAGCTCCAGCAGGAACCGCTGCCGATGAGAGGGAACAGTTAGAGGGCCGCCGGCGAGCGTAACGGTGGCCGCAGCTCGGACGAGAGCGTCGTCGTCACCTCGTGGTCGTGGAACTGGCGGGTGAGGTCGGGCAGCGCGGCGGCGGGCGGCGGCGCGGCGTCCAGCGCCTCCTCGGCGGCCAGCAGCCAGGCCAGCACCTCCTCCAGCGCGCTGCCGTAGCCGCCCAGCTCGCCCGACGCGGTGGTCGCCGTCGACAGCGGCCGGCTGCGCCCCGCCTGCAGTCACACCACCCTCAGACGGTACGCCACCACTATCTACCACCGTCCTCGGCCTCACGATGCAGTGAACCGATGGACGACAATGATATACTTTAGTAGATTAAACTTGTCGATTGACGTCGTTAAAAACTCTGAATAGAACCATTGAAATAAACTTCGTTCGAACGAAGAATGATGAAATTATATTCATACGTCTCACTGAAGAACTACTGAAGTAAGGGGAAGTAAGATTTCCCGGCATTAACGAGTAATTCTTGCGATTACGAACTCTAACTGTGTAACACTAGACTCCTTTTTTTAATGATAATTCGGTAATTGACGATAATGCTATCGTTCAATGTGTGACGGTGACGTTACCCCAGCCATATATACATCCACGTTACGTACTTCGGTGGGGGGATCAGCGAGCGGGGTGTTGTGGTCCGAGTGCAAGCTCTCCACTTCGGCGACGTCCTCGCTGGAGTGCGGCAACGATTGGAACAGGCACATCAGGTACGTCATGATCGACTTCTTGTCAGGGTTCGGAGTGTTCACATCTGCAGCGAGGACACGTAATCGATCAGGGTGGTGAAGAGGGTAGACGAGTGAAAATAAAACGAATAAGTGGCTTAGTTTTTAGAGAGTAATGTAAAATTATTATAATATATGTATATATATACATTTTTATGTTATTGTTAGTGCTGTGTATGCGAGAGATCCCATTCTCGACGCCAATGTTGTATATGTGAGAGACAAGTGAAACCAACGCCTGCTATAAGCATACTGGTTATTAACCGTTGTGAGGCCGTGAGGTGTTGTGGTGCAACCGTTGTACTATATATCTAAATATATAGAACTCAAAGGTGACTGACGTAGTGATCTATCAACGCACAGCCCAAACCACTGGATGGATCGGGCTGACATTTGGCATGCAGGTAGATGTTATGACGTAGGCATCCGCTAATAAAGGATTGATGTGGAGGTGGGAGTGCGCGAGGTGGAAGGCGTGGTCGAGGCGGGCGGCGGGCGGCCGCCGCAGTCGTGGTGGAGTGTGTCGTGTGGTGTGTGGTGTGTGGTCACCCTCGGGGTCCAGCAGGCGGTCGATGTGGAGGTGGGAGTGCGCGAGGTGGAAGGCGTGGTCGAGGCGGGCGGCGGGCGGCCGCCGCAGTCGTGGTGGAGTGTGTCGTGTGGTGTGTGGTCACCCTCGGGGTCCAGCAGGCGGTCGATGTGGAGGTGGGAGTGCGCGAGGTGGAAGGCGTGGTCGAGGCGGGCGGCGGGCGGCCGCCGCAGTCGTGGTGGAGTGTGTCGTGTGGTGTGTGGTCACCCTCGGGGTCCAGCAGGCGGTCGATGTGGAGGTGGGAGTGCGCGAGGTGGAAGGCGTGGTCGAGGCGGGCGGCGGGCGGCCGCCGCAGTCGTGGTGGAGTGTGTCGTGTGGTGTGTGGTCACCCTCGGGGTCCAGCAGGCGGTCGATGTGGAGGTGGGAGTGCGCGAGGTGGAAGGCGTGGTCGAGGCGGGCGGCGGGCGGCCGCCGCAGTCGTGGTGGAGTGTGTGTCGTGTGGTGTGTGGTCACCCTCGGGGTCCAGCAGGCGGTCGATGTGGAGGTGGGAGTGCGCGAGGTGGAAGGCGTGGTCGAGGCGGGCGGCGGGCGGCCGCCGCAGTCGTGGTGGAGTGTGTCGTGTGGTGTGTGGTCACCCTCGGGGTCCAGCAGGCGGTCGATGTGGAGGTGGGAGTGCGCGAGGTGGAAGGCGTGGTCGAGGCGGGCGGCGGGCGGCCGCCGCAGTCGTGGTGGAGTGTGTCGTGTGGTGTGTGGTCACCCTCGGGGTCCAGCAGGCGGTCGATGTGGAGGTGGGAGTGCGCGAGGTGGAAGGCGTGGTCGAGGCGGGCGGCGGGCGGCCGCCGCAGTCGTGGTGGAGTGTGTCGTGTGGTGTGTGGTGTGTGGTCACCCTCGGGGTCCAGCAGGCGGTCGATGTGGAGGTGGGAGTGCGCGAGGTGGAAGGCGTGGTCGAGGCGGGCGGCGGGCGACTTCCGCAGCAGCGCCGCGAAGTCGAACAGCTGCGGCCGCCAGCGATGCAGCAGCGCGTTGAAGGCCAGCCCGTCCGACCACGAGCTCGTGAAGTTCTTCACGTCCACGCCCGCGTAGTTCTATACGGGAACACATACACACACACATGTACGACTAACACGACGACAGATCGATTCTTTATAAGAATTATGTCATACTCGTGAACGAGTGCTGCTAGTGAGGACTAATCTGTTCAGATTATGGACACTGATCAAACTTTTTTACTTTTGACAACATTGCAATAAAATTTGCTGGTGGTCACACTATTCTCGAAAGTAGTAAATCAATATTTATTTAAAAGAGCACCACATACAAGTTTCTTGCTCATTCTTCTTGTGATGAATATTCGAAAGTGCTTATTTTATTTGAATAAAGATTATTTCTATTTCTATAGTCTGTTCAGGTTACGGATACTGATCGTTGTTGACAAAATTGCAATAGCATCTGCTGATGGTCACTCTTATTAATTCTGAATCATATGAATATAGGAAGACGCTAGGGCACACTCGGGATTCGAAGAAGTTCCCTACGCAAATTTTATTACAGTCGAATACCTTACCTGTGTGTGGGTACGGCACCAAGCCAACAATGTTTTCTCCAGGTTGGTCTGCTGCAACTCCGACATCAGGTCCTTGAGGTGGTAGTGCACCTGCCAGTGCAGGATTATGCTCCATACCAGACCTATACATGATATCATTGCAATTAGTCGTATATGTCATAAGAAGAATGTCACGGCGCACTCTTTAGTTAGCCTCTTTCTAGAAAGATCTAAAAATTTAACACATAAAATGAAACTAAGTGAATGACAATATGCTCAGAATAATACCAAATAATCTGGTAAAAAAGCAAGAGCCAAATATGCATTCGTTCTATTTTAAATTAATTTAAATTATCAGCTCACTAAATCCGAGTACCTATTCACTACAATCGATGAGAGGAGGACGGGCCAATGCCGAAGGGACAAGGGACGAGGTGCGGGGTACGGGGGCAGAGGCGGGGCGCGGAGAGCGAGGGGCAAAGTATGGACGACGAGGGGCAATGCATGGAGGACGAGGGGCAATGCATGGAGGACGAGGGGCAATGCATGGAGGACGAGGGGCAAAGAATGGAGGAAGAGGGGCAAAGCATGAAGGACGAGGGGCAAATAATGGAGGACAAGGGGCAAAGCATGAAGGAAGAGGGGCAAAGTATGGAGGACGAGGGGCAATGCATGGAGGACGAGGGGCAAAGAATGGAGGAAGAGGGGCAAATCATGAAGGACGAGGGGCAAAGAATGGAGGACAAGGGGCAAAGCATGGAGGAAAAGGGGCAAAGTATGGAGGACGAGGGGCAAAGAATGGAGGAAGAGGGGCAAAGCATGGTGGACGAGGTGCAATGCATGGAATACGAGGGGCAATGCATGGAGGACGAGGGGTAAAGCATGGAGGAAGAGGGGCAAAGCATGAAGGACGAGGGGCAAAGAATGGAGGACAAGGGGCAAAGCATGGAGGAAGAGGGGCAAAGCAAAAAGGACGAGGGGCAAAGAATGGAGGACAAGGGGCAAAGCGTGGGGGGCGGAGTGTGAGGGTCTTGGAGGAGGAGGAGGAGGAGGAGGAGGAGGGGGGGGTTGTAAGGGGAGTACGGTGTAGATACCGAGTATGAGCTTGGGGTTGCCGTCGACGACGTCGTTGCTGCTGATGTTGACCAGCTTGACGCCGTTGGTCTCGAGCACGTGCAGCGCGGTGTTCACGTTGTTGATGTGGTGCACGCGCATGCGGCCGCGCTCGCGCTTCTGTCCAACACAACACCACACACTCGGATTACTATACATATATATACTGTTTATTTTATACACTATCAACATATAAATAAGTTATAATCTATACATATAAATAAAATTGGAGTGTCTGTTTGTAATATTGAAATACCCAGTTTTTACTACATGCATATGAATACAAATACGGTACATGGACCAAAATATTTTTTTTTACAATTTTTGTCTGTCCGTTTGTTCCGGCTAATCTCTGAAATGGCCGGACCGATTTTGACGGGACTTATTTTGGCAGGTAGCTGATGTAATAAGGAGTAACTCAAGCTACTTTTATTTTAGAAAAATAAAGTTATATTCCACGCGGACGTAGTCGCGGGTATAGCTAGTAGGTTAATAAGAATGACAAACAAACTTATACCCCACCTAACGGTGAGTGGTGACTGTCGTATATATGTAATACATCATGTGGTCATGTGAGGCAAATTGGTGCCTATTTAGATCCTCAGACTCCTCAGATCTTAAGCCTTACACTAAGACTAAGATATCTATTTATATCTTAGTCTTAGTGTAAGGCTTAAGATCTGAGGAGTCTGAGAAAAAATAAAATTATTTTTCTTTAAAAACAATGTAAAGTGTAATCACTATAAAATACAATTTATTTTGTAGCTTTAAATATGTGCTTCCAACAATTACATGCAATTCAAAACTGTAACTATATATTTGCTCTAAAGTTCTCATCAATATCTATACAGTATTATGTTTTTTAAAATTTTGTTTTCACTTTTTGGCGCCAAAATATTTTCACTTTTTATATAGATTTATGCACACTAAGGAACATCCTATACAGCTATGTTGGTTGTTACTCTTAATACAGTCTTAATGATAATTATTTTATTTATCAACATATAAATCATAGGATATTTAACAATGTCTGTGGGCATTACGAGGCCACAAATATTAGTCTTAGCCTGAGGATTACGATATCTAGTAATTTGACTCTTCAACCAAAACAGCTTACAAAGCAAGCTACTTGACAATTTCAATAGGTGACACTCAGATATATATATAACTTTGTAGAAAGTCTGTACAGTAGATACTTGGTAGATTTTTTAGGACATAACATTACTACTGCCATATTTTTTAATAGAGTGAAGAAAAGGCGCGATTCAATAAGGACACAGATGATAGTGTTACCACATGAAACCTCTATTTATAATGCCTCGTAAAATAATTGTAATTAAAAATAAAAATAAAAACTTCTTTCTGTCAACGCTGTCTATCATTTATTATTATTTTTATTCATTTTAAATGCATTAAAAATGAGAAACACAAACAGCTATCACTCATCTTTTACGACGAAACGGTCGCTTTATGAACTAACAAGACAAAGAAGTACCACTATTAAAACACAGATGGCGCTACCAGTCACTAAACAATGCTTTTTGAAAACTAAGCTAAATTATTTACTTTAAATTACAAGGGATGCAATATCTAATATATAAAATTCACGTGTCGCGGTGTTTATTACCAAACTTTACCGAAACGGCTTTACAGATTTTTATTAATTTTTTTTTGCACCCTTCTACCATCAACCCCTATATTTAATATCGATATTAATTTATATGGCAATACATTTACCGGGACAGCTAGTAATCATTATAAAAATATATTTTCACGTCAATATATTCAGTTTATTAATTACTAGTAAGCAGGGGCGGATCTACCTAAGGGCTTTTTGGGCTGCAGCCCAGGGCCACATGAACACAAAGGGCCCCCAGCCCCCACTGAAAACAATAGGCGATATTTAAAATAAAAAAAGTAGCTGACCCACGTAAATTCGTCCGCATCACACATACTCAATATACATTCTATCTTTTTAAATTATTGCCAATGTGTTATTCTGATGTATAAACAATATTACTGTAAAGTTTTATCAAAATCCGTTCAGTAGTTTTTGCATGAAAGAGTAATAAACAAACATCCATAGCGGGGCACTAGTGGAGGATGATAAGATGAACATGAGGTCAGGTCAGTTAGCACATCGTGGTAAATTTGCCATGAATTTATCACCACAGTTTCCAGTGGGAACCGCGTAGGTAGGTCACCTGACATTGTCATTGCTAGCAATGAGGTCTAGTCCACATTAGTAACAATCCCCTTTCCCCTGGCCCCTCAGTAGTTTTAGCCCAGGGCCCTACAAAGTCACAATCCGCCCCTGCTAGGAAGTATTGATGGTACACTTGTTCAGAGTAGGTATGGTGTACTAACATATTGCTGCGCGGTGAGTATCTCGAGCAGCGACAGCAGCACCTCGCCGTCGCGCAGGTCCACGAACAGGTCGCCCACCAGCTGCTTGTCGTTCTGGAACACGACACCATATTTACAGCCCTGCACTAGTTATATGGTCTGTAGAACTTATATATAATCTCATTTTTTCATTACATTTGCTATTTGTCCACAATGGTCTGACTGCGATGTATTTAGTATAGATTTGTTTAAAATACTAAAATTACAATATATATTATTAATACATGTTGCCGTGGTGGATAACCTGACATAATACATTGCTAGCAATATGATCATAAGTCCACATTACTAAATAATAAATAGTTCCTTGATTTCGGAACCATTGCACTCATATATTACATGCTATAATATAATGTAGTATATATAACTCAAAGGTGACTGACATAGTGATCTATCAACGCACAGCCCAAACCACTGGACGGATCGGGCTGAAATTTGGCATGCAAATAGATGTTATGACGTAGGCATCCGCTAAGAAAGGATTTTGATTAATTCTACCCCCAAGAGGATAAAATAGGGGATGAAACTTTACATGAAACTTTGTCTATTTTAAACTGATCGGGCTGAGACTTTGCATGCATTAAGCTACTATGACGTAGGCATCGCCTAAGAAAGGATTTTTATAAATTCCACCACTAAAAAGATAAATTAACGCGAGAGAAGCCGCGGGCAAAAGTTAGTGTAGTATATAATGTATTTATACATACCTTCACTAATTGTGAGTTTATCCATTTTGCAAACGTTTTCTTTTGGACATCCTCCCTTTCGTCTGTAACAAGATAAAATTACAATTAAGCATATATTTATGAAATTAAATGAAATGAAATGAAACGAAACAAAATGAAATAATTTATTTACGTAGTATATGTACAGTAAATATGATGTAAATATTGCTGATCAATAATGTTTCATTAACATTATTGATCAGCAATATTTACCAAATGGGCATGCAAATTATATATGTGAAAGTGTTCGTTTTACTCAAATATTCTACCAAATGTATGGTTGGTATTAGTTAATAAAATAGCTACAAATACTTAGTGAGGACGATTGGTAATTGAAACAAAATTCATAATGTTTCCACAAGAATAACTTCTTTTGTAAAATAAGTATAATAAATCACTGAATTTCACGACACTTAATCTCAGATGCGCAACATGACCATATTTTGGACAGTTGAAGAGCAAGAGACAAGAGAACGCGCATGTGACACCCCATGTGTTTCAGGCGTCCATAGGCTACCGTAACCGTCTACCATCAGATGGGCCGTATGCTTGTTTGTCACCTACGTGGTATAAAAAAAATCTCACTTTCACTCTCGTCACAATCGACATGTGTGGTCGAATTGAATAATGTCTCCCACGCCTTCAACAAACTTATCATTACAAAAGCATATTTTATATAAAAATATATAAATTCAGTTTACAAATTAACGTGTTCTTTAATATTATTCTCAATTAATATAAATACTGTACGTATGTCAGTTAGCAATGGATATTCGTTGAAAACTGTCACAGCGCACCGAGCAAACAAACGGGCTCGGCTGATTCGCTCCACCAATTTTTATGTACATCTCTGTTACATCTTGCAGTATTTGAAACGTGACCTTCGATTAATTCTTCGGCAGCTTTGTTTATGAAACGCAATGAACGTTATGAACAAAACCGTAGAGCGAAACATGTTCAGCGCAGTTTACTATGTTAATTAGTATTGTTACTACTCAATCTAGGTGATATTAAAATCGTGACTCAGCCGACAGTATCTGCAGCTCGCAATCATCATCCGCTTCTTCCTTATCCCATTTATTTTGACAACCTCGGTGGTCTAGTGGTTCAGCACACCGCTTTACTATTCGATGGTCGTGGGTTCGATTCCTCGCACGGTACAAACATTTGTATTCATGAGTATGATTGTTTGTATCGGTCTGGGTGTTTTCTATGTATAATATGTATGTATTTACATTAAAAAAAAAAAATATATCTATGTATTTGTATCAGTTATCTAGTACCCATAACACAAGCTTTAGCTAGCTTAATTTGGGTCTAGATGGCGCTGTGTGAAATGTCCTGAGATTATTATTGTTATTGTTATTTGTGGTCTGCGTAATATGTTTTTCTCTTCCATTCATCGCTAATCGCAGTCATTTCGTAATTTACTTCCTTTCATACCACATCATCTTTCACACAGTCCATCCATCTCTTTTTCGGTCTTCCTCTACCCTTACAACCGTCCACATTCATATGTACCACCTTCTTTAGGATATGATCTTCATTCCTACGACAGACGATTACTCTTCAACCTCTCCGACACCGGCGCCACTTTCATACTTCCTATAATGTATTAATTCTTTATTACACCAACACATCCATTATCAACATTCGCATTTTAGTTGCATGCAGTCGTCTCTCATCCTTTGCCTTTACGTTGTTGTCTATAGCAATTAGCATGCGACTTGCTCTATTTATTAATTTTTAACTCGAAAGACGAGAAATATAATGCTACAGTAATAATGTTCAAGATCTGCGTATATATTTTACTAGCTTTTGCCTGCTGCTTCGCTCGCGTTAATTTATCTCCTTAGGGGTGGAATTTATCAAAATCCTTTCATAGGGGATGCCTACGTCATAGTAGCTTTATGAGTGCAAAGTCTCAGCCCGATCGGTTTAAAATTGACAAAGTTACATACAAATTTTCATCCCCTATTTTATCCCCTTGAGGGTAGAATTAATCGAAATCTTTCCTTAGCAGCCTACGTCATAACATCTACTTGCATGCCAAATTTCAGCCTGATCCGTCCAGTGGTTTGGGCTGTGCGTTGATAGATCACTACGTTAATCACCTTTGAGTTATATATATTTTACTTGACCTACTATGTATGGTATGGTATAACAATGTAGTATTCTTGATGTAGAGTCATATCAAATCATATCGCATCTCGCGTCCTTTGCCACTTTCCTTTTTGTTTAGTGTAAGCATGCTAAAAGCATGACCATGAGAGTGCTCTACTCGTTGCTCAACTGAATTCACAAATAATTTTACACTCGTATCTAGATTGTTTGAGAAGCTTTGTTTCTTTGCGCTAAACATATCTATACAAATAAATAAAATTGGAGTGTCTGTTTGTAATATTGAAATAACAGTTTTTTACTACATGCATATGAATATAAATACAATACATACACCAACATGATATTTTTTACAATTTTTTGTCTGTCTGTGTGTTTGTTCAGGCTAATCTTTGAAATGGCTGGACCGATTTTGACGGGACTTTTATTGGCAGGTAGCTGATGTAATAATGGGTAACTTAGGCTACTTATATTTTAGAAAAATAAAGTGTACAACTAGTGTGATATATAAATCTATACTGCACACTCATACAAATAGTCGTATCGTCAGTAAAATATAAAATGACTATAACGGAATGAGTTAATGAGTTATTTATACATATAAATATAGACATGATATTTACATTCACACGATTTAAGATGAACTACGCCGTGTTGTGATATATTTGTATAAATATTATGTCACTCGTACACAATATTATAAAGGTCAATGAAGATTAGGGTTGCCAACATTAAAATAATAAAGTATAAACTTGTATGGAATAAAACAAAAAATCATATTTCACGTTTTTATAGCTAACAATTTTTCGTTATCTTTAAATGTAGCTTGTTTGACAATCAACAGTTAAATTTAAATAAATAAACAATTCGTTTTTAATCTTCAATTATAAACAAAACCAGATCATTTTTGTACAATTCCTTAGATAATGAGTGACATCTGTGAACTGTGACAAATGTCACAACTCACAATTGACATCTAACATTTCGTTCAGTAATTATAACTCGTTAAGTACCCATAATGAATATTTTGTTTTACGCATCACAGTGAAGGTTGAAGATAAAGTATTTTAGCATACTTTATGTTAAAGTATAAAGTATAACAAAAATAAAGTAGGATACGTTATTATAAAGTGTGGTTGGCAACCCTAATTAAGATATATGTATTGGGACAAGGTCGCCGCGGCAGTTTCGTACATCATTAACAATCAACGACAAACATAGCAGTGATTTTATGGAAAACCTTACGTTTGCGATGTTATCTGCCGGGCTATACAGTACTATACACTATCTTAATATAGATAAACGCAGTGTACAGACAGACATATAGATTAATGTTCCATTGATGTGGACATGGACAGGTGTTTGTAATTTCAAATTAACAGCTTTTCATTAAATTCTCAACGACCTCGGTGGTCTAGTGGTCTAGCACACCGCTTTACGTCCGATGGTCGCGGGTTCGATTCCTCGCACGGTATAAACACTTGTATTCATGAGTATGATTGTTTGTATTGGTTCGGGTGTTTTCTATGTATAATATGTATGTATTTACGAAAAAAAAATATCTATGTACTTGTATCAGTTATCTAGTACCCATAACACAAGCTTTAGATAGCTTAACTTGGGACTAGATGGCGCTGTGTGAATTGTCCTGAGATTATTATTATTATTATTAGATTCATATGAAAGTGTATGCGGTACTTACATAAAAAAATAATTCTCAAAGTTTTATTAGTCTCTCACCTCTAGATTATGGTGTACATAATCGGATCCACGAAGTATATGTAGACATAACACGAGACTAAATACGAGTATATATAACATAGAGGTGACTGACGTAGTGATCTATCAACGCACAGCCCAAACCACTGGACGGATCGGGCTGAAATATGGCATGCAGGTAGATGTTATGACGTAGGCATCCGCTAAGAAAGGATTTTGATTAATTCTACCCCCAAGGGGATAAAATAGGGGATGAAAGTTTGTATGAAACTTTGTCAATTTTAAATCGATCGGGCTGAGACTTTGTATGCATAAAGCTACTATGACGTAGGCATCCCCTAAGAAAGGATTTTGATAAATTCCACCCATTCGAATTGAAGAATTGAAGAAGAATACAAACAAATAAAATTGAAGCATCTGTTTGTAATATCAAGTTAACAGCTTTTCATTAAACGTATATCATATACGATATTTACATAATAAAATATCTGTCGGTGTAAAATATCGGTCTGTGCTTAACCCCTAAACGGCTAGACCGATTTTGTCGGGACATTCATTCGCAGATAGTTAGTATGAGAAGAAGGAACTTAACTACTTTTATTTTAGAATTTATTTCCACGCTGACAAACTCAGACTCAAAATAAGAGGTATTTATCGATAACAAATACAGTAATTCTACTGAAAACATAAAAAATAACAACTTTCCTGTAGAGCGTAATGTGAATGTATGTAATCTAGCAGTGTAGAGTCTAGACACTGGCGTACACACATGTAGCTATGCGTCATACATGTTAAATACAATTAGTGCAATTGATATGCCATTCATACACATACATACATACACTACTTTGTATGAATGTTGTGTATTTGTAAAGTAATTGGTACAGAACTATAATCACATGAACACTTTTACAAACGGAAAGTAACAACATGTTATTAGGAAAGGCTCATAGTTTGTAGCTTTGTGTTTACTTAGTAACTTAGAGAGTCCATTTATTTACAAAAATCCAGGTGACCCGGCTAATGTTGTTTTGCCAAATAAAATAAACAATAGGGTTGATGGTATAAGTGTGAAAATTTAGAGTTCTATGTATTTTCTAATGGCGAATTACAAGTAATTAAAAAATAAATTAAAAAGTATTATTCAATAATAAATTTTTGGTGTGGACCACACATATCATGTAGGAGTATAATATATAATAGTTTATTCCTTATATTTTGATTTTTATGTTACGTATTCAATTCATTATAAAAATGTATTCGACTGAAGGACTTGTATCCACGGTCATGAATAAAGCATTATTAAAAAAAAGGAGTATGAAAAATACTTCACATCCTATTCTCAGACCTACTAAACTCTTAGACATTCTAAATATACACAAAAAAATCATAAAATCGATCAAGCTGTTTCGGAAGACTTTGTCACCAATAGTTTTTTCTTTTATTGACTTTATTCTATACTATGAAAAGATATCTGTATGAATGTACCGATATTAATAATAATAATAATAATAATCTCAGTACAATTCACACAGCGCCATCTAGACCCAAGTTAAACTAGCTAAAAAGCTTGTGTTATGGATACTAGATAACTGATAATTATACATGGCTTTTTTTTGTCAATACATATAATACATAGAAAACAGCCAGACCGATACAAACAATTATACTCATGAATACAAATGTTTGTGCCGTGCGAGGAATCGAACCTGCGACCATCGGTCGTAAAGCAGCGTCGAAATTATTAAAATCTTTCTACAGGGTTCCACTGAAAATCAGCGTCTGGGCATTACAGCCCAGACACAAGGCTGAGTGGAAACATATTTGGTCGCAGCTGTATTTTTAAAATAATTACTTATAATTTTTGTAGCTTTGTATGCGCCAAATAAATATATTTTTCTTTCTTTTTTTTTCTATATATCACAATATCTTGATATTACAAGGTACTTTTAAAGTGGTGATATATTTTTAGAACTAGGTGCCGTAGTATACTCTAATTACCCTATACATACAAATTTACAACATTCACACTTCTAATATTATCTGTAGTTATTATGTTTGTTGGTGCATTCCACAACTAGTAAATTGCGTACCTCCTCGAGTATAGTAGTACATATCTATTGGGTGTGATTGCGCGTGCGCAGTTCATATTGAGTAATTGTATCATAAACATGCGCTGTAGTGGACACGCGGCCAGTAAACAGCCGTTGATGTCTATTCGCCGGTCAATAGCCACAGCGCAGTTCGGGGCGCGTATATTCGTCACCTCTTCATTATTTACGACCGGGATAAATTGATACAACACATATACCGGGTCAATAACTCTGCGAAGCCTGTGAAGATACCAGGCTTCTGCGCTTCTGGGAGAAGCTTGGCTGGCTACGTTAGTAGTATCGGCTCTACACGCACAACGGTTTCACCACCGTACCACCCGCCAGAAACTGAAATACCATCCTGATCATCTGGATGAATGGCGGTCTTCCACCGTGCGGTTTTCTAGAAACTTTTTGCCCCGCACAACCACATTATGGAATCACCTTCCAGCAATGGTATTTCCGAACCGATACGATATTGAAACCTTCAAGAAAAGAGCTTATTCCTTTTTAAAAGGCCGACAACGTACTTGCAATTCCCCTGGTGTTGCGGGTGCTCATGGGCGGCGGTAATCACTTACCATCAGGTGAGCCGCATGCTCGTTTGTCCCCTGTGTTATAAAAAAAAAAAAACGGTCCAAATGAGAAGCTAATTGCGAAAAATGGAGTCCACATTACATTATACCGGGTCAACCTTTTTTTTTTTTAACGTCAGGAAAATCTTCATAGAGGCCCACCGGCTTAGGTGCCTAATGGATTCATACCGGCCAAAAACCTGACGATTATTCCTCCTCGAACATGTCGCCGTAGCCATGGGATCGCATATGCATTCTCCAAGACCACCGGCACGGTTCCCATCGAAGGGACCTTTCATCTAGGCGTGCAGAGAATAGCCTCCGCACCCTAATGCCACCCTGGTGAGCTTGGGATCGCCATATAGCGGGCCAACCTATTACAAGTCACGTTGACCTCCACGCGATTCCCTCTGGAAACCATCTTAACAGATTCCTGGTAAATCTGTCAGGATGGGCTAACTGACCTCATGTTTATCTTATCATTCTCCACTGGTACTCCAGCGTTAACTGTTAGCGCAGACGGGTGCACCATTCCATGACCATTCACTCAAAAAAATTTCTATTAAAAAATTCAGGGTGGGCATTGCACGTGACACCCTGGTTTTTCGGACGTCCATAGGCTACGGTAACCGTTTACCATACGATATCATTTCAAAATTCAAAAATAATTTATTCATGTAGGACATTTTAGCCGCTTATGAATATCAAATTTTTGCACTATAATTATATTTTTTTCCCTACCGTCCAATTCGATATATAGATCCAATTGAGAAGAACTAGCAAGAAACTCAATTGAATTACTTTTTTTTTAAAGCCAGTTTATTTACAATGTATATTTATATAGGTGTCTATGTCTAACATTAAATGAAAATCCCGTGCATGAACTTATGGTGTATACATTTATCATTTGCTGAGGGTCTATTTTATTTACATTATAATTACTACCGACCCCACATTGGTGACCCCACATTGGTGACCTACCGACCGGAACAAATACAACATAATGGAACAACAAATCGGGTATGTACCAAACGATATTAACAATTCCGGAGCAGACACATTTCGAATTGGCGTGAAAGTACCACCTTTCTGGCCCGAAGAGCCAGCCGTATGGTTCGCTCAGATCGAAGGACAATTCACATTGTCAAACATTATAGCCGATACCACAAAATTTTATTACGTGGTCAGTCAACTCGATCACCAGTATGCAGCAGAGGTGAAAGATATAATTGTTTCACCACCACCTACGGATAAATACGAAAAACTAAAATCCGAACTTATAAAACGACTTACCACATCAAAGGAGCGTAGAATTAAGCAATTATTGATGCACGAAGAGCTCGGAGACAGAAAGCCTTCACAATTCTTGCGTCACCTGAAAAGTCTCGCTGGACAAGCAGTAAGTGAAGATCTTTTGCGTACTATCTGGTCCAGTCGCTTACCCGCTAACCTTCAGGCTATCGTCGCTTTGCAAAAGGATAGCACACTTGAAGCCACCGCCGACTTGGTTGATCATGTACACGATATCGCACCACCTACCATCGCACAGGTAACGTCAACCGTACCGGAATCCGCGTTCAACACCATGTGCCAGCGAGTAGAGGAGTTAACTAGCCAAGTACAAGCCTTAGTACTAAAGCAACAAGATCAGTCTCGTTCCAGATCGAGAGGCAGACCTTACTATGGTGGACGTACTAATTCAAGATCCCGCTCCCGATCTAAATCACAAACCAACGATGTATGCTGGTATCATAGAACCTTCGGAGCTGCAGCAAGACGATGTACTACTCCCTGCACATACAAGTCGGAAAACTGCACAGGCAGCCAGTAGTGGCGGCAAATGACTGCCTAGTATGCAACGGCCGCCTCTTCGTCACTGACAGGAAAACCAAGGTCCAGTTCCTAGTAGACACAGGCTCTGACTTATGCGTATTCCCAAAATCAGCGACCAGAGGACCACGACCTAAAACCAGGTATGAATTGTTCGCAGCTAATAATACAGTCATAGCAACATATGGTTATCTCCAACTGCACCTTGATTTTGGCCTCAGAAGAGATTTCAATTGGAGATTCATCGTGGCCGACGTTACCAAGCCGATAATAGGAGTCGATTTTTTAAGTCACTACAATTTATTAATCGACTGCCGCAACCATCGACTTATAGACGGACTCACCACTCTCTCCATTTCAACCCCTCATTGCCAAGATACATCACAGGAAACAATTACAATTAAAGCAGTTACAGGAGATTCACCATTTCACGATTTGCTGCGCCAGTATCCTGAAATCACACGACCTGCCGGTGCACCAACCCAACCGAAGCATAACACGCAACATCACATCCGAACCACTCCCGGACCTCCAGTTGCATCTCAGCCTCGCCGATTAGCACCCGACCGACTGCTCATAGCTAAAAAAGAATTTGAAGATATGTTACAGAATGGAACTGCACGGCGATCCGAGAGTTCCTGGTCATCACCTCTTCATCTTGCACCCAAAAAAGATGATGGCTGGCGTCCTTGCGGAGATTATAGAGCACTCAACGCACGGACGATACCTGACAGGTATCCAATCAGACACCTCCAAGACTTCAGTTACCACATATCAGGTTCGCAAATACTGTCAAAAATTGACTTAATAAAAGCCTACAACCAAATTCCCGTAAATGAAGCCGATATTCCAAAGACCGCCATCACCACACCCTTCGGGTTATTCGAATTCCCGTTTATGACTTTCGGTTTAAGAAATGCAGCCCAAACATTTCAACGATTTATCGATGAAGTGCTACAGGGACTCGAATTTGTATTCGGATATTTGGACGACATACTTATCTTCTCCAGAAGTCAGGAAGAGCATCTTCAACACCTTAGAATCCTGTTCGAAAGATTCAAAGCTTACGGCGTACTAATCAATACAGGAAAGTGCGTCTGGGGCGTTAGTGAGCTAACATTTTTAGGATACCACGTTTCCATATACGGTACTCGCCCACTTCCAGAGAAGATCACAGCAATTCAAAGTTATCCACTACCTAAAACCGCCAAGGAATTGAGGAGATTCCTAGGAATGCTGAATTACTACAGACGATTTATTCCTAATGCAGCACAAATACAAGGAGACCTCAATTCAAAACTCGCAGGAAATATCAAAGGTTCAACTCCTATCAATGTCACCGAAGACTACGAAGCCGCATTCAACAAATGTAAGTCCAGTCTTTCTCAGGCTACGCTCTTGTCACATCCAGATGTTCAAGCCGAATTAGCCTTATTTACTGATGCATCTGATGAAGCTATTGGCGCCGTTCTTCAACAAAGACAGAACAATGTATGGACTCCATTGGGATTCTTTTCACGCAAACTGTCATCATCGCAAAAGAAGTACAGTCCTTACGATCGTGAACTTCTAGCCATATATGAAGGAATAAGATACTTCAGATTCATGCTAGAGACTCGAAATTTCGTCATATTCACTGATCACAAACCCATCACCTTTGCATTCAAAACAAAACGAGATAAATGTTCACCTCGTCAATTCAGATATTTAGACTTCATATCTCAATTTACAACAGATTTACGTCACATTGCTGGTAGCGACAACGTTGTAGCCGATGCACTTTCTCGCCTAGAAGAAATCGGGCATGAGATAAATTATGATGATCTCGCACGCGATCAGGCTCAAGACCCTGAACTGCAAGATCTTCTCAGAAAAGGATCAGCACTAGATTTAAGACAGACCGATGAGAATGTGTACTGTGACCACTCAACGGCATATCATCGACCATACTTGACACCATCATTCCGTCGACAAGCATTCGAGAACATGCACAATTTAAGTCACCCCGGAGCAGCAGCAACAGCCAAACTAATTGCACAGAAATATGTATGGCCTGGTATACGACGTGACTGCAAATCATGGGCTCAACAATGCACAGATTGCCAACGCAGCAAAGTCACACGTCATTCATTCTCACCTTTCACTACATTTCTCATACCATCCGAACGCTTTTCTCATGTTCATCTCGACATAATTGGCCCTTTGCCACATTCTTCTGGTTACAGGTACTGCCTCACCGCCATCGACAGGTTTACACGTTGGCCTGAAGCTTACCCACTGGTGGACATTACCGCAGAATCATGTGCAAACGCCTTCATTTCCGGCTGGATTGCCCGCTTTGGTTGCCCGCACTCCATAACCACGGACCGGGGGCAACAGTTTCAGTCAAACCTCTTCCAGCGTATTTCACAACTGGTCGGTGCTCAACACAATTCCACCACTGCTTATCATCCGCAGTGCAACGGCATAGTAGAGCGACTACACCGCCAACTCAAGGCAGCGATTATGTGCCATAATAATCCACAGTGGACCAAAGTACTGCCACTGGTTTTATTGGGTATCCGCAGCGCCTGGAAGGAAGACCTGAAATCTTCAGCAGCTGAACTTGTCTACGGCGAGACACTCCGATTGCCTGGCGAGTTCTTCACTCCAGCTGCTAACACCACATCCGATCCCACGGATTTCGTCGCTCGCTTGCGCAGACATATGGCCAAGCTTACACCAACTCCTGCATCGTGTCACAGTAAGCCAACATTTTACCTTCCAAAAGATCTCTCCAGTGCAGAATATGTATTCTTACGCAGAGGTCCTATCAAGAAAGCTCTCGAACCACCCTATACGGGGCCGCATAGAGTTATCTCAAGAGAAGCTAAGACGTACAAGATCGACGTTCAAGGCAAGGACCTTACCGTCACCATAGATCGGTTGAAACCAGCTTATATGGCACGCAGCGACAACGACTCCAGTCCGCACTCTACGTCAACGCAACAGCGATCACAACCCGCACCTGAGAGACCACGTACTACACGCAGCGGCAGGACAGTTCACTTCCCGGACTACTATCGCCCGTGACACGGTCTCGGCAAGGGAGTGTTATGGTGTACTGTATATATTTGTATTATAATCATTTCATATCATTACCTCTTTTCATGACAACTGGCCGCTTACAGACAAGACAGACACGTTCCATATTTTCACCTATAAAATATTCTCACGTCATCCGTCACTCGCTACATACAACTATAATTGAAATAATATTTTCTAGTATCGATTTATATAATTTTCCTTAATATACATTTTATCATTTGCTGAGGGTCTATTTTATTTACATTATAATTACTACCGACCCCACAAACTCAAGTAATCGTTTAGTGAGTAATAGGCTTTGCTCAGTAAATATGATTTAACAGATGTTTTTAATTTATTTAAGGGTAATTCCAGTATATCCTTTGCTATCTTATTGTAAATTTTTGTACCTATTCCCATAAAAGAGCAAGTTTGTCTTTAAATCTAGTATTAATATTATGAATATTGCTGTTTTCACGAACAATTTCGCACCTTTTTAGTTGCATTAATTATTGTTTAATCTAAATCTACCTTCCTAGCTCTAAGTTTTATCTTCTGTTTTGCACTGATCGTGCTTTTTGTGTAGTTTCACCTTAAAAAAGGTACATACATTTCCGTCGAGAGGTGACCGACGCGGAGTCTCGCGGCCACCCCCGCACTTTTTAAGATATCAAACACTGCACACGTGGGCGCCTCACTATTCCTCTACTGTTATCTAATAAAAGGGAAAGTTACATCTTGGGTGCCACATGGTATGTAAGTAGGCAAGACTACATTGTACAAGCCTCCACATACCTCAAAATTAAAAAAAAAAATTCAAAATATCTTTATTCATGTAGGTCTATTCCAGACTCTTATGATATGTCAAATCTACCATCAGTTCGGAATAATTTCGAGATGAGAACTGACAAGAAACTCAGCTCGTATTCTTTTCAAATAAATGTTGTACATGTTTACAATAATACAGATTAATTTTTAAATTTAAAGTTTGGAGAATAGCGACCACCAGCATATGCTATTGCAAAAGCAAATAGTCTGATCAGTGTTCGTAACCCAAAACGACCAGTCCCCACAAGCAGCACCCGTTCACGAGTATGACGGTTGAGACCTCATCTGATGACACGTAAGTCATTACCACAGAATACCGATTTCAATCTACAACAAATACTGTATTGTTTTATGAGAGTGCCGGCGTCCTACTTTCTCGTCTCATCGTTCAAGAATGATAAAAAGTTTACAGTTTGTCTGTAAATGCCACTGAATTATATATTTTCCAGTTATTTTGATAAAAACCATAACAACTGAAATTATGTTTAAATATTTATCTGCAAGCAATATCATTTTTGATTAAAACCAAAATACTGAAATAATTATGATGAAATCTCTATCTCCAAGCAATATCCATTCAAAGAAATAATAATAAAAATAGAAATAAATCTTGATTGTAATAAACTAAACTAAAGAATTTTTGAATAGTCATATTCTTAGAAGATTTAAAAAATCATTTTTTCCATGTATCTGTATAATAAAATTCTGGGGTAACAAACATAAAAAAGTCGGTTAAAAACATAGTAATATCATAAACCAAAAACCAATATAAACACTCGACACGCCTAATTATCTATACATATAAATAAAATTGGAGCCTCTGTTTGAATTATTGAAATAACTGTTTTTTACTACATGCATATGAATATAAATACGGTACATACACCAAAATAGCATTTTTTTAAATTTTTGTGTGTCTGTTCTTCCGGATAATCTCTGAAATGGCTGGACTGATTTTCACGGGACTTTTATTGGCAGGTAGCTGATGTAATAAGGAGTAACTTAAGCTACTTATGCTATAGATGTTATTGGTTACGGAAGATCGGCATTTCTCTTCCGCGTACATACAGAGGCAGTGGATGCGAGCAGCGCAGAACCGATCGTCGTCGTGAAGATCTTTGGTGGAGGCCTTTGTTCAGCAGTGATGATGTATATAGCTATGGATGAGCTGTGGCCATGTTGTTACCGTTATTAATCACTTTACCTACACATTTTATATATCACTGTTCCCTATCACGTTTATCTACTCCGTTATCGTCATGTTATATAATATTGATTATCTCTAATATTACTGGCGCTGCAGATACCAAATAAATGACTTATCTAATCGGCGCAGGTACCAGGTACTGGTACCTATTGTACTGTACATTTACCAAAGGACTCATAGTAGCGTCAAAGAACTAGTGTGTACATGACCACGTGTGGACGCCAGTCACTGTATATGAAGGACTAGCTGTATCCGCTTTGTCCACGTGGAATTTAACATTATTTATCTAATATAAAAGATATTTTCTAATACAAAAGTACCCTAATTCATTTATTTATTTATATAACTTCAATGCACAAAATACCAATATAAAAGTACATATGGCGGACTTAACGCCTTACGCCATTTTCTACCAGTCAACCGCAGGTTGTGCAGAGAAACTGTAGGCGGTGCAAATGTAATCAATAAAAAAAATAATACCTATGTCATAAATAATATATATTTACTAAAAGTAAGTACATGTAAACATACATATACAAATACATACAATATATATAAAGCTATAGATAAATATGAATAAAATACATACCTAAACCAAATGTACCATACACATACCATATAACATACTTAAGAGTCTGACAATGAAATAGCACCAGCAGATAGGACGTAATTTATTCCTTATTACATCAGTTACTTGACAAAAAAAGTCCCGTCAAAATCGGTTCGAGCAAGGGTGGGCTTGTCTCTAAAAGAGATCTCTTCCAGCCAACCTAACTGACAGAGAGGGTAGGTAGCGCGCAATGATAGTGTTCGAGTTTAAAAACCAAACTTTGTATAACGTATACAAAGTTATGAGAGGAAAATGGGATGGATCCGATCATGCGCAAGATTCCGAAGCGATCGCGCGGTTGGCGTCAACTATTTCCAGTAAGTAATTTCTCTTCATTAGACGGCAGCCGGCGAGCGGCGCATACCACGCACCACGCACCACGCACCACCAACCAACCCCTAACTATAATAATTATTATATGTGTAAAATAAACGCACGGGTGGGTGATTGTGCATGCAACTGATATTGTGATACTATTGTATACACAAAGCCTTGCTTTCTATCTACACATATAAATAAAATTGGAGTGTCTGTTTGTATAGTAATATTGAAATTACCGTTTTTTACGCATGTAGCATATGAATGTAAATACGGTACATATCTTACAATTTTTGTCTGTCTGTTTGTTCCGGCTAATCGCTGATAAAGCTGGACCGATTTTGACGGGATTTTTTTTGACAAGTAGTTGTTATAATAAGGACTAATTTAGGCTACTTTTATTTTATAAAAATAAAGTTAAATTCCCGGACGAAGTCGCGGGAATAGCTAGTTTATGAATAAGCTTTTACATCGCATAACAGACTATCAATTTATGCGAGAGAAACCGCGGGCACAGCTATTTAATTGCTATATTAATAGATATTAATGAACATTTGGCAGCGGGGGCAGCTGATGTAATATAAACAAAAAAACAGAGGGTGTCACCCCAATCCGGCCCTTACGTTTTCTGGCCGTAGTGTTTATGAATATCTTAAGTGACAGTCAGTAAAAGTAGCAGCAGCAGGCCAAAGGGAGCAATCAATTAGTGATTAAATAGGGTATATTAAGGTTTTCTTAAGGGCCAGCAACGTGCACGTGACACCCCTGGTGTTTCAGGCGTCCATATGCTACGGTAACCGTTTACCATCAGATGGGCCGTATGCTTGTTTGCCACCTTAAAAACTTTAATAATAGTTACTATACCCACTCTAAACACTGAGCAAAAAAACTATTAATACAAAAGACTTGACGTTCAACATTAATAAATGTTTTTGGATTTTGTAGTATTGGCAATTATTGCACGCCGACAACGCCACGTGACAGCCAGTACAATAAGGTTTTTACGATCGGAATATTTAACAGCAGAATGTTAACTACTGTCACATGTAAGGAAGTGCGTAGACAGGATCACTGACTGATATTCATATGATTATAATGCGGAAGCTCGATAGCCCGAGAGTGAGTACGCGCGACAGTTACCACAGCCCGTCCGGAGTCCGGACACACGAATACAGCGAAACCGTAAGGATATGAGCATATACCGTATGCATAACAAGCAGCGCCACACGTTTGTATGCACGGTGGTCCCTCGACAGGCTACACCCGCTGGATTGCTGGAAATTCAAATACAAATTCAAAAATATCTTTATTCATGTAGGTCTATTACAGACTCTTATGATATGTCAAATGTACCGTCAGTTCGGAATGATTTCGAGATGAAAACTGATAAGAAACTCAGCTCGTATTCTTTTCAAATAAATGTTGTACACGTTTACAATAATACACAGTCATTAAAATTCAAATTTGGGAGAATAGAGTGACCATCAGCATATGCTATTGCAAAAGCAAATAGTCTAATCAGTGTTCGCAACCTGAACAGACCAGGTTGTTCTGAAAAATGTGTTTTGGTTGAAAGGAGAGATAAGGTAGTGAATTTTCAGGATACGGTGGTATGAAATATTAGTTTTCCGGTGTGCATCACAGGATGACGTGATGTGAAATGATGATGTGATGTGTCACCACGTGTCACACATAAATATTTACTATCTGGTGTGCCGCCAGATTTAAAGCCCATCCAACTACATACAAAATCAACAATTTATAAAATAGATCGACTTAAAAATGCACCTCCGTAGTCCACAAGAGGTTATGAGGTCCGTCATACTAGTGAACGGGTGCTGCTTGTGGGGACTGGTCTGTTCAGGTTGCGAACACTGATTAGATTTTTTGTTTTTTTCAATAGCATATTATTATTCTCCCATATTTGAATTTTAATGACTGTGTATTATTGTAAACATGTACAACATTTATTTTAAAAGAATACGAGCTGAGTTTCTTATCAGTTCTCATCTCGAAATCATTCCGAACTGACGGTAGATTTGACATATCATAAGAGTCTGTAATAGACCTACATGAATAAAGTTATTTTGAATTTGAATTTATATAATTGAAAATGCCACAAGTTACTCTTATTATTATAACACAAAACAGATAAGTTATAATCCTATTTGCATAGACCGCTCAGACCGTGACGTCGTGTTCTAGTGCCCCCTACCTCGACTTAAACCGAAAGGTCGCAAGATCGAATCTGACAGACACTAAAAAACTGTGTGTAAAAAATTCTCGGATGATGGAAACAATAATAAACCAACTTAATCCGAGAGACGGGAGCAGGTCTGTCATTATATTTGGATTTCAATGTATCCAGCGAAACGTGCCCCAGCAGTCGATCATCTCCCGTCCCCCCTTCGATTGATCCCATGTTAAATTTAAACGAAGATCGAAATTACGACAGCCTGAGCCGCGTCGAAAGTATCTTCACAAGTTCTTCGAGGGCTTGGAATGCCCACTGCGGCCTATCGTTCGGTGAAACTATAAAGGCCGGCTCAGGCCAACAACATTAGAGTAGAAAAAAAACTGAAATGTAAACACGTCATGCACTATGCTTTCATAACTACGTTTACAGAGACAGACATTTTTTGACGTTGACGTTTTTTTACAGAGTTCCCGACAACCCCATCTGAAGGTGGCACGTTTACCAGATGACTATTATTATTTTTACTAGCTGCATCACACGGTACTGACCGTACACATATATGGTATACTAGCTGTACCCGCAACTTCGTCCGCGGTGAATTTAACTTTATTTTTCTAAAATAAAAGTAGCCTAAGTTACTCCTTATTACATCAGCTACCAGCCAAAAAAAAGTCCTGTTAAATTCGGTCCGCCCATTTCCGAGATTAGCCGGAACAAACAGACAGACAGACAGACAAAAATTGTAAAAAATGTTATTTTGGTGTATGTACTGTATTTATATTCATTTGCATGTAGTAAAAACGGATATTTCAATATTCCAAACAGACACTCCAATTTTTGTATAAAAGGTGGTCCATTAATTAGAGTTTTCCCATCCAATCGATACCCCGTCCAATTTAAATGGGGATCGATATTACGACGGCCCAAGCCGAGGTTCGAACCCCTAGCGGTGTCCTCAGACTAAAGTCGTATCCGTCAGGCGGGAGTTGGTGTTCGCTCCATAACTCCTTCCGCGGGTTTGTCCTGTGAAGCTGTAAAGGCCAACTGCGGCCAACAGCATTAGAGTAATCCGAAAAAAAAGAGTCGTATGCAGATCATACTGTCTGTACGTCAAATGTCAAGCAGTGATCGAGTAATATGTTTACAAAATTTCACATAAAAAACTATACTTGTAGATCTAAAAATAACGGTGAATTTAATCGTTTGGGGGTTTATAACCGAAGCCGGCGCTCGTTACAACAATTAGCCACTCAATGAATGTAATAGACCAAGTGGAGTGACATCATTGACAGTAGCCACGCGGAAGTTTTTATTATTAACTGTTAATTAACTGCCATCACTCATAGTGAAAACTATACTTTTTGAACACTATTCTAATATTAACGTTGCTTATTGCCCTTACATCTAAATATATATAACTCAAAGATGACTGACGTAGTGATCTGTCAACGCACAGCCCAGACCACTGGACGAATCGGGCTGAAATTTGGCATGCAGATGCATGTAGATGTTATGACGTAGGCATCCGCTAAGAAAGGATTTTGATTAATTCTACCCCCAAGGGAATAAAATAGGGGATGAAACATTGTATGAAACTTTATCAATTTTAAACCGATCGGGCTGAGACTTTGCATGCATAAAGCTACTATGACGTAAGCGTCCCCTAAGAAAGGGTTTTGATAAATTCCAGTCCTAAGAGGATAAAATAACGCGAGCGAAGTCGCGGGCAAAAGCCAGTAATCTACACACCTAAAATGGCGGGGTGCAGGTGTAAAATACTCTTTTCGAATTAAATTGAATCAGCGTCTGACATTGACAGGGAAGTTATCCACACGCTTAATCTTAAGCAGTCCCGGACAATGAGGTCTCAGAGGAGCCGCCTCCCGCGTACACTTCGATTGTGGACTGAACTACCTGCCGAGGTTTCCTCGAGAGACTACAGCATGGAGTATTTAAAGAAGGGTATATTAAGGTTTCTTAAGAGTCGGCAACGCGCACGTGATACCCATGGTGTTACAGGCGTCCATAAGCTACGGTAACCGTTTACCATCAGATGGGCCGTATGCTAGTTTTTTTTTATTGATGATAATGGACTGCGCTAATGGTCTACGTTGGCGGGTCATCAATGGAGGATGAGGTCAAGTCAGTTAGCCCATCGTGACAAATTCACCAAGAATTTATCACGATGGTTTCCAGAGGGTACCGCGTGGGGGTCAACCTGACATGGTAATAAACGGTTGCTAGTTAACCACGTATGTAGTATAAAAAATATCTATCATGTTAACTATCGTGTGACGCACCATTAATTAAAAATGGTAAAGTCAATAATCATGTAACCTGAAACGGAACGACAGAGGCCAGAGCCAAAGTAATCTATGTGACATTGACAAGTGGATGACGTATGATTGAACGTAAGCAGCGGGAGTTTTGGAGCGAAAAAGTTGGAGTGTATATATTATTATAAAAACAAATAAGAAATAGGTAATTGTGAATATTGTAGGCATTGAGGTATTTCTCTCCCTGACTAACCGGTATTACGCCTAAGTCGTCAGGATACTAGTGATTATAAAAGTTCAGAAGCGGTACCAATCCCGCCTACAAATTCGACTGTAAGGTAATTCTGACTAGAAGTTGTGGTAAGTGAATTTACGTTAATAACACGCATACATTTAAACGCAGTATCTCACTTGTTTTATTGAACTTTTGGATGAATTGCTTTCTACATATTAAATAGATTTAGTATGTACGATAACTTGCGAGAGTAATGACATGACATGTAGCACGATATTGAGGTATACAATATACCTAAGAAAGAAGTATTATGAATACATTAAGTATAAAACAACATGGATAGCTAATTAGTTTAAAATACAGAGTAACTATTGTTATGTTATTAATGCCTATGATAGAGTATGATAGGATATCAACAGATTAGAAACAGTTACATTAACTATGTTGACATACAGGTTGAACATGAGAACACATACCATGTTATACATATAAACAGTGTAATGGTATTGCTGAGTTTGTTGCTAATTCACAGTAAATTAGTCAAACTTACTGTTCAGTTTTGTGTGTTTGTTCTACGTGAATTGAATTGAAGAATTGTTATTATTTCTTTACATAGGTACACATATACGTTTGATGATCCCATTTCAGATAAATGACAATCACAGGCATAGTCCAGGTATATGTCTTGATTGTGGTTATAGTCCCAAATTGAGATACTGTCATATATATATATTATATTGGTTGATACTTTGATATGTGTTTATTAATGAATTAATAAAGCATATTAATATAGATAGACACAGTATATTGTTGACATAAACTAATACAAGCTACATAACATGTTATATTTCATAATATTACATATTAAAGACATTTTAGATGCTATCTCATGATTAGCTGTGAAGCTCTCAGTGAAAATAGTACTTAACTCTGATAGTACAATTATTATATTTATTTCTTGCTGTGTTTTGAATTTTATAAATGTATATATATATATATATATAGCAATGGCTAACAATTGGTAGTAAACTCCAATGTTAAAAACCGAATAACTGTAAACTATTATTATTAATAGTTCCTTATTTAATTATTAATTAGTATAAAATCCAATTGAGATCTATTAGGATCCTCAAGGTTATCATAATCATATGATATTGATTATTAATGTGTTGAAAAAGCACCTAGAGATGATATCCAATTCCTCAAAGGTGTCATATTATGCTGGAATTATATATTATACGTATGCTCATATTGAATGTATTATATGTTTGAGCAATTGGTTCACTTCTTTGATGCTTCTCTTGAAATTCATTAGAATGGCCCTTAGCAGCCATTGTTGATCAATAAAGGTACTTAAAGGTCCTGTACAGGTACCTGTAGCTATGTACATTTGTCATTTGAGACAATGTTTAGTAAGTGATTGTTGGAATTTATAAGCACCCAATTAATATGTGACATGTTAGAAAGTGATAGATTACAGGTAAGACTATTCTTACATGGTTCAGTTTTGTAAACTATGAAGTTGTCTTTTAACCTAAAGAAAAGCTTTTGGTAAAGCCAGAAATTAATGTTGTTGGCTCTTGATTGTATTATTGATTGTACAAGAAACCTCTTGAATTTTCTAAACAATACTTGAGCAACAAGTTTGTCTTTAAATTTACTATTAGTGTTATGAATATGAATAAAAGTTTTTGGAAATAAGTTAATATTTGTGTACATACAGAATGTTTGGATATATATATTGAGTCGCAACAGTGAGAGTATTTGCCTTTTGATGAGTTATAACTCTCCATACAGTAAATTGCACAAAATGTGAATATGTACAACATAAGACAATTGTTATCACAATAATGAAAATAGACTATTGTAATATATTGCAATGTATTGCTATATTGTCCAATCTTGTGTACTGCATAAGCTAATGAACTGAAGATTTGCTGCAAGGATCTGAGCTTAAGTTATCCATTGAGTTTTATTATTTAGTGTCATTTGTAGAATGACAGTACTATGAAACTATAAAGTGGACAGATTCATTGTTAAATCTATATTGGAATTGAAATGTCAACCAAGGAGGAAATCATAATTGTTTAAATTCAAATTGTATTATATATTTGTGAAGTACAGATAATAAAAAAATATATAGAATATATTATTGAATATTAATATAAATAAATGTATATCAGAAGATGATAATAACTGATTTAAAGCATTCATGAGTTAATAATGAACTCATCTTGAAGTTAGGACATGGATTGTGTCAAACAGTGTGGTCTAGAATTGTGAAATTTGGATAATAAACTTTATAATTCAGATATTATGGCAGGAAAATGGAAATAAATGAGTGCATAGCACTCTTTTGTAGTATATAGGTATGGACAGATGGGAGAGAATTAAGTGAATACATGTAAACTGTGATATGGTGAAATAGAGGAGAAAGGAAAAATTGGATACTATTTTTAAATGGTTTATGTAACTTACCTTTTATGTATTTGTATACTACAGGATTATAAAATATTTTATGATTTGACTAATGAAGTTTCTGTATATAAATTAGTTATTATTAAATGGTTTATGTAACTTACCTTTTATGTATTTGTATACTACAGGATTATAAAATATTTTATGATTTGACTAATGAAGTTTCTGTATATTAATTAGTTATTATTAAATAGTCTCTGTGGGAGGCAATGTTAAGATATTCAAAGTACATAAGCTTTAAAATTATTATAGAGGAAAATTATGAGACACAGACAGACAAGATTGTTAGGAAAGTAAAGAGATATGGATATTCTAGAAAACTTTGCTGATGACCTTGGTAATGTGGTTATTAATAGGCTGCATAACTTTCCATGCATGGAAATTCGTTCCCATTCTATACGACCGTTATATATTTATGAGAATTCCTGATTGTTGGTGTTTTATGCTATGCCTTATAAGCATGTGGTATGTTTTATTTAATATAACTTTGTTACCAAAGAGGATGAGACTGAAGTTAGTCAGTTTTATGAAGATAGCACTCCTATACTGTGCCACACTTCCAATTATCTTCTGTGAATCTACTGTACTGTAGAGGACAGTGCATGGCGATTTCGATATAGCTATGACAGGAATATATAAAAAAAAAAAAAAGAAGAATAGGAAAAATCCTCAATATCTTGTGAACACAAGTTAATCACTGCAAATGTAACTTAGATTGAAAGTGAGATGTTGGTATCTGTTGGGATGAACAGTGATTCACAAGCACAGTATCAGTATAATTTATAGAAGAAAAAAATATATAAATAGCAATGATTCAAAAGAAGATTGTATCATATGTACAGGTATAAATACATATAGTAATGCCTATTTAACATTTAAATAGTATTGTGATTGATTGGATTGTATGACGCCATATAATGAAATGAAAAATTTATAAGTCAAGAGACCAGTGATAGCCAAAAAGAATATATATATACATATAAGAAAATGGCAGAGACGACAGACAAAAGAAAAGTAGGACAGCAGAAAAAAAAAGATAAGCAGATGACATAAGAAAAAAAAAAAAGGAAACAGCAGGAAAAGACTGGATGCAAACTTCCATAGGGAGAGACGTGGATAGTCAGTATGGACGAGCTGCTTTATGAATATGGATACTGGCGTAATTTATAACATTTTTATATGGTTTACTGATGGATAATAAACTACTTTATGAATAGCATATATGTAGAATGAAAAATAAATACTGCATGGTCTAAGTTGTAAGTTTTACATGTTATAGAGAAGTATTTGTTGAGAATATGTTGCGAGCTGAGCCATTGTTCTTTAATTATAATGGTATTATAGTGAATACAAATTTAAGAAGCACAGGTAGTTAAAAAAAAAAAAATTGTTTGTTGTTAAATGTATGAGCATTAAAGTTTTGAAAAGTGTACATGGGTATACTAGATTTAAGTCGAAAGGATCCTATTGAACCTATAACTGTTTTAAGAGACCTTTATATCCAATGCAAATAAAATGAGAGAGAATATAAGTAGTGGAAGTAAGGCTATATCTGTAAATTTAATCCCAGGAATATATAAGAAAAGTTACTAGAGGATATAAATGAAAGTTAAGATATAAGAAAGTTAAATATTGTTAAGGATTACAGTTTACAGTTATAAATTACTGTTGTAGATGGTTTTGCCAATTTTATTAATTTCTAATTAACCTTTGTTAAATCTTGAGATATTGTATCTATTAAGATTTTAATTGATTAAAAAAAAAAAAGAAAGAGAATAATCGAAGCGTATAATGCTAAATTAACGAGCATGTAAGAATTGTTGGTATACATGTTGACTCAATTGACTTGAATATGAGATTGGATGTGTTGTATTTAGACAATTGTAACTTTTGACATAATTGTTGAGTTGAAGTAAAATAAAAGTGTTAACTAAGGCTTTTAATAGTGAACTCATCGACATATAAGAATTGATGTTGTCACTTGCATAGCATACGAGAACGGATGTATTAAATAAGTGAGGGCGTTTTAATGTTGAATTGTACAAAATTACAGGTGTAGAGATATTGGAAGTTTATAATAATAACGGTGATGTTGTTTTCAAATATTTGGTTGATATTCATCAGATAAATAAGATTGAATTAAATTTAAAGCGTTGTCTTTGACGACGACGGAAGTTAAAATTTTTATAAGTAATGATCAACGCAATCAAATGCTGGGCATTTGATTCCATAGATTAGTCTGAGCACCTATGTGCACTTGTATGTGTGGCTGAACGCCCTTTGGAGAAATCGGATTGACTATTGTACTAACTAAATAGTTTAAATTGAAATTAATTCTTTCAGAACTGATTTTATGTGTCTTGAATTTAAATATAACTAATGGCTTGATAACATAGTCTGCTAGTAAGCAGAAAGTTACAGCCGCAATACGCAGAATATTTTAGAAAATGTGTTGTAATTAATGGGAAATTAGAAGAGGTGCTAATTTATAGAACCCAGACACCGTATCCAGACACTTTAGAAATATTATGAATAAAGCGCTCGAGGTGTACAAGATAGTTACACTGCAAGATTGTAGTAAGGACGATCACAAGGTAAAATTTGATACACCTCGATGGAAAATAGTCGGTAAATATACGCGGTGAAGAGTTGTACATGAACGAATAGATCTGAAAGATTAAGGAATGCTAGTGATACAATGATGAGTTACAATCGATGACAAGCTGAATTATGAGCAAAATGGCTAATAGAACGGGCGGTTGATATGACAATGAAAAATGATTTGCAATACTTCGATGAAATTATGAGATTAATATAATAATCATATGACTATGAATACGATTTATGGATTTTAAGGTAAATGATGGTGATTTAGATTTGATGATATACTGATGAGATGATTGCGCTGATGCGGCTGATGGTTCCGTATACGTTAGTTCACGGAGAAAATGGGGATCCGCGTGTGCTCAATGCGACGTACAACGAACGACTCGCTTTTTGTTGATGCTACTCAAGATTTGGTAGATAATAATAGGAGTAGGGTATGTGGTAGAAATATATTGCAAGTCGTTCAGAAATTGATAGATATATATCAACCAGATATATAATTCGAATTTGGTACATAATTAAATTGAATTAACTTATGATTAAATGTTATAAAGTCCTTTAAAGCGTTGGAGAAATAGTAAAATGGAACCAGGAAATCCAGTTCTTAAAGAAATGTAATAGAATAAAAAGTAATAGTAAAATTTGATGGGAGTGCATATAACCCATAGTTGAGTTGCAATGTAGAGCACTTGAGGCTGAAGTAAAAATAGCATAGTACCATAAAGAATATGACTAGTTGGAGGCCGTAACTCCTTGCGTGCGCAAGCAGTGAATGCCTCATTGAGAAAATGATCAGTTGTTAAATATTTGATGTGTTTCAGTTGGAGGCCGTAGTTCCTTGTGGCGGCAAGCGGTGGCTGAGTCTAATGAGAATCTGACCAGTTTGAGGCCGTAGCTCCTTGTGTGGGCAAGCGGTGGCTGAGTCTAATGAGAATTTGACCAGTTTGAGGCCGTAGCTCCTTGTGCGGGCAAGCGGTGGCTGAGTCTAATAAAATCCAGATCTGTTGAGACCGTAGCTCATAGTGGGCAAGCGGTGGCATTTTTTTTAATGTTTTGTTTTAACAGGTATTTCACTAATTAGCTAGGCAGCCGTGTTTGCAGAGATGCTGACTAGTACCTGGTGTGAAAAATTAAGTGATACAACTTAAGGCGGAAAAATATAACGAAGACTGAAGCCATGATGTTGAAATGTAATGTGTAGTTGTCAGTGGCAACTTTCATATTTTAAGTATGTAAAGTATCTCAAACTAAATTTTATATGATTTTAATTTTATTATATTACCCGATGTTAACTGTTATGATAATATCGAATGAGGCCCTTCGATAACGTTGGATGGCCGAAGTGGCTACGAATACCATCGATTAAATATAAAGTGAATAGTAGGCTTACTAAACTCACGTTCGTTTAACGAAAGTTGGTAATTCGTTTTATGGAGATTGCGCAGGGTTTTGCAACGGACTCCCGGAGTCTGTACTCAATTTGCCAGAAAAAGAAATCAAATGTGTCATAAAATATTTTCTTTGTAAAAAAAAAAAAAAGGCTTATTATAAAATTGAAGAATTTATAAATGTCATCATTTATAAATCAGTGTTTTTTAGAAAATATCTAACTTGAAATTCATAGCGCTGTCAATGTTGTTTGATTGAACGGATATTAAGTGCGTAGCGGTTTTTATGTTGATTGCCGCATGCCTAATCCTTGTTGTTAATTAAATATAAGTAAATCAATATTTATTTAAAGGAGCAACACACAGGTTTCTTGTTTATTCTTCTTGTGATGAAACTGCGTTCCGAATGAGCGATAGATTCAAAAAACTTGACTACTCAAGGGTGCTTGTGTTGAGTTTATTTGAATAAAGATTATTTCTATTTCACATTAATCAGTCAAATGAACAGTGGGTTTTGGTTTATGTTAAACTGGTGTTGTAAAGAAAATTGAGATCAGTATCTACAATCATTTATAGTCCCCTGAATGTACAGGGTTCAAAGGATGCAATAGATTACTTGACCAGTGAGCTGATGGTATTATTAAGTAAATCATAACTGAAATTCAATGAATTATGTTATATTAAAATAATTCTCTGGTAAATCAAGAGTATCGTCGAAGTAAAATAGTAGTAGTAGTATTGAGGGTATTAGAACCACTTGAATAATATTGACCTGTTATTTTCTATTGGTTAGGTGAAGGCAGGCAGCGATTTTGTTCTAATTTTATGTCACGAGAATATTACTTTCCCTTTATATTTTTTTTCTCTATATATGTAGGTAATTAAGTTTTACCTTTTGTAATGTGATATGTTAAATTTATCTGTTAAAATATTCATGACGTGAAATGTCAAGTTCTATTTTGGAGGTATAAAAAAAAAAATGCAATGTTCATAAGATCGGAAACTTACATTGTGATGGTGATATGTTACATACAGTCTGACTCATAGAGGTCAATCACCGCCAAATAATTGTTTGTTACTCTAAAAGGTTGTTCATGTTTTTGGGTGATTTGGATTATGTAAATTAATATATGTTATGTTATATTTTGTGCATTTCTGAATGCATGCTGAAACTTAGCTCTGTTAGTATTGATTTTAGATTGTAAACCTTTGACAGTATACTAAGATAGTCAATGTAATGAAAGTAATGTATATCTTTAGTTTATTTAATTTAGTATTTGTTATATGATCCTGTAGACACTATATCCTTTGATAAGCATGACTACGCTCATCAGTTACCTATGTGTCTGGGCCAGACACTATTGCAGGATGGCCGACTGTTAACTATCGTGTGACGCACCATTAATTAAAAATGGTAAAGTCAATAATCATGTAACCTGAAACGGAACGACAGAGGCCAGAGCCAAAGTAATCTATGTGACATTGACAAGTGGATGACGTATGATTGAACGTAAGCAGCGGGAGTTTTGGAGCGAAAAAGTTGGAGTGTATATATTATTATAAAAACAAATAAGAAATAGGTAATTGTGAATATTGTAGGCATTGAGGTATTTCTCTCCCTGACTAACCGGTATTACGCCTGGTTGCGCCATATAACATTACATTTTTGTTTATCATTGTATAATTATTATTAGTAATAGTTTGTTCAAATAAATAATTTAGCGTGGTACGAAACGTTAATTTTCTAAGGATTGGCACTACACTAATTCCTTTATCCTCTCCTATTCCCGCACATACCTTTGTTTTAAGTGCGAGCGAGAAGATTCGCTTGTATCGAAAGTGACATATCGCGCTCGCGCGTCACTGTAAAATTGAACGCTGAAGTTGACATTGAATTCCCGCCTTGATCGCGCTTAAGATCAAGTTTTTTTTGTAATTCGTGATAATTACTAAACATTTTAATCCACCGCATCGCTCTAGTGTGTTTAAGACCATTGTGTTTGTGCCATTGTTGTGAAGCAAGTAGCTGGGACCTGGAGACACCGATAGCCGCCGCACTGCAACCTACAATTCAAAGGTACTGTGCCTCCTTCCTTACCAGAACTGTCTTTCTTTGTGTTCCATCCTCACAAGCAGTTCTCAATCACCAACCTAACAGTGTATCGTGTCAATCCACGTACCCGTCAGATTATTTAGATACAGTCCACTTAAATCAAAATCAAACAATATTTATTTCACCCGCGCCGCCATTATTTTAGTGGTCCATTTCGAGCCGAATATTGTAATTATTTGGTTAAACCACACTAGATATTTCATTTCTAGGTATATTTCGTACAAACGCATACAATTAATTTGTATTTTACTACATCATTTTCTTTATTTCGTTATATCGATGTTTCTAGAATCTCGTAGGTACATGTAGGTACAACTACCTGATAGATTCATATCAAATTCCGTGTCAACTCAATTTCGCATCGTAAGTAATAGTAGGTATTTACGATTTGTTGTAATACTCCCGCATTGTTTTAACCTAACTATAGGTAAAACAACTTTATTTTTGTAGTCACCGCATTTATATTCGTAGTTATCAATTACTTTCGCGCCATTGTAGGTAGTCTATCTACCTACATATTGATATCCTCAGGCCCCCTTAGGGTAGGCTGAGACGCATACGATATTATAGCTTAATATTATCGCTTTCTACCGGTCTACTATTGAATAGGTTAGCGGCATAGACTTTGAATTTAGTTCGCTGTAATAAACAAGACGTTGCTTACGCTGTAATAAACAGACATCGCTTTGTTTAATATAAATATTTGACAGATTCTTATCACGAGTACGTTGTGGTTTATTATTTCGTATTTTAATTGTAAGTACATTGTGTACTGCCGGCTCTCATTGCACCGCACCGCACCGCACCGCACCGCACCGTACCGTACCGCACCGCACGTAACTTGTGTAGGTATTTATCTGTTCTCCACCGCACCGCTTTCTTATATATTTATTAGTACAAACAAGTTTTTGTATTTATAGGTTGTTCATCATGTCGGATGTCAATCAGTTACCCCTGTTACTCGCTAAAAAGGATTTAATGTTTTCTCGCATACAAAGTATTACAGATAGGACTCATAATCTTTCTAGTGAATATGAAAGAGAAACATTCTTGTGTGAGATCGAAACAGTTGACAAATTACGCTCGGATTTCGAAACTATGTTAGATAAAATAAATACTTTAGAATCTAAATTGAATCCTAAATATGTTATTAATTATCAACCGCTCATGGCATTTGATGATTTGTATTGCCGTATAAAACGAGCCGCAAGATCGCTAGAGGTACCGCCTGATGTCAAACATCATCAGCATAATAGGGATGAGGACAGGCCTCGTCTGCCCCCTACCAATTCCGGAATACTCAGGAGATCTGAGATCCTGGTCTTTATTCTATACAGCTTACAAAAGCATAGTTCATGACAATCCTAGATTGTCAGATTCGGAAAAATTACATTATTTGATGGGTAAACTGACAGGTAAAGCTCGTTCTGTATTTGCCGGTATAAACCCTTGTTCTGAAAATTATAAGGTCATTTTAGATGCTTTAATTAGTAAGTATGAAGATAAGAGACTGCTCGCATCATCATACCTAGATCAAATATTCGAAATGAAGCCCTTTCATTCATCAAATATAAATAATTTAGAACAATTTCTCGATAAATTCGCAACTTCAATATCCGCGTTAAATAACTTAAAAATTAATAATCTTTCGGATTTTATATTTTTGTATACCGCGTTAAAGAAATTAGATTCCGAAACCGCCCGCGCTTTCGAACTAGATAAACGGGGATCCGACATCCCATCTTTCGATACATTAGTGTCATTTGTGCGCGATCACATTAAAATATTGCAACGCACTTCTTCAAGCAACCAAGAAGTTACTAAGAAAGTTGTCGATCGTCGTATGGATGCGGCATCGAAAGTTATGCAACATAAATCTACATACTCTTATACTACAACCGCTAATCCGCAGCCTAAGTGCTCATTGTGTAACATACAACATGAACATTTATATAAATGTCCAGGTTTTCGAAATTTAACGCCTAATGATCGTTTCCGATTTGTTAAATCTAATTCCTACTGTATTAATTGTCTAAGTAAAAATCACCGTGTATTTAATTGTAACTCAAATAGTCGATGTCACAAATGTGACTCAAAACATCATACTATGCTCCACTTTGAGCATAGTAATGCCACCTCCACCGCGAACATACTCAGTGGTAGTTCGGTCACAGCGACTACGTCACGCGTAGTGGATCTATCGTCGCACTCGTCGCACACGCAGCCCGCTGTTGGTGGCGGCGGCGGCGGCCGACCGGCTCCTTGCACGGACCGCGCCCCGCACTCACCCCCGCCGACACCCGTCGTATCCCGCGCATCGGAAGACGTAGCATTATGCACGTTATCAGACAATGTTAATAAAAATATGCCTCGCGTACCTACTACAGTATTGTTAGCCACCGCTCGTGTTTTAATGATCGATAGAGACGGTAACGAACATTATATTAGAGCATTATTGGACAGTGCTTCTCAAAGTAATTTTGTAACTAGGGATTGTTGTAATCGCTTGGGATTGCAATGTATACAGAATACAACCTTTTCGATTAAAGGTATAGGAGGGACAACAAAGGCCACACAGGGTTCTGTACATATAAAATTCTTTTCACGGTTTAATCGTAATATTAAATTTGATATGGAATCCTTAGTTGTAGATAAAATAACCGAACGTTTACCGACTGTTAGTGTCGATATTTCATTATTTTCAAATTTTAAAAATTTGCCTTTAGCCGATGATAGTTACGCTACTCCTGGGAACATTGACATGTTAATCGGTGCCTCAATTTTCCCGCATTTAATATTGTCCCGTAAGGTTAAAGGTCAACCCGCATACGTCTCGCCGTATGCTATTGAGACCGTATTAGGCTTTGTTATTGTAGGTTCAGCTCCCGCTAGATCAAATACCGATACTTCCGTGTCTAATATGTTAGATAATTGTAATTACACTACCACCGCGCATTGTTGTGTTACCGAACCCACGATGGAATCCGTTCTATGTAGATTCTGGGAAATGGAAGAGGTGAATGTTGCACCGATTCTCAGCCCGGACGACAAGGAGTGTGAAGCTATTTATGCTGGCACTACCACTCGCGAGGACGACGGTCGTTATACCGTCGCGCTTCCCTTCAAGGGTAATGCACATTCTCTTGGCGACTCGCGTCGATTAGCCGAGAAATGTTTCTTTTGTCTCGAACGCAAAATGCAGGCTTCGCCTGAACTCAAGCAAGCCTATGATGACGTCATTACGGAGTATTTAGATAAGAGTTATATTTCACCCGCACCCGTTAATGATGATAGTAATGCTCCTTCGTATATAATACCGCACCATGGAGTTATTCGAAAGGATAAACTCACGTCTAAATTGCGCGTCGTACTCAATGCTAGCGCTAAAACTAGCACGTCCGTATCTCTCAACGATCTTCTTTATAATGGACAGAATTTACAACGCAATTTATTTGATATTATAGTTAACTTCAGATTATTTTCAGTAGCTCTCTCTGCCGATATTAGGCAAATGTTTCTTTGCATTCGTATTAGAGAGAGTGACCGCAGATTTCAACGCATATTGTATAGATTTTCGCCTGACGAACCTCTCCAGGTTTATCAGTTTAATCGCGTTTGTTTTGGACTCAAATCGAGTCCGTTTCTTGCACTGCGTACTATTAAGCAGTTAGCCACCGACGAAGGCGAATCGTTCCCAAAAGCTAAGGAAGCGGTTCACACCGGTCTGTACATGGATGATTTAGTATATTGTCTAGATAGTGAAGATGAGGCTATCGTCACAGCTGCTGAGATCATCTCACTCATGAAGGCCGGACAATTTGATCTTGTCAAATGGACGAGCAATTCGCAAGTAGTTTTAAATTCCATTCCGTCAACACATCGACTTTCGTCGGTCGTAGAATTCGATGTGTCTGATACGCATAAAATTCTGGGTCTGTGCTGGTCTCCTAGCTCAGATTTATTTAGTTTAAAAATTTGCACGCCCGCTGAAAAGTGTACAAAACGCACCATTTTATCTTGTGTCGCAAGATTGTGGGATGTAATGGGTTTCGTAGCACCCGTTATATTATTTGCCAAACTTCTTGTCAAAGAGTTATGGTTATGCAACTGCGATTGGGACGACGCCCCCCCGGAAGTTATCGTCAGACAATGGTCACGTTTCAGGGATGAGCTCCCCAGTCTAGATCAAATTAAATTACAGCGCCATGTTGACATCACAAAACGTAGTGTGGTGAACATCATTGGCTTCGCAGACGCTAGTGAAAAGGCTTATGGTGCTGTTGTGTACTTCCACGTCGAGAATGATGGTGTGAGTACTGTGCATCTTATAAGTGCAAAATCTAAGGTTGCTCCCCGCAAGGTCGTGTCGTTGGCCCGACTCGAACTTTGCGCAGCGCTTTTGCTCGCTAATTTAATTAATAATATTGTTACCGCTGTTAACAACCGCTATCCAATTAAGGCAATACACGCATTTTCTGATTCAACAGTTGCTTTATGTTGGATCCACGCATCGCCCCACAGGTGGGATACTTTTGTCGCGAATAGAGTTTCTAAAATTCAATCTCTGCTTTCACCGCACAATTTTTATCACGTGTCTGGTTCGGACAATCCAGCCGACTGTCTATCGCGAGGGCTTACTCCTGCCCAAATAATTCACCACCCCCTATGGTTCAACGGCCCGCAGTGGGCTAAATCCACCTTTTCGGAATGGCCAGTCACCACTTTCAATCCTTCTGCTGTTATGGACCCGCCTGAGGAGAAGAAACTCTCCTTTGTTACTCGTACACCGCCAGAAGAATCGGTTTTCATCGCTCTGGCAAATCGCTTTTCTTCTTGGTCCAAGCTTCTTCGCTGCGTAGTTTATGTCTGTCGTTTCGCAAAATTATTAACCCCGCTAAAATTCATAACCGCAGCAGATTTAGATTACGCAGAACTTGTAATCCTTCGAGAATTACAGGCTTTGTATTTTCATGGGGAAATTAACAATTTACAAAATGGAAAATTTTGTTCCCGATCACTTCAGCGACTCAAACCCTTCATTCTAGAAGGTATAATTAGAGTCGGTGGTCGTTTGAGAAATTCGAACTTGAATTTTGATCAGAAACACCCTATTGTTCTTCCCCGGAAACATCATATATTGGATTTATTAGTAGACTATCACCATAAAGTTAATTGTCATGCTGGTCCTGATTTACTGATGTCTATTTTAAGGCAGAAATATTGGATTTTATCTGCCCGCAACTTGATTCGCCACAGAGTGCACAAATGTGTACCTTGTTTTAAACTTCGTCCGAAATCGACATTTCCAGAAATGTCAGATCACAAACCCTGTCGTGTTCTTGAAACATTAAAACCATTCATGCACACAGGTACCGATTATGCTGGTCCTTTCAAAATAACTATAACACGTGGTCGTGGCATACGGTCTACTAAAGCTTATATTTGTTTATTCGTTTGTTTAACAACCCGCGCCGTCCATATAGAATTGGCAGGAGATTTAAGTACAGCAAGTTTCATGTCAGCTCTTAAACGGTTTTTATCTCGTCGTGGTCCTGTAGCTCATATCTACTCCGATAATGGCACTAATTATATTGGAGCAAAACGCACGCTTTCGGAACTTCACGCATTTTTGAGCTCTAAACATTTTAACACCGAATTTGCGCACGTCTTGTCAGAAAACCGCCTGACTTGGTTTCTCAACACTCCCGCTGCTAGTCACTTCGGAGGTAACTGGGAGACTAATATAAAAAGTTTGAAAACGCATTTGTTCAGGGTCGTTGGGGTTCAAGTTTTATCATTTGAGGAAATGATTACGGTACTCACGCAAGTAGAGGCAATCATGAATACTCGACCATTATGTCGGACTTTATCTAATGATCCGTCAGAGCCGCTTGCACTAACACCCGCACATTTTTTAAATTTTACTCCGTTGAAATATTTGCCCGCCGCAGAAATAGCTGACAGTTCTTTGATTTCACGCCACGCATTATTAGACAGATTAGTGCAAACGTTCTGGAAGCGATGGAGAGCGGAGTACCTGCACACATTACAATCTCGCGAAAAATGGAATACGCCCGTCAATCAGATGACTGTCGGAACTGTTGTAATTGTACGTACTGAAAACGCGCCACCACTTCATTGGCCTTTAGGGGTTATTGAAGAGGTCTTTCCGACTTCTGACGGCGTAATTCGGGTTGTTCGTGTAAAAACTGCAACCGGCTCCTATTTGCGCCCGGTTGTACGTCTGTGCCCCTTACCTAGACATTAGTTTTAGTTAATACGAGTTCTAGGTTAAGGTTTAGTTTATTTTAAGTTTCTATTTTTACTTTGAAGGCGTCCCTTCAAGGCGGGGGGAATGGTTGCGCCATATAACATTACATTTTTGTTTATCATTGTATAATTATTATTAGTAATAGTTTGTTCAAATAAATAATTTAGCGTGGTACGAAACGTTAATTTTCTAAGGATTGGCACTACACTAATTCCTTTATCCTCTCCTATTCCCGCACATACCTTTGTTTTAAGTGCGAGCGAGAAGATTCGCTTGTATCGAAAGTGACATATCGCGCTCGCGCGTCACTGTAAAATTGAACGCTGAAGTTGACATTGAATTCCCGCCTTGATCGCGCTTAAGATCAAGTTTTTTTGTAATTCGTGATAATTACTAAACATTTTAATCCACCGCATCGCTCTAGTGTGTTTAAGACCATTGTGTTTGTGCCATTGTTGTGAAGCAAGTAGCTGGGACCTGGAGACACCGATAGCCGCCGCACTGCAACCTACAATTCAAAGGTACTGTGCCTCCTTCCTTACCAGAACTGTCTTTCTTTGTGTTCCATCCTCACAAGCAGTTCTCAATCACCAACCTAACAGTGTATCGTGTCAATCCACGTACCCGTCAGATTATTTAGATACAGTCCACTTAAATCAAAATCAAACAATATTTATTTCACCCGCGCCGCCAACGCCTAAGTCGTCAGGATACTAGTGATTATAAAAATCAATTAATTTAATTTTCCGATAATCACGCAAATAAAAGTGATATTGCGGGAATGAAATAAAATACAGAGCATACAGCGAGCACGGCAGAGCGTCAGTTAGAGGTAGGTATGTATCTAATGTCACAAGAACTCAAACAAGTTTCCTTAGGAAGAATATGATCCACTGAAAGGTGTGGCTGCATCTGAGATTTCATAGCGGCTAGCTTTCTTCACTACAATTGGTGCGTGACACAACTGGCCGCCGTCGCCGTATAACTAAATTAGTAAATGCACCATTCATTCGTAATTGGTTCTTATTACAATTTTTTGCATCACACTATACTTCTCGTTAGAGATGTGTTATCTGGAGTTAACTCGAGTTGCACATAATTCGAGTTAACTCGAGATGAATTCTGCCAACTCGAGTTGGAAGAATTCAACTGGTAAATGAATGAATCAAGTGAAAGAACGAGGGCATGATTCTGTCATCGAACTGACAATTACATGAAATTTTCCCATTATTTCATATCATACAATTTTCACTCGTCATAAATATTTCGATATTGATTTGAGGTTCTTATCATTTTTTTTCGCATATTCGTTATATTATGTTATCAATAAAATGCGTTCCATAAGTCCTTCCGCGACTTTAAAGTGTCATTTCTGCTCGCCCCCTAAAGTTCGGTAAAGCTTTCAAGGCTAGCTGCGCCCGAAAACATTAGAATTATTCGAATAAATAAAAAAAACTTTTTATTCCAAGTAACTCGAGTTAACTCGAGTCATGTTTATTACGAGTTAGCACATCTCTACTTCTCGTAACATGATACCACTCTGGGACTGTTTATACACTTAGATTATAACTAACTAAATAATATATACAATAACAGAGTCTAACTTGACGTGGCTTAGAAAGTGATTAGTGCAAATCCACATTAAATACTATTTCACGGTTTTGCTCATGACCTTGCTTTTTATAGGAACGACAAACGCGCTGAAATTTAAATAAAAAAAACTGACTGATAACCTGCTAGCAACCATAGCAGAATGTAAATATATTTATGAACAGTAGCACGTCGTCATTGATTACAAAGAAGTAATATATTTAAGCTGGTGTATGCTAATCACGAGGTATCTATACATATAAATAAAATTGGACTGTCTGTTTGTAATATTGAAATAACCGTTTTTTACTACATACATATGAATATAAATACGGTACATACACCAAAATAACATTTTTTACAATTTTTGTCTGACTGTCGGTCTGTTTAATCCGTCTAATCTCTGATATGGCTGGATCGATTTTGACGGGACTTTTATTGGTATGTAGCTGATGTAATAAGGAGTAACTTAGGCTACTTTTATTTTAGAAAAAAATCTTTTTTTTAGAATAATAAAGTTAAATTCCATGCGGACGAAGTCGCGGGAACATCTAGTAAGGAATAAAATTGGATCTGGTACAACTCTAAGTATAAGATTTTACATATACCACTCCTACACTAGTACCCAAAACACAAGCTGTGCCGAGCTCAGGACTAGATGGCGCTGTGTCAATTGTCCTGAGATTATTATTATTACAGTGTGTGTGTGTGTGAAAAAAAAGCAATCAAATATGATTACAGCTAATTGCAGACAGACATACACAGGATGTGTGTGAAAGAAAGCAATCAAATATGATTAAAGGTAGTTGGCTAATTGCAGACGGACAAAGAGAAAAGAAGAAAAAAGGAAAAAACCACGGCGTGTAAATATACTAAAGGTCAAAACGGAATATTGTAAAAAAATATAGACAAGATAAAATCTGGCTACTTTGCACGTGGAAGGGAACGACAGCGACACTTTAGTGATTATTAAAAAGGACTTGTATCCAGAGCCGTAAAATATTAAATAAATAATAAAAAAAAATTGTGAAATGTGCCGCTGTATGTAAGTCATCTGAATAAATATTTTGATAGATTACACCTAAGCGTCTCGGAATATCGCCACCATAAAACCTCAATTATATATGACCAACTTGCAAAAATAAAAGCAATCACTTATTGCAGAAAATTGGGCCATATTTATCTATATATATAAAAATGAATTGCTGTTCATTAGTCTCTCTGTAAGTCATCTGTCATAATAAATATTTTGATAGATTACACCTAAGCGTCTCGGAATCTCGCCACCATAACACCTCAATTCTATATGACCAACTTGCAAAAAGAAAAGCAATCACTTATTGCAGAAAATTGGGCCATATTTATCTATATATATAAAAATGAATTGCTGTTCGTTAGTCTCGCTAAAACTCGAAAACGGCTGAACCGATTTAGCTAAATTTTGTCATGAAATATTCGTGGAAGTCCAGGGAAGGTTTAAACGGTCGTAAAACATGTAGAAATTGCATGTAAAATAGTAAAAACAACCATTTTATTTTCCCATACTAATGGCTGATACCTGTAAACCAGGGTGCGTTCAGAAATTTATTGCATAGAAACTTCAAGAAACATATTATCATCATCATCATCATCATCAGCCCACTGCAGTCCACTGCTGGACATATTATAAAATATACAAAATATATAGATATATTTATAAAATACTTGTTGTTGTAATAAATGTAAGGTACATTTAATGTTAATGTATGTTAATGTTCCAGTGATTTAAACTATTAAAAAATTTACAAATAGATCCTATAAAGTATAGTTGCATTGTATAATATTTATTTATTTATATCTCACTTCAACTTTTACAATAGAATGATTTGTTTTGCCTAAAAAAGGAATGTCTGGCCAAAAGATTAGTTATCCTAATCATTACGTAGTACAAAACAAAGTCGCTGTCGCTGTCTGTCCGTCGTTTTGCTTAAATCTTTAAAAGTATGCAACAGATTTTGTCTTTTAAATAGATAGAGTGATTCAAGAAGACGGTTCATATATATATATAATACATGTACACCCGTGCGAAGATGGGGTGAGTACGATGAACAACATATCCTAAGAATATTTAATTGTATATTAACAAATCTGATTATGTCATAAGGTTAATGGCAGATAAGAAGAGATATAAAACATATCTCACAACAATTAAAGATATAAATATTCTCTCATAGTTCTCTCTGTGGTATGGTAGTTTATTACTGTGTAACTTCAAATAGTGGATTTAACAAATCATGTTCTAATTTGAAGAGTATGGTAGGCTGGTGACATGACTGTCTGATGATCTTATATCTTAGTCCTCACCAAAGACTGATAGATCAATTAATGAAATACATATTAACACTCATTTATACATATAAATAAAATTGGAGTGTCTGTTTATAATATTGAAATAACCATTTTTTACAATTTTTATCTGTCTGTCTGTTTGTTCCGGCTAATATCTGAAATAGACGGACAGATTTTGACGGGATTTTTTTTGGCAGGTAGCTGATGTAATAAGGAGTAACTTAGGCTACCTTTAGTGTAGAAAAATAAAGTTAAATTCCATGCAGACGAAGTCACGGGAACAGCTAGTAATACATTCATATAATTTGGTGCAATAATAGCCACTCTCTACTATGTGAGTTGCTAGATCAATTGCCATTGTTTGGCTTTATAAAGAATATTCCAGATGCTATATTTTACTCGTTCTCATAGCATAACCCACATTATGTACTGGCATACATCATTATCAGGATATGTAAAGAGGCTTTGGCTTAGCTATGTCATATGAGAGACCAGTGAGTCTGTCTGTGTACATAATAGTAAACTTATCAGTCACGTCAGTGTCAAACACTTCACATTTCTGTTTCAGAAAGTGTGCTAACATTTACTTATCTAATTAAAAAGACATTTAATTTATATAGTAACTTGTTTACATTCAACAAAAAATTATTTAGTTAAATAAAACTAGTAATAAAAATTGAATTCAATTATAGTATTTTAACTTCACCAAATAAATAGAAATTGCTAAATATATGTAGCTCTGAACAGACATTGTCTGTTTAGAGAATATTGGTCTCTGTATGCAGAGACCAATATGACTGACTACCCACTGACCTCTCATTCTATAAAATTTAACCAGGTTGTCTTAAGCAGGCATCTGTGAATGTTTATAATATGATAAACATGATGGTGAGAGCAAACATTATAAGTTTTAGGCTTATCAACACGGTGTGTACCGTCAGATAAGATAATATAGTGCCGACGGGCGGGATTTTTAATCGTAGTCGTAAATAAAAGCATCGGTAACAGCGACGGGTCGGGCCGCGGTCGCCGCGGGCCCGTGTCGTTGCATCACTTTAGTAACTTAAAACAAACACAAGTCGAATCGCAGATCACCGCTCAAGGTCTCCGGCAATGTAATTACTTAACGGAGGCAGGCGCCGCAGAGACGCCCACCCTGATATAATACTCACCAACAATATTAGACTCCATTCTCGCAACAAATATCCGAAGATTCTTTTTGGCTTTTCCAATCAAGTTAAAGTTAAGCCTAAAAAGTTTCTCTCCGACATGACAACACACACATACACACACACACGGATCGCCACTCCCAAGCGTAAACTTTGTCCAAACTTTGAAACGCTAAAATGAACGAAAGCAATCCACTAAACGCACACTGCTAGTTTTCGTAAAATAGTTTATTCAAGTGTAAGTACAAGAAATGTCATGGAAAAGACATTTTAATAGAAAGCGCGGAAAACATCGCGGTTAAAAAGTAGCTTCATATGAAACGTGAAGAACGAAACACAACGACACTCCGACACCGACACCAAACACAACTTGACAACTGTCAAGTTGAAGTAACGTCAAGTGACAAGTCAGTAGACAGACTCAGTGTTGCCAACTGTGTAATAATTAAAATGCCAAAAAGTAAATTAAACGGTGTCTAATATTTTATTTAGCTCAAAATGCCTTTCAGTATGTTTTAATTTATAATTACTAACAATTACAATGGTATTTTTAGTATTTTATATTATTAAAAAATTCAATTACTTAGGCATTTATGTAGGAAGATTAAATATACAACCATTATTTCAGAAATGTTCTATACGTAACAAACGTTTAAAACAGAATCACTGTAATCTGTCCAGAAATGACACTGTATTAATATCCGCGTTTTGGTTTATCCAGCAAATTAGAAACAAATGGCGCAGTTTTAATTGAGATTCTTGGTGTCATTAAGTAGAGATAATTATTATTTTTGTGGGCGTTATTAGTTGATTAATAATACTAAATAGTTATATTGCATTATAAAATATAACAGTTGAATTACAGGGGACCATAGTATAATGGTTTTAAACGGTAGGCGGAAAAAATATGATATAAAAAAATTGACGTTTATACGCGTCTAAAATGTCCTACATGAATAAATTTATTTGAATTATGAAATTTGAATCTGAAAATATTGAGCTATGCCCAATATTCATTGGAATATGAAATAAAGAAACTTAGCCAAATGCCGGTACTTACTTAAAACGCAGCATATAAATATATTTTTTTTTTCTTTAACATAATATATATTTGTTTTACCTGTAACAACTTTAGTATTTTTTTCTGCATCAACTGTAGGCTTTTTAAGTCACTTATTTCTTCCCGGTCGAAAACTTTTAAGATACTGAATAAAGTTGTATCATGATACTTGGTACAATATGTTGTGACTGCGATGCAATGCAACCATCATGAAGAACTCTTGTAAAAAAATATTACTTCCTTCAGGTTCATATTGGTATCAAATTATAGTTAAACCTACATATTGTAAAAAAAAACTACTTACTATAAAATTTGTGAGACGTTAATTTATATGCTATTTGGGATAAATAAAATTGTCAGTTGGCTGTAATATGGTGAGATACGCCTCATCAAAAGATATTTAATTATAATACCGACAATTTGACCATTGATAATAATAGCCCTCAACCCACCCTCGGAACCGCAGCTGACTTTAACCAAGTTTCATAACACAACTTTGTTAACCATCTTAGAAGTTTCGGATCTGGAGGAAATTGGTTACCTAGACCTGTTCCTGGCTTACGGGCCATTAACTTTCAAGAAACGTAATACTTGTATGCTATTAGTTAAATAATGCTTGTGGCACTTCCAATCATAATATTATACTGAACTTAATAACCCGTGATTTAAGTCGTTTAATAATAGTGAAAAATAATAAATAATTATGTTTGCAGAAATTGAAATATACAGTATATACTAAGAAGCAAAATTGCTTACAAAAATGACAAATACCTTGAATAAGGCTTAAAAAAATCATTTGTTTTGAATTGCTTATTTGGCACTAAATCCACTTAATTGGCAACACTACCTAGTTCTATGAGACTTACATATTAAATAAGTATCGTTATCATTACATAATACGTATATTCCATGTTGAATTAATTTATTTTAATACTATATGGTAATTATACCATTAACCATCTTGTTTTTCTTTCTATATTATCGCTATTTAAGATGTAGCAGTACAGAATTATGATTCTATTAACACAATGTAGATGGCGCTGAATTAGAATTATTTTTATAGAACAAGAAAATAACTTTTTTAATACTCGTTTTTTAATAATATAATTACGGGCTTTATTACATTCATATAAAATGTAAAGATGAGATAAATAGAGCGTGAATAGAAGACTGAAACTCAAGATTTGTGGACCCTTCCTTGACTCGTCGAAATATAAAAAGAAAGAACAGTTAAATAAAAGGCATAAAAGTGTCAAATTAAAACCTTATTGTGGATATTTATTGTTAAAACCTGAATTTTAGAGTGTATCACTACATATTGTGGAGAAAGGAAAGCAAAACTTATATAGTATTAGTTTTAATTTCAGAGACGCCATCAGTGCGTCAACAAGTTGTCATATGATTTAAATCATTATGTTTACATAAATAAACTCTCCAATCAGTCTGGCTCGCGAGATAGTATTTTTTTTTATAACACAGGGGACAAACAAGCATGCGGCTCACCTGATGGTAAGTGCTTACCGCCGCCCATGAGCACCCGTAACACCAGGGGAATTGCAAGTGCGTTGCCGGCCTTTTAAACAGGAATAAGCTCTTTTCTTGAAGGTTTCAATATCGTATCGGTTCGGAAATACCATTGCTGGAAGGTGATTCCACAATGTGGTTGTGCGTGGCAAAAAGTTTCACTGAAAACCGCACTGTGGAGGACCGCCATTCATCCAGATTATCAGGATGGTATTTCAGTTTCTGGCGGGTGGTACGGTGGTGAAACTCAGCAGCTGGTATTAGTCCGAACAATTCCTCAAAACACTCCCCGTGATATATGCGGTAGAAAATGCACAGAGATGCAATATCAAGCAGCAGAACCAATGGGTCGAGTGCTCAACGCGGGAGCAATATTGAGTTGTTGCTACCTATACCCTCATCACCCTCATATTTAATATTAAACCTGTTCCAGCTGTGATCCACCTACACCAACCAGTTTATTTACCCTGACAATAACTTTACCCTAATCATCCAATCTGCGAACATTCATGATTACGTATTGGGGTAGGTATTGTATCCTCTCAAATATAGAAATTTGTTGCAACGTACTCTTTATATATTTACCTATTTCGATTAGATAAGATTAGATTAGATATTGCTATAATGAGATTATTTATTATTTTTTGTAAGACAATTAATAGATACCTTATTTTATTATTATTGTTTTGTATTTGAATAGATATAACGCCTTTTTTATGGATGATAATGTATTTATGCTCCCGACTGCGCTGAACAGGTCAGGACAGGTCAGGTCAGGTCAGTTATCCCATCTTGGCAAATTTACCAGGAGTTTATCCGGAATCCGCGTGGAAATCAACCTGACGTGGTACATTGCAATCATTAGATTTATCATTATAGTTATCTACTCGTACTATTTTTCCACTCGACTTATTTAGTTGTACTGCCACAGAGTGCACAGAGCGGTAACGAATTTTGAGGAGTCACAGTATATCTCTAGATTATTAATATCATTGTTATTTGTATAGCTGCTGTTTTTCTTTTCTTTTTATTTTATTTCTTAATTTTTTTTATGATCTTATTGTTATTATGACTATTATCACAGATAACATAATCTATTATTATTAATGTATGTATTGCATACGTTTATTCCATGGTGACACTAATGCATTAATATTGTACTGTAATACTCACCGAGAGCATGTAATTTTGTAAATAAACTAGCTGACCCCGCGACTTCGTCCGCGTGGAATTTCACTTTATTTTTCTAAACTAAAAGTAGCCTAATTTACTCCTTATAACATCAGCTATCTGTCTAAATCGGTTCAGCCATTTCAGAGATTAGCCGGAGAAACAGACAGACAGACAAAAATTGTAATAAATGTTATTTTGGTGTATGTACGGTATTTATATTCATATGCATGTAGTAAAAAACGGTTATTTTATTATTACAAACAGACACTCCCAATTTTATTTATATGTATAGATAAAAATAAATTAGTTCACTTTACGAGTCCAAACACTAACATATATAACTCAAAGGTGACTGACTGACATAGTGATCTATCAACACAGCCCAAACCACTGGACGGATCGGGCTGAAATGTGACATGCAGGTAGATGTTATGACGTAGGCATCCGCTAAGAAAGGATCTTGATTAATTCTACCCCCAAGAGGATAAAGTAGGGGATGAAAGTTTGTATGAAACTTTGTCAATTTTAAACCGATCGGGCTGAGACTTTGCATGCATAAAGCTACTATGACGTAGCCATCCCCTAAGAAAGGATTTTGATAAATTCCACCAGTTAGGGCATAAATTAACGCGAGCGAAGCCGCGGGTAAAAGCTAGTATTATTATAAAATTAAAAAATAATATGAAAACATATCACCGCGTTCTGAGATAACATATCTACGAGTTTATTGGTAGAGTGTTTTATTTACAAACTTACATTTGCTATGGTTCACGTGCTTCTCGTAGGGGGCGAAGGCGTATTGGGGCACCTCTCCCACTTCAACCACCCACGTGATCTTGCGCTGCGTCTGCAGCGAACCTGACTGCATCCTGCAGCTGGCTGCGCCCGGCGTTGTGCCGGTATCTCCTTCAATGCACTAAGTACCAATACCACTGGAGTACGTGATCCTTCACCTGCATGTCGTCACAATGCACTGCACACTGCACACTGCACACTGCACACTGCACAGAGTAACCGCGGAGAGATGCAGACTTACGGCGCGTGCACCGTTTCACTATATTCACTGTTCACTTGATGAATATTGAACACACTTGAACACGATCGGAACACTGACGTGTTCAGCCTACATATCAATATCACAAATTGATTGAATATTTTTTGCTCAGCTTGAATTCTAATCAACTGTTCAATTACCTATTACGTTTAATAACTTTATCAATGTTTTATTAAAATGCTTTCAAATACCTACCTCCTACAGAGTATCGACTATCTATTTCGAATAATTTTCCCTATCAGTTTTGTTTCTATTTATATATATAACGAGCTGTACCCGCGACTTCGTCTGCGTGGAATTTAAAGCGTGAAACATCCAAAAAAGTTAATTAGGTATACTTTATTTTTCTGAAATAAAGTAGGCTAAGTTATTCCGTATTACATCGGCTACCTGCCAAAAAAAGAGATTAGCCGGAACAAACAGACAGACAGACAGACGAAAATTGTAAAAAATGTTATTTTGATGTATGTACCGTATTTATATTCATATGTATGTAGTAAAAAACAGTTATTTCAATATTACAAACAGACACCCTAATTTTATTTATATGTATAGATACGGATATAGGACATTTTAATGTACATTTCGGATATGAAGTATCAAGGTCAAGTGCATCGTGCAGTAGTAACGTAAGTATTAATGCGATAAAGGTATCGGCCGACCTATATACACCTCCAATCGATCCCCCATCTAATTCAAACGGGGATCGGAATAACAACCTTAACCGAGGTACGGACCCTTAGCGGTGCCCTCAGACTAAAATCGTATCCGTCAGTCGGGAGTTGGCCTTCAGCCGCTCCTTTGCTTGGAGTGCCATCTGCACTCACCCCCTATCGTCCTGTGAAGCTGTGAAGGCCAGCTGCGGCCAACAGCATTAGAGTAGTCTTAAAAAGAACCTTAAGTCTTCTCGACTTGACACTTTCGCCGGTGCGGCGGCAGCGGGGCGGCGCATGTCGGCCCGCGCGGACTATTACTTTGCTATCGCAGTTATTTTTAGTTATGTATGCAGTTCACCTTGACAACTGGCTTTGAATCCAAAGGTGAGGGTCCCGCCCGTGTCCGAACGCCGCCCCCGGGTCCCGGCTACATCCCACTAGCGTCCACCGCACCACCACGACATATCTATTTACTTATACTACGTGTCCTACCAATTGCTATAATTTATACAGGAATGCTAGAATGTTCGCAATGAACACGCTGTTCGTGTGGGCCTATTGTGCATTTTGGTTTGCGTATTGACCTCAAAAGTTGAGTTAATAATCGTTAAGTTTAAACACAGAATGTCTTAAGAGAATTGCTGTGTTTATAACTAAACTATTATTGTTATGTTTATGTACATATATTAATAAACTATCTGAATTGATAAAATGCATGTAAGTAATGCATATTCTATTAATTATTTATTATTTTAAGTTATCTTCTTGTGATGAGACAGCTTTCCGAATGAGCGGTAGATTAAAAAAATGTGATGACTATTCAAAAGTACTTCAATGTAAGTTTATTTGAATAAATGATTTTCTATTCTATTATATAAAGATAACTACTCGTGCTCGCGGTTTCAACCGCGTTTAATTTCAATATATAAATCTCAATAAAAAATATAGCCTATATGTGATTCTGATGCATAACCTATATTACTGTAATATTTCATCAAAATTCGATCCGTAGTTTTTGCGTGAGAGAGTAACAAACATCCATACTTACAAACTTTCGCGTATATATGTAGTTTGTTTTTGTTTGTTTGTAATACTTTATTGTACAGTAAATACATTTAAATTACCTAAAGATACAATGATCTTAAAAAAAAGGTAGTATTATTAAGATTAAGATATAATATTTTTTTTTGTAGAAAATGCTATTTATAATTTTTTAATTCAATTAATCTCGTTCCTATACAAAATCCAGACGGTATTTATACGGTCCTTGTTGTCGTTCAGGGTCGTGTCGGGTGGCTCCTGTCCTTTCGCCAGTAGTTCAGATGTCGACAGCCCCGACTGCATCTGCTCCCCGGCTCTCACTCGCGACCACTCATCTCACAAGATATTGTGATGCAGTATCTAGTGCGCACGTCGCACACTCGCCGGACCTATGTTTAACTGACATTTTCCGTTTATTTTCGACTCTCACTTCTAAGAACACGTGCACAATATTTGATATACCTGTGTATGTGTGGGTGTATTATATTATATGATTTTCTATCATCGACAAATCGAGGATGACAAATATGTTAGCCGCTGAGGTTCAGGATCTAAGTTTAAGTACATATCGCTGATTAAATGCCAAAAGGCCACATGACACAAACGGTAAATTTTACAGGAGAGCTCATCAAAATTTTCACTTTTTTTACGAATTTATAAGTGGTATATCTACGTGTTAGCTCTAGAAATATGGGTGACTTTTTTTAATATAAAAAACTGTAACGATTTAGACACAAGTTTTGAAAAAAAATTAGTTCCAGTTTCTTTTGCGTTGTTCCCCTTTGGCATTTAATCAGCGATATGTTAAGTTATAGTGATAAATATTTGAAAAATATATATCTGTGGAATATTGTTGTCTATGGTATAATATTCAATAAAGGCACGGTTCGGTCTTGCATCTTCCTTCTTGGAGAAGAAGCCGACTAAGTAACAAGTGTACACAGTGTTTCAATTATTGTAATCCCTAAAATACCATTAAAAGGCATCTTGTTCAGGCATATTTTCATAACATACAAATCAATATCTATAACAATATCATGAATTATTATGACATCTCATAAAAACGGTATAGACAGACACACACTTGCTTAAATTATTATCATAAACATTAAACAACTACTAACAAGGAATAAAAAGTATAAAATACGCAGAGTCTGAGTATATCTACGTGTAACAGTATAACAAATTTAAAATGTTATCTAAATTGCATAATTTGTTTGTAGATAATATTTTATCTTCTTATCAATGAGCTATTATTACACCATATCCTTTTACGAACCGTCCAGAGAGCGGTCGGTCGTCACTCGCAGCCAAAAATGTACAGTCGCTAATAGGTTAATAACCAATTTGTTTTTTTTTTAAAGTTTAGTGTGGATCAATCTTTAATTAGTATTAGATATATTAAGACTAAATACACTTTATGAGAGACTATAATAAATGCTAATAACATTATAAATGTGAAAGTTTGTGAGTATGGATGGATGTTTGCTACTATTTCACGCAAAAACTACCGAACGGATTTTGATGAAACTTTACAGTAATATAGCTTGTACATCAGAATAACATATAGCTACAAATTAAAAACATAGAATGTAAATTGGGTGTAACCGCGGGCACAGCTCGTATATATTAATACGGAACAAAATATTTCGTATACAAATGTTGCAACATGGCTTGTTTACCACATGTTGCGGCCGCCGCCGCGCCGCCTCCTGCGCGCGCGCAGACCACAACACAATGCGCCGCGTATGTATGCACGGAGCAGTTTGGAATTATAGTCAAGTTGTCTCGTTTTAATAGCCGTAGTGCAATTACTACTATGAAGGGACCAGTCGCGATCCAACTGCAGGCATCACAGGGAACAAGTGAAGCTTGTCTATGCAAACAGCTACACACGACGCATAATTATTATGAACTAGCTGGCCCGCCACTTCGCCCGCTCTGGAATTTAACTTTTGACATCAGCTATCTGCCAAAAAAATCCTGTCAAAATCGGTCCAACCATTTCAACCGATTAGCCGGAACAAACAGACTGACGAAGAGACAAAAATTCTAAAAAATGTCATTTTGGTGTAAGTTTGTACCGTATTTATATTCATATGCATGTAGTAAAAAAACGGTTATTTCAATATTACAAACAGACACTCCAATTTTATTTATATGTGTAAAGATGTGTATAGATTAATAGAGTTCGGGCTGTAGCGACAATTTATAAGTTTTAATATACTTATAGAGGCATATAGCAGCTCTGATGAGCGGCATCAGAGCTGCTATATGCCTAATGTCCTAAGGATTGGTCCTAATATCTTTTTAAACAAAACATTCATCTGTAATTATCGGCCAGTATCAACAACATAACAACGAAAACGTAGTTTGTGACTATTAAACGTTTTTCATACTTCAATTCTCTATTAAACTTTGATAATGACAATAACAAAAACCTAATCAAGACGCAGCTACCTGCTTAAAGAAACCGAGTAAAAACTGAAACGTTCCCTAGTTCATTGACATTCGTATTTTACGTTCAACAAACAATGGTTATAAGTAAATTGTATATTCATACAAAATACGGTAAAACATTTTCGAGACGTTTTACTAAAACAACAATGTGTTCAAATTCAAATTCAAAATATCTTTATTCACGTAGGTCTATTACAGACTCTTATGATATGTCAAATCTACCGTCAGTTTGGAATGATTTCGAGATGAGAAGAACTGATAAGAAACTCAGCTCGTATTCTTTTTAAATAAATGTTATACATGTTTACAGTAATACAGATTAATTTTTAAATTCAAATTTGGGAGAAGAGAGTGACCAGCATGTGCTATTGCAAAAAACAAAATAGTGTTCGTAACCTGAACAGACCAGTCCCCACAAGCAGCACGCAACTCATCATACGCGTTCACGAGTATGATGAGCTGCGAATTTCTACTCAGTTCAAGGTTTAACAACAAAACAGTCGCCAGCAATCCGAGCTCTCATATTAACTGGGTGTGAGCAATGAAGGAAACTAGGGATTTGTAAGATGTTCAATATATGTATATCATTACATAGTATAAGACAAAGTCTCTGTGGCTGTCGCTGTCTGTCCGTCACTATATATGCTTAAATCTTTAAAACTACGCAACGGATTTTGACGTCTTTTTTTAATAGATAGAGTAGCTAGTAATAATATATTACAGACAAAGAAACACACCTAACTAGGGCCAGGAAGGGAAACCGAAAGGAACAATAGCTAGCAGTGACAATTTAGAAATTAATTTGGTATTTGAAATATGATTCTTATAAAATAGAGCATACACTAAATACGTGGACTGGGTAATTACGTACTAAAATTGCGGCCGCAGTTTTAAATGAACTAACCGACCATGACTTATAGGTACTTATGTAGTCATCTGAATAAAAACAGCAAACAACCTATTTTTATTATTAAACCTACACTGTGCTAACCACAGTTGACTGCATATCCCAGATAAGGTCGATCCACTGGCGTGTGGCTCAACACTTACATCACCAGAAGTAAGTAAACAGTTTGTTAGTCATTGGACCTTCACTGCACTGCACTCGTGGGAAGACACCGCCAATAATGCTCCTACAACACTATGGTAGTTTTGAGAATAAACAATTAACTGTTTCTAAATTATCAGATTACTAGCTACTCGCCCCGACTTCGCACCGGTGTACATATATTATACATACGAGTATAACTCTTCCTCTTGAATCACTCTATCTATTTAAAAAAACCGCTTTAAAATCCGTTGCGCAGTTTTAAAGATTTAAGCATATATAGGGACGGACAGACAGCGACATCGACTTTGTTTTATACTATGTAATGAAGTCTGTGGTATATATATATATATTAAGGCCTGAGGGCCCAAGATTCAATTAGTTTTTATCACCGACTTTTCCAAAATCGAAATGCATTGTTTCAGATTCGAAGAAATTTATATCGACTGAAAAAAATCGAAGTTCTTCTTTTCAAAACTCTCTTTTTGAACCACTAAGGAACAAAACTGTCTTTGAAACACGAAGGGGTAGTACGTACCTGCTTATCTATCTATACATATAAATAAAATTGGAGTGTCTGTTTGTAATATTGAAATAATAGTTTTTTACTACATGCATATGAATATAAATACGGTACATACACCAAAATCACATTCTTTACAATTTTTGTCTGTCTGCCTGTTTGTTCCGGCTAATCTCTGAAATGGCTGGACCGATTTTAACGGGAATTTTTTTTTGGCAGGTAGCTAATGTAATAAGAAGTAACTTAGGCTACTTTTATTTTAGAAAATTTCTTTTGTTTTAGAAAAATAAAGTTAAATTCCACGCGGACGAAGTCGCAGGAACAGCTAGTTACAAATATATCTACAAAATAATAAATGTAACAATTAGTAAATTATGTGATATATATTTTTGATTTTGAAATAGCACTTAACAGGGGCTCTATATCTACTACGTTAGTACTTCATTATAGGATCCTAAAATAAATAGTATATATGTTATCTACATAGTTTCAGGTTTAAAATTTGAATAATTGTAACAACCAATTATTGAATCAATTTTGTAATCATAATATTGCTAAAACAACTTGACATTTCTTTTTAATGAAACAATGAAACAAGTGTCCTACACGTTTGTTGTGTGGAATTATTTGTTTATATTTTTATTTTAAACCCTGTTGAATCTTTCCTATAATTTTATTTACAATATAATATTATGCTTGTTTATTTTAAAAATATTTTCGGTATACATCGCGATTTAAATACAAATGTAGGCATTTAATTCTGACATTATCTAATCATGAACCGGCACCGCTGGCCCAGTTACGCACATACCAACTAATAAATTCCTCTTATCACTGACACAATGTGATATAATAATGTATCCTCTAACAATTATAACATTTCACTTGTAAACATTTGAACGGCCTCGGGTGTTACGCGAAATAGCGCGAACTCGACTGCCCTGTGCTCGTAGCGCGCGAAATTACGTCTCCACAGAGTACGCGGCGACAAGCGACTGCTGAACAAAGCACGCGGCAATCGATAAGCACTGTTGTTTTGATAATTAAAGCACAACTTATGAAAGCTGTCACTTACTGTTACTGTCGCACGCGCAACCTTTGTAATAATATACATTTGTGCGAAATTTTCGAAATATCTCGTTCAATGATACACAGGTTTCATTGACCGCGTGATTATATTAGCATTCTAATTTGTTATCACGCCCACTTTCAAATCTCTTGTTTCACTCAGGGACTCCTTTGTTATTTCTGACAACTAAGCGCTAGTTTCGGCAGAATAGTCTTAGTGCTGCTTGTAGGGACTGGTCTGCTCTTATCACTACGACTGATTTAATCTCATTGTGTATTTAATATTTGATCCTAATAAATTAGTGCTGGTTGGTAGTTTGTATTCACACGACTTGTAAAATGTGAACTTACAAGGATTATTTAAAAGAGCAGCAGACGAGTTTCTTGCTCGTTCTTGCTTGTGATGAGACAGCTTTCCGAATGAGTGGTAGATTAAAAAAAATGTTATGACTATTCAAAAGTGCTTAAATTAAGTTTATTTGAATAAAGGATGAATTCTAGTCTATTCTATTCTAATAGTTACTGTCTAAGACGTTAGGTGTTGTCTAATAAATGTATGCAACCTCATTTTGCTACATTGTATTTTATAACTTTAAAAAAATAACACAGAGCACTGTAATTTTAATGAATCATAGGAGGGAAAATCAAATAGTTTACGTTAGTACAAAATATTTGTTTTATTTTGACAAGAACAAAAGGATAGTACAAACAGTTACTCTGTAATTTATGTATGTTCTTCGGCAAATTCGCCAATTCCGCGTATGTCATGAAGTTGCTATTTTCCTTTTCCGCATTAAATCGCTACGCCATAAAATGAACATTGAACCTCAATTATTTGTTACATTAATCTACGGCCAATAAACAGTAGGTACTTTCTTTCATAGATACATAGATAATTCGCATATTTTATTGTTATAAATCATACAGTTCGACATAAAATTAATAACAAGTTTTGCCATTACATATTGTTAACTATCGTTTGAAACCATTAATTAAAAATAGTACAGTCAATAATCATGTTCTTCATCTAAGGCATTCAGAGTAACCTGAAACGAAACGGCAGCGGCCAGAGTCTAAATAATCTGTGACATTGACATGTAGATCGATGGATGGATTGAACTGACGTAGCGGGAGTTTGGAGTAATGACGAGCTGTTCAAATTTTGTTATACTGAAAACTTCACAAATATTCATATACTAGCTGTTTCCGCGACTTCGTCAGTGTGGAATTTGACTTTATTTTTCTAAAATAAATGTACCCTAATTTACTACCTTACACAGAAAACGCAATATTACTTATCCATAATATAGTACATAGAATAATCCACAATACATACATATAAATAAAAATGGAATGTTTGTTTGTAATATTGAAATAACCGTTTTTTACTACATGCATATGAATATAAATGTACGTACGTATGGTGTATGTACCGTACATACACCATAATAACATTTTTTACAATTTTTGTCTGTCTATCTGTTTGTTCCAGCTAATCTCTGAAATGGCTGGACCGATTTTGACAGGACTTTTTTTGGCAGGTAGCTAATGTAATAAGGAGTAACTTAAGCGATTTTTATATTAGAAAAATTAAGTTTAAATTCCACGCGGACGAAGTCGCATGTGCAGCTAGTAAAAAATATAAATGTTTGTATCGTGAGCTGAATCAAACCCGCGACCGTTGGGAGCATGGCGGTATGTTAAACCGCTAGACCACCTCGGCCGTCAAGATTTAAAAGCAATCAGTGTGGACATATGTCAATTCGCGTTTATAGTGATAAATAGTTTTGAGTACTGGCACTCATTGGTGGCTGAACATTGATGGCGATAATTAGACGTTATTAAAATACAATCATACATGCCGGGGCGCGTCGTTATCAGCCGAAGTGAGGGCATTGCTCCCGGCCGGGACGCAGCATCACATCACAGCGGCTTCATGTTCCCATCTTAATTAGTTTTATGGTACTCCTGTACATCGTCAGTGGAGCTCAGTTGAATTGCTACCCGCCACATGCGTGCTCCCTACGCATTTGCATGTGTCGCGTTAGGAAATAGAACTGGGGACGGAACCAGCCTCCTCATATCATATACACATTCTATAATTTGCTTCTTATTTTGTAGTATGGGATTTAAAATTAATATTACATTTAAAATATATACCGTATTTTTTTATGGATAATAATAATAATCTCAGTACAATTCACACAGTGCCATCTAGTCCCAAGTTAAGTTAGCTGAAGCTTGTGTTATGGGTTCTAGATAACTGATACAAGTACAAAGATATAATTTTTTTTTCGCAAATACATACATATTATACATAGAAAACACCCAGACCGATACAAACAATCATACACATGAATAAATAATAAATTAGAGTGTCTGTTTGTAATATTGAAATAACCGTTTTTTACTACATGCATATGAATATAAATACGGTACATACACAAAAATAACATTTTTTATCTGTCTGCCTGTCTGTTTGTTCCGGCTAATCTCTGAAATGGCTGGACCGATTTTGACAAGAATTTTTTTGTTAGATAGCTGATGTAATAGGGGTAATTTAGTCTACTTTTATTTTAGAAAAATAAAGCTAAATCCCACGCGGATGAAGTCGCAGGAATAGCTGGAGAATTTAAAATAAGTGTAACAATGCACGTGACATGTTAATTTATTATTATGAAAGTATAATTTTTCCTCATTTATTAATTAAAATTATGATATGTAATAAAATTCAACACAATGTAAATTGTTATGAATAAATGAAATGAAAATTAATTGAAACCTACATATGTACCATAAAACCAATGTCCGGCCGCGAACGCCACTACCGCAAAAACGAACACACATCAGTCCACATGACTGAGTAATAATGCCGGATTTATAAATTCCATGAGTAATTTAGAGCTAACTAGCTGTACCCGCGACCTCGTCCGCGGGGAATTTAACAATATTATTAAAAAAAAAATTCTAAATTTAAAGTAAGCCTAAGTTACTCCTTATTACATCAGCTACTTGTCAATAAAAGTCCCATTAAAATCGGTGCAGCCATTTCAGAGATTAGCTGGAAAAGACAGACAGACAGAAAAAAATCGTAAAAGAATATTATTTTCGTGTACCGTATTTATAGTCATATACATGTAGTAAAAAACGGTTATTACTATATTACAGACACTCCAATTTTATTTATATGTATAGATTACAGCTGCTCGCTGCGTGCATCTTACTTTGTTTTGTTCAAACACTTCCGCGGTATGCCCCAGTATGGTCTTAAGCTGTTAGATTGTACGTAATGGAGTGATTAGCCAATCTAAACTGTTCTAGAAGGTCAGAAGACTTCCGTAGGTGTAAAATTTTGGTGATGTGTTACAGATTCCTAATGAATGCACAAAAAGCAAATCGTGGGCAAACATTGTTAAGATGTGATACTTCGAAAGATTTTATCGCCTATACCAGTGTTTTTCAATCTTTTTGATTTCGCGTCCCCTTTATAGGTTAAAATATTCTGGCGCTCCGCTTGTGTCATAGACTTACATTATTAGTGCCATTTGCCACTTCATATCTGTGTGAACTGACATTTTCTTCAATGGTAGATATTAAAACTAAAAAGAGAAATAGACTGCAATTAGAAAATTATTTGATTATTAACGTTTAAAAAATATCACCAAAATTACCTCGGTGGTCTAGCGGTCTAGCACACCGCTTCACGTCCGATGGTCGCGAGTTCTATTCCTCGCACGGCAAAAACATTTGTATTCATGAGTATGATCGGTCTGGGTGTTTTCTATATATAATATGTATTTATTTACGAAAAAAAAATATCTATGTATTTATTATCCTTCCCACTAAAATTGTGTTTTTTTTTACCATGAACCTCGACTTTTCCTTTCAGCCGACGACCTCGCGAATAAGACTTTGTGACCCCCCTAGGGATCGCGACACACAGATTGAAAAACACTGGCCCATACAATTATTCGTGCTATCTCTTGTAGTATTCACTGTATACTACGGAAATTATAGTAGTTTTTCCTGGACAATTCACACAGCGCCATCTAGTCTCAAGCTAAGCAAAACTTCTGTTATAGGCACTAAACTACAGGTATAAATACTTATATACATTTTTGTTTGTAAATACATTCATAAAATTTTGATATAAATCACCCTGAACCGATACAAACAATCATACTTTTAAATACAAATGTTTATACCGAGGAATCCGGGACCTTCGGAAGTAAAGCGGCTGTCAGTAATAATGCAGCAGCAGGAAGTCCAGATGATGCGCTTTAATCAAGCAACTATGAGGCTATAGCCATGACTACTTTAATAGTTCTCATGAAGAGCTCTTAGATGCATGTCGTTTAATATGCGTATCTGTACGGTTCGTTTAAATTATCTCAGTGTGTCCAATTTAGATTAATCTAGTAGATGTAACTCAACAGCCGGAATTATACGCTCCACAGCTCGATTTTCAACTCTAAATCAATGTTCGTTAAGTCTGTTATGCTGCAGCTGTAAGCGGCAGTAATTGTCGCACTGTACCACGAGTCGTTAGTTGGCGACGATCACTTCAGCCGAAGTCAGCATGAGCGCTCATTGTCAGGAATTAAGCGATTACATGATCTTGTTGTACACATACAAGCACATTGAAAGCGAAAGTAATCGTTTTATTTCTCTACAGTTAAATACATAGATTACTATGTTAAATATTACAATTACGTACAACATCCTAGAGGGATGTTATTGGTTTTTATTACACTTCTTAGTATTTCTTTCCTGCTTATGTATGATTACACATATTGAAACTAAATGTTTAATACGTCACTATACTCAACCATATTTACGGAAGTACAACGACAAAATGCACTATATATTATATTAACAAGTTATTTATTAAAACGAAAACTGATACAGTGCTTGTTTTTATAGATTCTTGAAATCCAAAAATGATTTTTTTTTGTTCGACTGAACTGACGCTTTCTGGCTGACATATCCACTATAAACTAATAGAAAAATATCTCCAGTAGTTGCTTACAATCTGCTTTTAATTTCAACTACCTGACCCCGCGACATCGTCCGCGTGGAATTTAACTTTCTTTTTCTAAAATAAAACTAGCTTAAGTTACTCCTTATTACATCAGCTACCTACCAAAGAAATTCCCGTCAAAATCAGTCCAGCCATTTCAGAGATTAGCCGGAACAAACAGACAGACAGACAAACATTAAAAAAAAATGTTATTATGGTGTATGTTCCGTATTTATATTCATATACATGTAGTAAAAAACGGTTTTTTCTATATTACAAAAAGACACTCCAATTTTATTTATATGTACAGATTGCTTTACCGCCTGAAATACTTTTAACAAAATTTCCACTACATCAGTATTGCTGCAGTGATTTATACAGGCGTTAAGTTAAGTATAGTCATATCACAGATAACACAATACTACATAGTCATATTGAAACTTATTGCATTTTATAGTTATAAATTATAAATTAATATATGAATATGTAATATAATGAGTTTATTAATTATTTCTTTGTGCTGTCACTACTTCTATATTTTTATTTACAAATGCAAAAAGGGGTAACTCCATGTATCGACTTGTTTGTCTTTCAATGACCTTAATAGATCCAAAACGGAGATAAGATGGTGTATGTGCGAAGTTGGTGCAGCCGAAAGGTCGCGGTGTACACGTGGCGGGAAACTGGGTGAGTCCTGGGCCCCGGGGACGTCGCCGACCAGCACCCAGCACACAGCACGCCGCTCACACAACAGTTCACAGGACAGGCCGTACTCGGAATATACTATACTAGCTATGCCCGTGACTTCGTACGCTAGGTTATCAAAGACACTAAATACATATTTTTTGGTTAACTTGAACCGTTTACGTAGCGCAGCACACGCAACGGAAGCCCTCAAATATGGATATTTTTCCCCGTTTTTACTGATGCTTCGCTTCTATTGGTCGTAGCGTAATGTTATATAGCTTAAAACCTTCCTCGACAAATGTACTGTCCAACACAAAAATATTTTTTGAAATTGAACCAGTACTACTTAAGATTAGCGCGTTCAACCAAACACAAACAAACAAACTTTTCAGCTTTATAATATTAGTATATACATATATACATTCTGAACTGAGCCTGTACTGTTTATATCTCTAATATATAAAGTTTTCGTGTCACAATGTCAGTTGCCATAATTCCGAAACGGCTTAACCGATTTTGATGATTTTTTATATTTTTATACTCGGTATGTCTGAGAATAGATTTTTATCACTTCATTTTGTTTTTAAATATTGAAAAAAATTTTTTATAAAATACATACATAAATTTTATATATAACTTTTCGACCTTCTACCATCAACCCTGGCGGATCAGTCAGTATATATATATATGCATATATAACTAGCACTTTATAAGAGAACAGCTCGGAATTGAAACCAATATCTAATAGATTACTTATAATTTCAAACGAAGTTAATTTATATAATATATACATATAATATAATTTCACGGCTTCAATATATACGAGTGTATGTTTTGATGAAAGTTAATTTCTTATTAATGTTTCGTATACAGACGTGTGAAGCCTGATAGGCTAACTCATTATTAGATAAAGAATTCTTATCAAAGAATACATAACAAATCAGCTACATTCATTAGGCTTCTACATAGAATGGGTATTATTTGAAAATAGCAAACACGAAGCGTGTTCGAACAAAAGAATTGAAGAATGAATGTTGTTCCATCTACAAATACGCCCCTGTTCAGTATCTAAAGTCATCCACGGGCGGTGTCGTGGCGGAGCGGCGCCGCGTGTACCAGCCACCGCCGCAGTCGACGCCCAGCGCCGCCGCGACGCCCGCCCGTGATAAAACCTGCCCTCATATTCTTTACTATCAAATATATATATAAATATATAGAAAACAGCGAGACGATACCAACAAATGCTGAGGCTACAGTTGGAATGCTCTCACATACCTCCATGCACCTCTTCCTTTATGTCTGCCCACTGATCCGACGATGCACACCCAGAGAACGGACGCTTCCACTTCTACAGATGATGATATAAAGGTTTGTTCAATATTTACTTCTCAATTTTAGAGTACAGTTGGAACGTGACTGCAAGAGTTAACGGACGGTGCCCGGCGCTGTGCTGATGTATGTGCGCGTTCGGTTCCAGGAGCGTCCGCTCTGCCTGTTCTACTTCACGCACCCGTTCGGCGTGCTGTCTCCGGAGCCGCCCACGGTGGCCGCGGCGCCCGCCCACATAGCACGCGCCTTCATCAACATGCAGCCCGTGTCGCCGTTCCACTTCTGGAGTTCCTCCACCAACGAGTCGTACAACACGGCCACCAGCGTCACCAGCGTCACCAGTGTCTCCACCGTACCCAGCGCCTCCACTTCCAAGCTCAAATATGACCTCGGCAAAACCACGGTCCACAAGAACCCGGTTAACCTCGTTAGTGTTGCGAGGACTCGCAAGTGCACGATCGGTTTCGGACCTGGACGAGATGCGGTGTCGTCCTCATTATTTTCCAGTGACATTTGGATTAGCTCGAGTTCAAGTTCAAAGAGTTACGAATACACTCGGCGCATTATACCGTACCATAGAATCCTGCCGCCGTTGCAGCTGCCGCCCCCGAGGGACGCGTCCTCGTGGGACAGTTCCGACGACAACCTGTGGCCCGTCAAGTGTGTGAACCGTGAAAAGTTTTCCTTGCCCCCAATAGAACTGCCAGTGTCCGGTGGCAGCGAGGACGTGCAGACTAATGACGTGCGGGTGGTAGATTTTGTGCCTACTGTGGACGGCGACAGTGTCAGTGAGCGAGTGCGGTGCGGGAGGAGGCTGGGCGTGAAAAAACACAAGAAGCGGGTACAACTGAGCGGCGTGCGGCGGATGGTCACCTGCCTGATGCGGAGAACTGTCAGAGGTACGTACATATTTCATTTATAGTTGTACCAATAGTACATATGTGTCGTTCCAAAAACATAGGATTGATAACTTCATAAAGTAGTCGATTATTTTAAGAAATTATAGCGTTCATAGATTTTTTTAACAACAATGTTGTTTAAAAAACATATGTTAATAATAATTACTGATTTAAATTCTCAGATACGACTATTTCAATATCTAATCAAATTGTATGTGGCACTGCTCTGAGTGAATAGATCTTATCAATATTATAAACGCAAAAGTTTATGAGTATGGATGTATATTTGTTACCCTCGCACGCAATACTTACTGACCGGATTTTGATGAAACTTTACAGTAATATAGCTTATACATCAGAATAACATAGGCTATAAATTTTACATGGATGAAACCGCGTGCAAAGCTAGTATATCTATATATTTTTTTATTTGATTACAATTTGTATTTGTGTGTGAAATACTAATAAACTGAGTTGGTTGACCTCAAATAGAATAATTGATATGTAAATATGTATCGTATTTAAACAAAATATGACTTTCGCGTGACGTTTTTGGTTTTCTAACGTATGTTATAGGATGTAATAATGTGTGAGAACAGCAATAATATTGTGTGAAATTGTATTATAATAGTATCATATACCACATTAATAAATAGCTTTGCCAGACGTCCCGTACTTCCTGGGACATGCCGTATTTTAGGCTTAGTTTAAAGTGAGTAAGACCACAGATAATATATGGTAAGACTGACTCTAACCGGTATTCGAATCACGCTCCGTTTTTTATTATTAAATCGATCGATCTACACTACGATAATTTGTGTTTTGATAATTTGTCCCGGGTAAAAAACTAAATTCCCGTTTTTTAGCCTATTTAAGCGTTTACCTCTTATAGGCTGAAAAAAATCTGGCAACATGTAATAAATAAACTATAAACAAATAGTTTAGATACAGCTTGAAATTAGTAAACGTTTGTTTGTTTGTTTGTTTGTAACACTTTATTGTACGGTAATTACATTTAAATAAACTAAAGATACAACGATCTTTAAAAAAATAAGTACGTAATAAAACGTTTTAGATTTATTTAAATAATAACAACTATCAATATTTGTATAATTTTCCACATCTCATACTATTAGTATGTAATATTATGTTATCTGTGCTATTAGTATGTAATGTTATGTTATCTGTGCTATTAGCCAGCAGAGGGAAGTACAACTCCAGCAGAGGGAAATACGAGTCAACAAATATATTTGTGATTTACCGCCATCTGGCAGCGCTTGCCAACAGCGCCAGATACATGTGAATCTTTTGCTACTTAATTCTTAAGTTAGTATCCCACTGGATGACAGGTTGCGTTCTTACAGAAATATAGCAACAATGTCTTCAAAATGTATACTTTCTGTAACTGTCAGGGTTGCAAGAAACTGCTAGTAAAATTGCTGTATACATTGTTTTTACATTTTTATGTTATGTTATCTAAATATATATAAACGAAAGGTGACTGACATAGTAATCTATCAACGCACAGCCCAAACCACTGGACGGATCGGGCTGACTTTTGGCATGCAGGTAGATGTTATGACGTAGGCATCCGCTAAGAAAGGATTTTGATAAATTCCACCCCTAAGGGGATAAAATAGGGGATGAAAGTTTGTATGAAAGTACTGTAAAGCTGCAAAAACTATACCTAATAATAATAGTTCTTAACGCGAGCGAAGCCGCGGGCAAAAGATAGTGAGATTATATAAGATAAACAAGTTTTGTAATACTATTTAACAAACTTTTATTTAACTTAGTTGGTTCATACATTGTCCTTCCGATTGATTACTAGATATGTATTAAGGTACCTAACTACTTATATTTAACATTTGTATAGTCTACCAGCGTGCTGACCATCTACTCTCGTCTAGATGGCACTGCTTTCTCTCTCTCTCTCTTTCTCTTACATATTTATCGAATATTTAATGACATCTATTCGATTTGAAAGGTTGTTATTAGTAACATGGTTTCATTACGTATGGGTTACATTATTACGCATCGCACCAAAACTGTGCCATTCCTAAACAATCCTAAACCTTTCATTTTTATGTTCGTGACGCCTATTTTTTTTAATTAGATAACATTAGAGTGTATTTTAACAATACAATTTAATTTTGTAATAACTATAATAAAATTTAAACTTCAAAATTACACTTACAAACAAAAATTTCAGTCGTATTCAACAAAGTACGTAGTGCAGTGAGATGCGCGTCAAAAGAGTACATTGTAAGTCTCGTTCATAGCAACTTGTCGTTTTACAACCAGCCGAGGGCCATATCGGAGCCGCGGAGGGAATCGCTCCGAATTGTTTTCTACATCACATCGAGTATAGCAAAAACAGGAGATCTACTCTGATTTGTAATCACAATATCAATTTCAATTCGATCAATTTTTGTACTGTTATTATGAAGCGTAATCAAGACTTAACCAACGATAATTAGTGCTTTCAATTGCTTAAAAATTTGGGATAAATGTGTTTTTAGAGAATTAAAAAAAATGCGAACTAGTTCAAATGTTATTGGATCGAATTTAGTATCCAGAGTAGACCGGTTTGATTTCACACCGTGTTTCCGCCGAGACGATTTTACACCCTCCAGAACAGTTTCAATATTGCCTCAGTACAATAAAAAAAGTACTGAACGAATTAGATGTATGTAATGTTCGGTGGTTAGTCAGAGTCGACTGTGCTGGCGGACTCGTTCTCTGACTCGTACGTCATGTAGGAGGTGCTGTTGAGGGGGTTGTTGGCGGCGGCCGTCTCCACCTTGATGTCTTCGACGCCGTCCATGTAGGCGCTGAGGTCGTCCGTCAGCTCGTCAGGGCTCTTCCTGTGGCTGACGTCGTCCGATCTCCTGGTGCATTTAGTACGCATCGTTTTGATCACGTTCAATATTTCCACTTTCGCAGTCAACTTCTCATCGTCGCTCATCCGCTTGAAGGACGGCACCAGCGACAGCAGGAAGTGTTTGTCTTCGTCGATGTCCTCCAGGCAGGTGTTCGCTGGTTTGGACGTGTTCCTCTGCAGTAGTACCCGCGGTGGTGACCTCTTCGGGGGCGCCGCCGCCGGCTGCTGCTGGCCTTCCTGTACGCCGCTGCTGTCTCCGCTCCCCAGGTGTGGCAGCAGGAACGACATGTGTTTGAAGTACACGTACCTCTTCCTCTTGACTATACGTCCACCTTTCGTCTTTCTTTCCGTATCTAACTGCCTTTTGAAAGTATCTCTTAGGTTTCGCCATCTTTTCATTAAATCTGTAACTGTAATAGTGCAACATGTTAGGATCAATATGTTACTGGAAAAAGTTTGCGTGAGTACCTCAGTGTCATCCTACATCAGTGGCTATGTAACATATGTACTTTGCAGGCTGTGTTTCTGTTGTAGAGAGCTTTACTTTAAGCAGGGAAATTACAGCATAAGAGGCACGACTTTTAGTTCTCTATATGTAAGAGTATCGCATAATTACAGGTGTGACATGATAATGTGATATCCGCAGTGCTGTCCATGAGTATAGGCGACGGTTTGTGTTTTCCATCAAGTGGGTCGGCAGCAAGTTTACCATTCCAATTTCGGAAAACAAATCTGCATCTAATATTATCTCTCATCATAATAATATTATAAAAGCGGAAGTGTGTCTGTCCGTTAGCTGTTACGAGTACACAGCAAATAGGATTGTAATTAAGGTTGATTGTATCACGGTGACAGACAATATATCTGTTATCTTATCTAAAAAAGGCGAAATCGCGGGTAACTGTAGTGTAATATAATTATTATACCCATTAAAGTATCATGTGTATTTTATATATTACCTAGCTACTCGCCCCGTCTTCGCCCGGGTATACATGTATTACATATATAAAACTTCCTCTTGAATCACTCTATTTATATCTAAAACCGCTTCAAAATCCGTTGCGTAGTTTTAAAGATTTAAGCATACATAGGGACAGACAGCGACAGCGACTATGTTTTATACTATATAATGATTTCTATAAGTATAAGTAACCCTTCAGACGAAACAATCGACTGCTCAGTGCATATGCAGCTATATTTATATTTGTGCTCAGCGAAACTACATATTAATTTTATTTAACAAAATAATAAACCGTATTGAAATTTCAACTTTCCAGCGACATTTTTTTTTTAATATTTTGACGGGCAGAGCCCGTGACGATGTTCTTACTTAACATGCTATGACTCATCAGAAAACAATTAACGTCCTTACAGAAAGACCATTAGCCCAAGAGTTAACGAGTTCTCAGAATATATATACTATATAATACAATAACAAAGTATTTATTACTATTAACAGTGTCTCGTAGTGCACACAATGGAACTTGTCAATAACAAACTCTGATGCACTGTTCAACAATACATTTCATTTCGCCTTTTGGTTTTTATAAAGAATAGATTTAGAATAGCATCTAGCCGTGGAACAATTAGAAGCAGTAATAAAAGTACATAATAATATCGACTAACTCGAAGGTATACAAATAATAAAAATTATAACGCCTGCTCAACACAATTAGCAAAAACTACGGTTATAATGTTGGCTTTAATAAAAAGTAATTAGTCAACTCGCATTGTAGTCTGAGCGTCTGTGATAAGCCTAAGCTCTTAAATACATATTACAATTAACATGTTAATCGCCACGATAATATCAGAAAAAAATTCACATGCGCCCTGGTAGTTTTATTACATAATTCAGTTAAAAATGTATCAAGGAAACTAATGTATCACAGATTTTGTTTTTGTCAAACTTCCCGGAAAAACACTATTTTTTATGTGACACATATATGACTGAGATATTATTTTTTTTGGGGGTGGAGGGGATTGTTAGTAATGTGAATTAATAACCTCATTGCTAACAATGTACCACATCAGGTTGACCTCCATGTGGTTCCCTCTTTGAAACCATCGTGATAAATTCCTAGTGAATTGTCACGATGGATTAACTGACCTGACCTCATTCTCATCTTATCATCCTCCACTGGTGCTCCACCAGCGTAAACCAATAGCGCAGACGGAAGCATCATTTATTGTCATCGCTTGAAAAAAAAACTATGGAGCACAGACGAGGTTGTAAATGTATAATGTAGGTACACGGCAACTAGGACAGGCCGTGTTTGTTTCTGACCTACCTACTGTGCTATTACGAACAGGTCAGTTATAGATAGATTTGCAGAATAGTTAAATAATTTGCCAACTAACAGTGCTCTATGTATTGTGAATCTATAAATTTGATTGCATTATGATAATGATTGGCATTATCGTAACATTAGGCTACATACAGTACCTATCTAAATATCATGTTATATATAAATGTATTTATTAAAAATCACGAAAAATACAAATAATATGAATGCGATTTAACGCTAACACATAAGTAGGTATTTTGCGATACTTTTTGTGGACATCTACGCTCTATAGAATAGAAATAATCTTTATTCAAATAAACTTAATATAAGCACCTTTGAATAACCCCGTTTTTTTATTTTACTGCTCATTCATAGACTCATCACAAGAAGAATGAGCAAGAAACTGGTGTAGTGTATGTGACGTGGAGCTGTGGCTAACGAGCCGATATTATGTCGATAACAACTTACATATAAAAAGACATAAATAACAAATAAGTGAACACTATAGTGTACATAGAGGTACAATGTATAAAAAGTTTTCAAGTCCTCACATAATTCCATATACAAGATAAAACCTACATAGGTACGTTCCTATGTTAATGTTTACATAGTGATTGCACGTGGCCGGTCGTTCCTCCCCCTCCGTAGTGTACCTACTGGCTGGTGCACTCATTAACCATCATGGGTAACCTACCTTTGGATAACTTCTCGTGCTCCGGAAACGATTCCCATGGCGGAAATAGCGATTTTCCAATTTCATACCATATTTTATTTTTGAAATGTAAATTGGCTCTCTCTGTGCCGTCTTTGGTATATAGAGCGGGCCACTTTTGCACCTCGCGGATTATATCCAGAGGGTGGATCTCTTCTAACAATTTGTTTCTTACGCTCATCGTAATAACATTACAAGATATTTGCAATCATAAGCTACAACAAACAATAAGGTTGCCGAGCGTGCACGAGTGGTGCCGATACTGTCCGAACAGTGAGCCGGCAGGTGACGTGACGTCGCGTTACGCACCGCGCACCGCCCGATAGGAGCTACTACCAACCGCGCCAATAAACACTGCCACTTCACAAAGTAGATCACTACGGTACTGTTCACGGACTATGTACTATCATCTAATAAACTATACATTGTAACTATGTATTCATGGGCTTAAATATGCTAATGGTAGAACACAGTATGGCAAACTATGTGACCGTACATCATATGCGGCGGTACAGTACGAGCCCGCGCGGCGGAGTGCGGCGAGCAGCGACTAAGTGCACCCCGCCCGCAGCCCGCACCTCTACCCGCCACCCCTCACTATAAGTTTTTAGACTTTCGACTGCAGTCCGCATCCTGATAATGGTAACTAATTACCTGGGGTACCTGCATACAATATTACATTATATAATATATAGGGTCGACAGCCATAAATTTATTGCTAAAATATGGGTATTGTTTGCCGTTGGACTCCATATTATATATCCCGCGTAATTGAATAGGAAGTGTTGCGTTCACCTTAATTAAGGTTGCCACCTATTTAATCTATATTAGGTATATATATTAATTAATATTATAAAGCTGCTGTTTGTTTGTTTGAACGCACTAATCTCAGGAAATACTCTTTTTGTTTTCGAGGAACACTTTGAGTTATATAACATCACGCTACGACCAATAGGAGCGGAGCTGCAATGAAAGATATTGCAAAAGTTGGTGAAATGAAACGCAGACCAAGTTGCGTGGATCAGCTAGTAATATATAAATGCCATAAAAGTATTTTTTCTTAATTATAACAAAATAGTTTCGTATGTTATTTTTCATTATTTTTTTTATTGCCGTGTGTATTTTTTAGTATTCTTTGTTGGTTCAACTGACAAATTTCACAACACAAACATAACAGGATCAATTTTAAGAAATTAATTATTCATGAAATATGTTTACAAAGTTAGCTTTGTGCAAAGAACATTCCAAACGAGTGCTAGTGATATATTTTTATGTAAAGCGCCATCTATGGAGCTGGGCGTGAATTACTAAACATTACCATGAACGTCAAGAGAGGTTTGTGTTGACTAGTTTCGCAGCATGATTGAATCAAAAAAGTTAGCTTAAAAATTAAGTATTATCGCATGAACAAATTGCTTTTATATAGCTAGTGAAGCTTTTAAGTAAGACTGAAACTCTTGACACATTTTTATATTCACCTTAATTATCAGAAATAATCTACATCACAACCGGCCCGCTCGACTACACAAATATTTCGCGGAGTTTCCGAAAACGGGACAACTTTGCGTTCGTAATTGTAAAAAGGGACAGTCCCGTTTAAAACGGGACGTCTGGGCACGTTAGAATAATATATGTATGTATGTATTAACCATTCAGATTAAAAAAATAAATAAAAACTACTACTTTTTTTATACTACGATGGTGGCAATAAAGCATACGGCCCATCTGATGGTAAATGGTTACCGTAGCCTATGAACGCCTGAAACACCAGGGGTGTCACGTGCGCGTTGCCGACCCATTATGGCTTTTAAATTACTCAACTGAGGGCATCCCAAGTCTGCTCTGCAGCTTACAATACTCGGTCAAGAAAAAACGTTCAAGTTTTTGTTCTAAGAAATTATGTTCCTGTGATAACTTACTTTTATTATAAGAAAATTAGATGTCCCGGCAAACGTTATTTTGCCATGAAAATGTAGGTACTAATATCGCTTTTAAAAAGCCGTTTCTAAGGAGTATAAATACGAAACCTGTCACATGATAATTTTATATAAAACTAGTTGTACTCGCGGCTTCGTCCGCGTGGAATTTAACTTTATTTTTCTAAAATAAAAGTAGCCTAAGTTACTCCTTATTACATCAACTACTTGCCAATAAAAGTCTCGTGAATATTGGTCCAGCCATTTCAGAGATTAGCCAGAACAAACAGACAGACAGACAAAAAATGTAACAAATGTTATTTTGGTTTATGTACCTATTTATATTTATATGCGTGTAGTAAGAAACGGCTATTACAAACAGACACTCTAATTTTATTTATATGTATAGATGTATAGATAACATAATGTCCCAGGACAATTCACACAGTGTCATATAGTCCCAAGCTATGAAGAGCTTGTGTATGAGTAGTAGACAGCTGATTCCTGCGCCGCGGCGCCGTGGGAGTGACCGCCGCTCGACCCAAATCGTTTTCTTACTTCTCGCCGCCGCTCCGGAAATATCTAATACACGTAGGGTTGCCAACTTTTTTTTTTAAAAAAAAAACGTTCGATCTGGTTTGGATAGGTAAAAAATAAAATATTAGGGGGAAAAAAATAATTTTCATATTTCATGTTTTTATTGCTTGAAAGACGTATTTTTGTGTGCTTTTAACACTACAGTTATAGTGTTAAATGCACTTAAAAACAACAACAGACAAATGTCACAATTCACAATTGACATCTAACATTTCGTTCAGTAATTATAAATCGTTAAGTACCCATAATGAATATTTTGTTTTACGCATCACAGTGAAGGTTGAAAATAAAGTATTTTTGCATACTTTATGATAATGATTACCAAAAATAAAGTAGGATACGTTATTATAAAGTGTGGTTGGTAACCTTAAATACACGTCGCTATAATACACACTTATCTACTTTGGCCAGTTTGGCTCGTGAGCTGCCTGTAATTTTATGATTACCCAAACCTGAAGTGATTTAAAGTACCTCAGATAACTGACATCGTTTGAGCCTCTGCTCACAGCGCCAGTGGATGAGAGGAGGCGCTCTCCTTATTCGCCGTTATGTTTTTTTTTATACTACTATGGTGGCAAACAGGCATACGGCCCATCTGATGGTAAAGGGTTACCGTAACCTATGGACGCCTGAAGCACCAGCGGTGTCACAAACCTTAATATACCCTTCTTGAAAAACCCCATGTTGTAATCTCGTGAGAAAACCTCGGTAGTTCATTCCACAATCTAATGCTACGTTTACATTCAGCCGCTTCCCCTGCCACTCGCGCTGAAATATTGCCGGGCGACAACTGAGCGAGAGGGCTGAATGTAAAAACACGCTGCCACTCGCGCTGCCAGTCCTTTGACTCGCGCACGAAAAACCGACAATCGAGGGAGCGTCGGGCAGCGCGAGTGGCAGCGACAATGGCATGGGAAGTGTTTCAACTCGTGTTTACACTCTCGCGCTGCTCACTTCCCTGCCCACTCGGTCTGAGTGTAAATTGGGTATAAGTGTACGCGGGAGGAAGCTCCTCTGAAACCGCGCTGTCCGAGACCACTTTGGTTCCAGCGTGTGGACTTTTGATTATTCTCAGAAAAAGCGTGATATTACTATTCGTAATAGATTTATTATTTTTTTTTTGTAATTATTGCAACAATTTTAAAAGTAGATACATATAAAGAAAAATAATTTACAACAATACATTAGAGAAAGAAAAAGGTACAGATGGCGTTCTTATCGCTGACGGAATCTCTTACAGACGACCCCTGGAAGGAGTGTTAAATAAAATAAAGTAGGGCGGCGCGGCACTTGAGTGGAAATAACGTAACAAAATTAAAATATTACATATTAAAAAAAATATATATATACCTACATTATTACATTCTTATAGTCGAATAAATTACAAGTAAATTACAATACTACTATTACTATTACAATACTACAAATAAACTTAATATAAGCACTTTTGAATAGTCACATTTTTTTTAATTCTACCACTCATTCGGAACGCAGACTCACGAGTCTGCATTACAAGAAGAATAAGAGAGAAACTTGTGTGTGGCTCTTTTATATAAATGTTGTTTTAAGTAGATTTACAGTAAGAAGGATTAGGCATGCGACAAGGAACATGCAAACCGCTTCACATTTAATCTCTGTTCAATCGGATAACATTGTCAGCGCTATGAATTTTAAGTTAGATATTTTCTACAAAAACATTATTATCATTTATAAATTCTTCAATTTTATAATAAGCTTTTTTACAAAGAATTTATTTTATAAGACATTTGAATATTTTTTGTGTCATACGGAGAACAAGAAAGGAACCTACTAGACAGTAAGACGACTTCGATAATATATCACGCTCTACAATATGACCTTAGCGTTTGCATTTCATCGCAAACAAGTTTCTGTTTGAGTTGAAATAGTAATAGGTATAACTAATTATTGTACAGAGACAAAAATTGATAAAAAAAAGTTAATATAAATAATGAATAAATATGCTAATCATAAGGCGGCCTTATCGCTTAAAGCGATCTCTTACAGACGACCAAAAATTTCTGTGAGTCTAAAACAATATGAATATAAATAAAATTAACGGCGTTGTATCAACGGAGCCTCGTATCATGTAATGTAGGTACGTGACTCATCTGTGATACGGATTAGAATAATAAATATGATTAAACTGCAAGAGTGGCCGGTCTCAGTGAGATTGTGAGTAATGTAGGTAGATAGAGCACTTCCTTCCGCGAGACCTCGTGAAACAGGTCTCGGTGGAGGCCGGCCGGCCGCGCGGCCCGCGGTACAGGCCGCAGCCCGCAGCCCGCGGCCCGCGGCCCGCGGCCCGCGCTGCAGGCCCGCGGCCGCGTCGCTTGTTGCCGAGTATAGAGTGGTGTAGTGGCCAGTGTGACGCGGTCGCTGTCGCGGACCGCACGCTCTTCCAACGCACGTCAGTTAGAGCCCCCCGGGCTGAACTGAGACGAGCGTTTACAAACAAACGTACACAAACACGCGTCCAGTGTTACGACACTTCCACGCTCGAAGCGGAATCGTGTCTCATTAAAATCCCTATTGGGAGTTGAACACGGTCGCGTACTCGATACGATTCTATCTCGACTTGTAAAGCTCGAAAGCTGTCTGTCGGGTAGTTTATCGGCTACGTAACTTCGGAAGAAATCTTCGAATCGACTACGATCAGACTGCGTCGCAGGCCGGTGACCGGTGCCTCACGTGGAGCTGCCGACCCTGCGCTGGTGGTGTTGTGAGGAGTCGCTGGTGGTGAGCGGTGCGTCACCCGCCGGCCGTCGCTCTAGTTAGTATCGATTTTCTCTACGCCTATTTTAGTAAAAGCTTGATAGCCGCTACTAATGGTTTCCATTAAGGTAACAGCTGAGCGACTTGCGAGTAATTCTCTCCCAGTACACTCCCACCATACTTGACTGTTACTATCATACCCATCGTCCCACTTCTGGGCACCATTCTTCTGTTGAGAGGAGTATTTACCTGTCTTGTCTGGCGAAGTCTTGTGTAGATGTTTATTTAAGATTATATTTTCGCCATATTTTGATGGTAAAAAGAAGTAGAAACAATATTGTCGTTAAGATATGGACTATTAATAAAATATACAATTGTTGAAGTTGCAACATGTTGCAGATATTAATAATATTTTCCTCTTAAAAGCTTCCAACGCGACATTATTACTGTACCTTATATGAAGCAACCTTTTCAATTAAGATAACAATTATTATAATCGGTTCAGCATTGACATTCTGTTCAGCAAAACTAATAAGAATATTAAATATTATCCAAGTGCAATCGACTTGGCACATGTATTGTGCGGTAGAGCGCTTACCAGAGTACCTACTAGGTGTGCACTGTGCACTGTGCACTGTGCAGTGTGCACAGTCAGTTACATTCTCGGATCTTAATGAACCTTGTGTGGCCTGGTATATAATTTATTCTCAAAACTAGTCTATTTCTGCCGTTTTGTCTGTGCTGATATAACTACATCGCAGGAAAATGTAGAAGGTTGTCGCGTGTTATATAGTATATATGTACTACTCTCTACCATATGTAGAGTCTCCACAAAAAGTTTGTATTTATTATGTTTCAAACATTGTTTTTATTACTTTATATACATATAAAGAGTTATTGTGAGTTATTCACAGTTCTAAAATTATTATGAAGTCATGTGATCACGAGTTGGTCGGGGATTTCAACAATCACGGCTATATTTATGTACAAGTGAAATGTCCGTCTGCCGCATCGTCGCTAAAGTTGTTTGTAACTTTATAAATTCTTGACTTGTGCCCCCCTTATAAGCTAATAATTGTAATACATTATATATATATTCATATGTAAATAGTTTTTTATTTCTATTAGCTAACTTTCTTTATCGACCTCGAAGACGAAAGCTTTTATATTAACTACGGCGAATTTTATAACTCGATGAAACAGGGTAGTAAATAGGTTACAATAAAAGTAGATGACTCAGCAGTCAATTAACATATAAACTATTTCTCAGATACTGGCCATTGTATCACGTAACTCGTTGTCACACCACCACTGTTATGTAGGCACTAGGCAGGGACGCTTGGATCCCATTATTTCCAGACAATTTCATTACGAGGTAGGTAGTTGCGTAACTCAGTTTCAAGGGTAAAAGTAAACAGTCTGTTGTGAGGGGCAGTGCTGTAAAAGGTGAAGGTATTAGTTCTCAGAAGCCCATTATAACAATAGGTACCTATATACTAAGTTAACACTATGTACGTAACTCCACCGGCCCGCGGGCGCTATTAAAAGCCTTCGTTCTCTAGAACTTAAATTGACCATTAAATTATGATCCCATTAACTATATTAGTAACTAGCTGTCCCGCGACTTCGTCCGCGTGGAATTTAACTTTATTTTTCTAAAATAAAAGTAGCCTAAGTTACTCCTTAATACATTAGCTACCTGCCAATAAAAGTCCCGTCAAAATCTATTCAGCCATTTTAGAGATTAGCCGGAACACGCAGATAGACAGACAGACAGATAAAAATTGTAAACAATGTTATTTCGGTGTATATCCCGTATTTATATTCATATGCATGTAGAAAAACACGGTTATTTCAATATTACAAACAGACACTCCAATTTTCTTTATATGTATAGATAAGTTCGTCGTGTCGTATCAAGTGCCCCAACATTTCCCCGCTTATTCTCAATAACATCTATGATCTGTCTCTCTTCTTTAACCCTTACAAGCACTTCCTCATTCCTTTTTTTTTTTAATTGTTATAATATAAACACTTAATTTTGTTGTAATTTAAACTTGTTAGGCAGATTGTTGTAAATATTCGTTGTGTATGGAAGTATTTGATGTGGTATGGACGGTGTCCCGGCGGCTCCACGCCGCTCGTCTCACGTCAATATGCGTCCATTAGCATTGACGTAAGTAGCTGTGAGCGCGCGACTCTGGCTGCGATTTCTGTAGACTGTAAATAGGGTTGCCACCTTTATTGTTTTGTAGGTAAAGTACGTTGGTTATTATAGGTTAGAAAAAAAGTAAATAATATATATATATATATATAAATAAAATTGGAGTGTCTGTTTGTAATATTGAAATAACCGTTTTTTACTACACGCATATGAACATAAATACTGTACATACACAAAAATATCATTCTTTTACAATTACAATTTTCTGTTTGTCTGTCTGTCTATTTCTTCCGGCTAATCTCTTAGCTGGACCGATTTTGCCGGGACTTTTTTTGGCAGGTAGCTGATGTAATAAGGAGTAACTTAGGCTTTTTGTTTTAGAAAAATTCTTTTATTTTAGAAAAATAAAGTTAAATTCCACGCGGACGAAGTACGGGAACCTCTAGTATCAAAATACAATTTATTTTTCTCTATTATTATATTTAAAAACATATTTTTATTGCATTTTGCAGTTTGTATCCAATCAGTATCTCTACTAAATAATTGCACAGCATCTTTACAGTATATATTTAAATTAAAATAAATAATGAATAATATGGATTCAGTCAGCACCAATTGATAAATTTCGTTTAATGATAAGATACATACGACTACATTTTCAAAATCCCAAATAAACCAAATCATGCGAAATAAAGTATTTTCGTGTACTTTATTCACATAAAGTATAGTGTACAGTTACCTGAAATAACGTACAATACTTTATTATAAAGTACGGGTGGCAACCCTAACTGCAGAGTATATTTAAATAACAAATATGTGCACATCTTAAAATAAATGAGTCTCCTGCGTGGTATGAGGCACTCTCATTACACAGTCTAGCCTATTTCTGTGATAACTTCTGGTCCGGTTTGAAGGAAGTGATATGACAGTGAAATACCACAAGCCACAGGAGTTCCTGCTCCTCCCAAGTATCGTCACAATTTTGTGATATCCGTGATGATGTTCATGTATTTACCACATTTGTAGACTTACCACTTACCACTTTCGAATAGAGCCTTATATTATATGGTTATATAGACTCATATAGAGTTATATCTGTGCCACTAGTAATATGAACTGCTTCAGATCTAACGACACCTGGCGACTACGTCGGCCAGATAGCCCGAATTAGGAAGGAACTGTTTTTAGGAAGGAACTGTTTTCTTGTATGAGATGAGGTTTCTGTATATAATATTAATGTATATGTGTTATAAAATTGGAGTGTCTGTTTGTGATATTGAAATAACCGGTTTTTACTACCTGCACATGAATATAAATACAGTACATATACCAATATATTTTTTTACAATTTTTGTCTGTCTGTCTGTCTGTTCATTCCGGCTAATCTCTTAAATGGCTGGACCGATTTTCACGGGACTTTATTTCGCAGGTAGCTGATATAATAAGGAGTAACTTAGGCTACTTTTATTTTAGAAAAAAAATATATTTTATAAAAAATACATTTAAATTCCATACGGACGAAGTCGCGAGTACAGCTAGTAGTACATAATAATGTGCATGAGAAAAATTAGTTCCGCTGATAACCCGGCCACAGTCCACATCAAAAACTTGCATAATGTATACCTACCTACGTACCCACTCTAAAATTCTTACTGTTCACTTCAAAGGACTAACTTCAAATTCTTTGTTGTGAATAATTAATCACTCGCTGAACAGTTTACCCGACAGGCCGTGAAATAGTTGGATGTCTTCATTTCCAGTCGCGGCTGATCACTTTTTTTTAATGTTGATATTAATTTTAAATGTTCAATTTAAATCGGAGCGACAAACAAGTCCACGGCGACGGTAAGTGGTATACGTGAACGGACATCACGTTATCATGTGATACCACTCGTGTGTTTTTTTTTATGGATGATAATGGAATGGTGCACCCATTCGCACTATCGGCTTACGCTGGCGGACCGGCACCGGTGGAGGATTATATGATGAACATGAAGTCAGGTCACATTAGCACATCGTGACAAATTCACCAGGAATTTATCACGATGGTTTCCCGGGGGAACCGCGTGGAGGTCAACCTGACATGGCACATAGCTAGTAATAAGGTAGTGTACTGAAGGTAGTGAAAGAAAAACAAATAATCTAATTAGTAGCCATAAGTGGTCCAGTCCTGTGTGTCCTGTGTGTCCTGTGTGTCCTGTGTGTCCTGTGTGTCCTGTGTGTCCTGTGTGTCCTGTGTGTCCTGTGTGTCCTGTGTGTCCTGTGTGTCCTGTGTGTCCTGTGTGTCCTGTGTGTCCTGTGTGTCCTGTGTGTGTGTCCTGTGTGTCCTGTGTGTCCTGTGTGTCCTGTGTGTCCTGTGTGTCCTGTGTGTGTGTCCTGTGTGTCCTGTGTGTCCTGTGTGTCCTGTGTGTCCTGTGTGTCCTGTGTGTCCTGTGTGTCCTGTGTGTCCTGTGTGTCCTGTGCGTCCTGTGCGTCCTGTGCGTCCTGTGCGTCCTGTGCGTCCTGTGCGTCCTGTGCGTCCTGTGTGTCCTGTGTGTCCTGTGTGTCCTGTGTGTCCTGTGTGGTTGATGAAGCCCACTTTATTAACAATTATAAAATGTCCTACATTAATAACGTTTTGATTTGCTTTGAATAATAAATTAAATATTATTGTTCTGAATTCTTAATTTCAGTGCCTTGTTTTTTTTATGTGAGCATACATCCGAAACAGCTTACAAAGGCGAGACTAAGGTACCTTCACAGACGACATCTTACAGTCCATCTCTGATAACTTTAAAACTTTACATAAAAACATGACGTCATCCGAACCTTGAAAAACTTCAGCCTCGGTGATCTAGTTTTAGCACACCGCTTTACTTTCAATAGTCGCTGGTTCGATTCCTCACACGATATAAACATTTGTTTTCATGAGTATGATTTTTTTGTATCGGTCTGAGTATTTTCTATGTATGTATTTATAAAAATATATAAATCTAAGTATTTATATTAGCTATCTAGTACTCATAAAACAAGTTCGTGTTATGTTGGGACTAGATGGCGTTGTGTGAACTGTCCAGGTTATCATTGTTACACATTTTTCCGTAGAGAAAAATACTCGCATAAAAGTATAGAATGATGATGACAACATCATACCTCGTACTGAAGGACATGCCTCGGTAGGAGTACATATTATATAGTTAATGGGTACATACAAGCTCACATTACATGGTTATTATATATTATTAAATTGCACCGGCTCATTATATGTAATCAGCGCGACTGTTGACAGCCAGAGAATACCATCAGATGTTAAGTACCTACGTCATATATAATATTTAATTTTGTGTGCAAAATAAATGTAGTTGTGGTGGGGTGCTCGTTAGGTGCCTTCTGAGTAATCATTGATAAAGTGTAATATCATTAACATTTGTTATCTTATCACAATCGTTGCTTCCACTCGGTATTTTTATCCATTCCCTTCATGTATATATCATATTTTGTTTATTATTAGTTTCGGAAGATTGCAAAGATATACACACATCGTGCCATCAGCAGTCTGTTTTAAATAAGTAGCTATACAGGCAGTCCTCGGCTTACGTCGCGTCGTTTCCATTTACGTCGTCGAACTTACTTCTGATAATAAAGTATGTATGTATATAATTTGTTATAAATGCAGTTTTTTTTAAATTTTGAGTCCATGTGGATACTAACCCTTGAGTTTTACATGTAAACATATGAAAAAATATATCTAGACTTACGTCGCGTATTCCGAGAACCAACCAGGCCGTAAGTACGAGGACTGCATGTACTACAATATAATATTATATACAGCGGCACATATATGATTCTTAAAGTTTAGGTTTTGGTTTTCCGTGAGGATATTGCAAATACATATTTACGGACGTCGAGTATAAAACAATTTTTTCCTACTGCTGGTCGGCCCTGCTTAAGTACAGGAACAAGTAGTCGGTTCTGCTTTATTTAAAAAAATCTCTTGCAGTAGTTAATTGACGGTTTTTATAACGTACGAGCAAGATTCATTGACAGGTTCTTTTATGGATGATAATGTAATGTTAACCCTGTCTGCGCTACGGTATATACTAGCGGGGCACCAGTGTGGGGTGATAGGTGACAAAGAAGGTCATAGCCCACCGTGAGGCATCTAAAAATAAATCAGTCACGATGGTTTCCAGGGGGAACCACGAGGAGGTCGACCTGACGGGGTATATTGCTCATTGACGTGTTGTACAAAGCAAATAGTTGTACAATTGCAGTAAAGTGACATGTCGCCGTGTGCGGCTCCTTCTTTTCCTATTGTAACGTATTATTTCCTTGTTTTGAGTAAAATAAAACTAATTGACAATTGTCATCTAATTAGTGAGTGAAGTCTTGATTATGATTCAAACGAACAGTACAACAATGGCCTGAATTATAATCGATATTGTGATTACGGTACAGTAGTAGTAGGCCGCCGGCCGCCGGCCGCCGCCCGCCGCGCCGCGGCCCGGCTCGTTACTGGCTCGACAGATCGCGGTACAACACACGCGCCGCTGCAGACCTGCAGACCAACGCTCGCTGTGTTGGGGAGTATTATGGATTTCTCATTTGGTTATTATGGTGTTTGTAATAAAACTAGGTAATTGTCGATAAATGAAAATAATTTGCTTCCGCATATTGTGAAAATATCAATTCCAATGAAAAAAACAAAAGAAAATAAAATTTGAAATTAAAAACAGACACTCAGATTTTCTTTCTTTGTATATATAGTTGTATTCTTCTCTTACAATATTTGATATAAGACTATTGTTATGGATCGGTGGACTGTATGGGTGACTGAATGATGAAAACACTTAGTTTATAATAATATAATACAATTGCGAACTATCTAAAAGACAATGAATCAATAATTTAGATGTATCAAAAAACATAACGTATAAAAAGAACTGTTCTAAAAATATAAATTTAAAAATAATAAAAATATCAACAGTTTGTGTCGGTCGGTCATCAACTACATTCAAGACCGAGCATTCTGTGATACATGCACTTCCTATGTACCCAGAGTTGCCGGCCGACTGCGCAAAGTTCTCTGTAAGAATATGGTTATGATCACATAGAGGCAGTGCTCTGGGTGTACTATATAGTACAGTACATGTACCTACACAACACGCGGGCGGGGGCGTGGGGCCACGTTATCTGGGAGCACCTCTGCGTGGTGAGTGGTGAGTGGTGCGTGGTGCGTGGTGAGTGGTGAGGGCAAGTAACGGTCCGATAGGTGCTCCCGTTCTATGAGTAATTGTTTCACCGATAACACGACACTCAGCGGCCCGCTGGCAAACGAAAGCCGCTCGAGATGAATGGACCAATAACACGTTTATTTCATTTTCAATCTGTAATTAATTAATCTGTTTACAAAACAATTAACTGGCTGTGCCCGTAACTTCGTCCGCGTGGAATAGTGACCTTTGATATTTAATAATTTAATCCAAATAAGAAAAGGTTTCATCAGTCTAGCTTCAAAATGACGAATATGTCTACAAACTTTCCCATATTCCCTTTTATTTATTTTAACCATTTTTACAAATTGTGAATGTTATATATTTAATCAACTGCTAAAAATAGATTTCAAACTTCTAGCTTTAACAATGACAGTACTTTATTACACCTTTCTTCCACTTTCATCAATACCTTTTTTCGCATTAAAAAGTAACCTGCGTACTCTCTCAAGGTCGAGATTGTCTATGTATCAAATTTCATCTAAATCGGTTCAGTCGTTGGCGTGAAGGCGAGACAGACAGACAGACAGACAGACAGAGTTACTTTCGCATTTGTAATATTAGTAAGGACAATAACAAGCCTGTTTATAATTGTACTCGTATACATCGTACACGAGTATATTACATCTCGTACATGTGTACACGTTGTAGCCTCCATGGTCTATATCTATACATATAAATAAAATTGGAGTGTCTGTTTCTAACATTGAAATAACTAGTTTTTACTACATGCATATGAATATAAATACGGTACACACACCAAAATAACAATTTTACCATTTTTGTCTGTCTGTCTGTCTGTTCCGGCTAATCTCCGAAATGGCTGGACCGATTTTGACAGGACTTTTTTTGGCAGGTAGCTGATGTAATAAGGAGTACCTTAGGCTACTTTCATTTTAGAAAAATAAAGTTATTTTCCACGCGGACGAAGTCGAGAATACAGCTATTCTTACAATATATTAGATATCTTTATGTCCGTTTATGTATTCGTACCTACATACTTGGCATCGTTATAAATGTTTAACGTCCAACTGCCCGGCCTCCAAACACCATAGATGTTCCAATGAACAATTCTGTACCAGCTGCATAATTATATGTACTCATATTACTACTGCCTGCATATATATGTTATGTATATGTTTGAACACGTCTGACCTCGAAAACGCAGAGAGTCTATCTGTACGAGGTCGCAACCCCAAAATATGTTCCTCATTAGTTTCCACACCCCGCATCGACCAGGCGCCACTTACTAGATTGCTGATGCTATCATTTATTAGTTTTATTACACTTACCATGTATGAGTTCGATGAGTTTGGCTGAAAACACTGAAAAATAGATGGGCGCAATGTAATGGGCGTTCGTGAAATGTTTTTTGGGTCACGGTTACAATCTGGCAAAGTTATATATCTAAATATATATAACTTAAAGGTGACTGACATAGTGATCTATCAATACACAGCTTAAACTACTGGACGGATCGGGCTGAAATTTGGTATGCAGGTAGATGTTATGACGTAGCATCCGCTAAAAAAGGATTTTGATTAATTCTATCCCCAAGGGGAAAAAATAGGGGATGAAAGTTTGTAAATTTTAAACCGATCGGGCTGAGACTTTGCATGCATAAATATACTATGACGTAGGCATCCCCTAAGAAAGGAATTCGTTAAATTCCACCCCTAAGGGGATAAATTAACACGAGCGAGAGCAAAAGCTAGTTAATATTATAAAAATGCTTGTGAAAATATGGTATACATACCGATAGAAAGCTTTCATCACATATTATCAATCATGGTTCATATCAGTACTAAGAGTTGGGTGGAATTTTTAAGAAATGTGATGAGTTCAAGCTCTTTCATAAATGTCCTTTAGCCGAAGTTAGAGATGAATCCCTTTAACTTAGTCTTATGCTACCACCAACTTTTAACTACTTAATGGATATATATGACTGAGGACTGAGCCGTGCATGCAGTGGTGTAGCTACCCAAGGGCTAGGCGGGGTAGTGCCCAGGGGTCCTCAAGCTCAAGGGGTTCTCGAACCCTTACCAGAAAATCTCGATTGAACTGAACTTTTCAAAATAAATATGACAGGTGGAACCCTACTTTAATCATGGTAACTCAGTTGAAAGCTGAAAGAAGATGAAAGTTATATCTTCGGAATTTCCCTAAATTCTTTCTGTGGGTTGGCAGTGTTGTCAATTTGACGGATATCGATATGTACGTTTTAATAAAATTGTAATGTAGGGGCCCCATTTTTTGATCTGACCCAGGGCCCTTGGTTACCTAACTACGCCACTGCGTGCACGTGGTGGCAGGAAGCAAATCAGACTCAAACAAACTTTACATTGAATAACTCCTCGCAGAGAACTCTCCAGATATAATAAGTGGAGCATACAAACATACGCAGACTTTCTTAGTCTAAACTATGAGTATGAGTGATTGATATCAACAGATGATGGATGACTCTGGATGGATGGTATCTATACTATTCTATACATATAAATAAAATTGGAGTGTCTGTTTGTAATATTGAAATAACTAGTTTTTACTACATGCATATGAATATAAATACGCCACATACAGCGAAATAACATTATTAAATTTTTTGTCTATCTGTCTGTTTGTTCTGGCTAATCTCTGAAATAGATGCACTGATTTTGACGGGACTTTTTTTGGCATGTAGCTGATGTGATAAGGAGTAACTTTGGCTACTTTTAGATTAGAAAAAATCTTATATTTTAGAAAAATAAAGTTAAATTCCACGCGGACGAAGTCCCGAGTACAGCTAGTATACTATAAATATATAATCATACAAATATTCTGGTGACGTCGATGTGTATGCAAGAGGTCTAAACGTTGTCACATTCCGATAACAATTCTTTGGTGAGTGAGTTCACAATATGTTGACTATTTTTTATTTGATTCTCTGCTATTGTGTCTATTTTGCCATTATATATTTCTATTATTAACAAATACGTACTTCTTATTTTTATGGCAACTAAATGTATTTTCCCCAGTATGTTGCGACGACTTTTGAACACTCTGTCGCGTTTTTAGATCTTCCTTTCCTTTCCGCGTGTAGGATGTGGGGCACTAAGGACAGTTCAATAGATGGGCCATAGTCTGGGATGACGCTACGCAGTCACAAGCCTCCTTTGAACCGACATCCCATTTTACCAAGTTGTACCTGCAGCGGCCCGTCTGATTTTAGTGTTAGAGTTCTATACCATGTATGGATGTAAGTCTGCCAGACGCTGCACAGTATGAACAGCAAACGGTAAAGTCTAGCGAAGACAGCTGGCTACATTCGCCGCCATTTTTACTGGGACATCTTAAATTAATAACCAAACGAGAAACACTGAATCACTGGCCACGCCACGCCAGGATTGGTACATTAAAAAGTCCTAATGTCGGGCTACTCGAACAAATACTCAAATAGACTATTGCTATTGAGTAAAAACAACATATGCATGATGACTAGGGCCCTCACAGGACACTGCAAATTTAACAAACGTATGGCAAACCTAGGCCTATGCACAACAAAATTTGTAGATTTTGCAGATTTTGAAACTGAGAGGAAGAGAAAACGCCACTACACATCCAATGTAGATGTAGCCCACTCATGCATAAAAGAAATATCTCCTTTGGAAAGTTTACACTCTTTCCCGAGGAGATAAAAACCATCGCTCCTAAGAATAAAGCCCTAACGCCCTCTGAAGAAGGGCGAGCACAACAGATCTATGAAGGTCGCAGTGCTACAGGTCCAAGTACCTGACAATAGCCCAAACAATCCAATAATAAAAAAACACTCGCCGGCCTGAAGGGTGGTAGTTTAGCGATACAGTATTCATTATGCGTTGGTACACACTTTACAATTGTGTGACGTGACCACGGGGTCACGTGGGTGGTGGACGTTGAGCGACGGTCTGTATGTGTGTGTGTGTGTGTGAGCGACCTCGGTCGTCCTGCAATCCGCCATCGATCCCGGCCACTAACCCCTTGTAATCCATTTATTTCAGTGATTCCACCCGACAAGTCACCAAGTACCCACCAAACACTCGTAAAAGTAAAATGCGTCATAAAGAAACATTAGCGAATCTTTGGATCTATCATCATAGTCGTTTATTTAATTTAACTACTGTTTGCTTGACAACATATAACTGTGGAACTACATATTCTTTGAATTTAACTTGAAAGTGCTTTATGGATATCTCAGAATATACTGTCCTCCCTTAGGTTAGTTAGAGTTACTATTTATATAATGAAACCAGCTGCGCGTAACTACGTCTGCGTTTCATTTCACCACCTTTTTCAATATTTATCATAGCAGCTCTGTCCCTATTGGTCGTAGCGTAACGTTATATAACTTAAAGTCTTACTCTACAAATGGACTATCCAACACAAAGATCTTTTCAATTCGAATCAGTAGGTCCTGAGATTAGCGCGTTCAAACAAACAAACTCTTCAGCTTTATAATATTATTATAGATTATACTACCCCACATGTTTCACCATAAACTCCGCGCGGTTGCTATTACTTCCCTCCATTTTTTCATGGAAAACAAATATCGATATCACGACAGAAACAAAACGAAAACAAAAGTAATTAAAGAAATTGCGGCTTTAATACAATTATGTTGTTTAGTACAAAATTGTATGTAGAGCAAACATATTTACATATCATTTTAATCGAATACCGGTATTATGATGGCAGAGACATGGTTGGCCTAGATTAGTTTTATTTTAATTCTGATAAGAAATAAATATTTATAATAATATAGACTTTATGTGCCGCAAAAGTGAAAAGGCAGCCAACTCAGCATAATTAGATTTTGATATTCTGTTGGCTCCTTACTTATACCACAGATAACATAATATTACACTTATACTAAAAAAATTACATAATTATTAAACTTCGAGCTCTTTATCAAAATATATAAAGTATGAATAAACTGTAAATAATGTGATGTTATCAAACTACTTATACAATCAATGTAAAGAGAGCAAAACAGAAATGTCGTGTGTGGGTCGTCTGTGATACGAGGTGGACCCTTGTATCACATGTTATAGTCAGGAGGAGCGTGTATGAGGTGCAAATTGAATTGGTACTGAAATATCTAACAGCGATTTTCATGTACTCCTCAACACAAGGAGTCTGGACCCGTCTTTGACATTATTGAGTAGTTTTAGCTTAACATTATGTATATTATATAAATTACAATACAAGACACTGCTTCTAATTAACCCGCTTTTCTTATATATAGAGGAAATCACTCCGTAGTATACGAGTATAGTCTGTTTTCATCAAATGTATATGAACCAAAATGTTACAGACAGACAGAAACACTTTGATAGTTATAATACACTACAACTAGATGTAGACGCAACTTCGTCCGCGTGGAATTTTATTTTATTTTTCTAAAATAATAGTAGCCTAAGTTACTCCTTGTTACATCAGCTACCCGCCAAAAAAGACCCGTCAAAATCGGTCCAGCCTTTTCAGAGATTACCTGGAACAAACAGAAAGACAGACAAAAATTGTAAAAATGTTATTTTCTTATATGTACCGTATTTATATTCATACGCATGTAGTAAGAAACGGTTATTTCAATGTTACAAACAGACACTCCAATTTTATTTATATGTATAGGTATTAATCTTAATTGTAGGTTATATTATTGAACTGGTCGTGTGTGAACATTCAAGTGTCACAGTCTTGAGAAGGTCAATGCGAGACCTTTCTTAGACAACTGTAGGGATAATCATCGGGTCACGATCTGCCGCGAGGTGAGGTCGCCCGCCGCCCCGCCGCCTGCTACCGGTGCTGTGCCATGAGGGCTTGTAAAAATAACCAGTGAGTCACAGCGGACACCCCTCCCCGTCCCCCGTCCCCCGTCCCCCGTCCCACGTCACCCCCCACGGACCACTGTACACCCACCCGTACACCCCGCGAAAACGTAAGCCCATAGCGCAAGAACGAACCGAGCCAATATAAATAATAATATATATCACTTGTACTCGTACATATGTACCCGCTGTGATTACTTTAACAAAGTAACAGCTACTGGCTAGTTATAAATAGTAAATAGGGGGGAAAGGTGATTGTCAGTAATGTGGACCGATGACCCCATTGCTAGTAATTGCTAGACATGGGGTCATCAGGGGGAACGCGTGGAAACCATCGTGATAAATTCCTGGTGAATTTGTCACGTTGGGCTGACTGACTGACCTCATGCTCATCTTATCATCTTCCACTGGTGCCTGCCAGCGTAATCTGTTAGCGCGGGCGGGTGCACCATTCCATTATCTATACATATAAATAAAATTGGAGTATCCGTTTGTAATATTGAAATAACCGTTTTTTACTACATGCATATGAATATAGATACGGTACATACATCAAAAAAACATTTTTTACAATTTTTGTCTGTCTGTCTGTTTGTTCCGGTTGATCTCTGAAATGGCGGGACCGATTTTGACGGGACTTTCTTTGGCAAGAATCTGATGTAATAAGGAATAACTTAGGCTACTTTTATTTAAAAAAAATAAAGTTAAATTCTACGGGGAAAGTCGCGGGCACAGATAGTCATCCATAAAAAACAATAGGAAACAGAGCATTGTATAACATGTATGTATGTACGTAAGTGCGGTGTTTATTTATATCTAAACTCCATGTGGTCACGTTATACCACACTTCTTTTCGTCAAAGAAAATAGGCCCCCCGGCCCTCCTACACTCTAGTGAGAGAGCTCCTACACTGTGCAGCACTGGCGGTCATCGCGGTGGTACCGTGTGACACGTTACTAGGTCACCGCGGTGGAGTTTGTTACTATGATTAGAACTTTAGAAGGTACACAACACACGACACAGACATACGTTCACGTCTTAGTTATATATATTTTTAATATATTTTTATTTGGGGTTTTTTATCTTGGACATGTCAACCCCACTATTACAAACTAATCGTAACAATTGTTAAAATTAATAAACACAATCAAATAATTACCAACTGAGAGGGATCTATTTATTGAATAGCTTTTATCAATGGACACAAACTCAGCGCAATCTCAGTAGTATGCTCTGAATAGTGGCCACATCAAATATGTTGATGTATTTAATAAAGAAGGGGTTTTTCAAGAAGGGTATATTAAGGTTTCTTAAGGGTTGGCAACGCACACGTGTCACTCCTGGTGTTTCAGGCGTCCATAGGCTACGGTAACCATTTACCATCAGATGGGCCGTACGTTTGATTGCCACCATCGTAGTATAAAAAAAAAACTTTCATTAGTCACACAAACCCAGCGCAGTCTCAGTAGTAGGTGGGGGCATGTAGCATGCTCTGAATATTAGCCACATCTAATTTGTTAATTTTAAACATTTTAATAAATAGTTCCCTCTCAGCTCGATTCATCAACAGGTAGTGGACATCTTCGACTGTTTGACACACAACACAACAAAAGTCTTATATGGTCAGTTACATTTGATGTGTAATAATACATCGTTATGTTATATTCACTAGCATGAATCGTCATGTATTTCATTACATATAAATAATACATGATTACAGCAATGTTATGTATAGGAACCAAAGTCATTAAAGTAAGTAAATGTCATTTGTACTACTATAACATATCGCTGCGGTACTGATGTGTATGTAATATATGCATATCGCTGTGGATATGTGAATAATAACTGAAACTCATAGTTTTTTTATAGTTGTGTTTGACGCACAATGTATTATTACTGTTATATGATACTATACTGACGGTCTCGGTGGTCTGGTGGTTTCGTTCACCGATTTCCGATGGTCGCGGGTTCGATAATTCATGAGTGTGATTGTTTGTATCGATCTGGGTGTATACTATGTATAATATGTATGTATTTACGAAAAAAATGTATGTATGTATTTGTATGGGTTTTCTAGTATCCGTACCACAAGCTTTAGCTAGCTTAACTTGAGTCTAGATGACGCCGTGTGAATTGTCCTGAGATTATTATTATTATTAAGTACTAGCTACTCGCCCCGACTTCGCACGGGTGTGCACGCATTAAATATATAAACCTTCCTCTTGAATCACTCATTCTTGAGTAGTTTTAAAGATGTAAGCACACATGATTCATACTATTTCAGGATGACTGTGTATTCATTAACTACAGTTTATTGTCGGGTGTAAAATATGTTTGGTTCGCACGAGCTCTGAAGATTGTCTGCTCTTTGTTTTATAAAGCTGTGCTAATTCTGTTGATACTCGTACAGTTTCACGGGACTTGTTTTAATGTAATTACTAGTCATGGTGTATCAAATTAGTGGATAATTGTCAGTATTCCAAACAAGCAAGAGATACTGAGACCTTCTACAGCCTCCCTCAAGTTACGTCTTCTGTTTCCACTTGCACTGCAGTCTAAGTAAGAACAACGAAGCTGTGTTGTAATCTTTATACAAACAACGTGATATGTAACGTTGTTTGTCCGCGATGCACTACTAAACTACTGAACCGATTGCAGATTTGATTTGCACTTTGTGCGCAATTTGATCCAACTTGAAAGATAGGATAGCTTACATCTCACTTTGTAGTCGCAATATTGTTTTATTTAAGAACGATTCCGCCATTTTTTGTTGGACAATTAAGTGACAGTTGAATAAAACATCTTCCAACAATATTGGGAATAAAATTCCTGATGAATGGGATATGTATCTAACGGTGGGTGTGGTTGGTTGCAGGTGGTAGCGGCGAGTGTTCTCCGGCGCTGCTGGACGCGCTTGCCATCATCAGAGACGCGTGGCCGGAGCCGCGCTCACTGCTGCATCGCTGCTTGTGAGTACCACCACCACTACATCCTCTTTACTCTTCTGGTTTCCACCTTTCTATCCCCAGTCAAATTTAAACGGGGATCGATATTACGACATTACGACATTACGACAGCCTGAGCCGAGGTTCGAACCCCTAGACGTGCCCTCAGACTAAAGTCTTATCCGTCAGGCGGGAGCTGGCCTTCAGCCGCTCTAAGTCCTTCCTTTGGTTTGTAGTGTCATCTGCACTCGTCCTCTATCGTCCGGTGAAGCTGTAAAGGCCAGCTACGGACAACAGCATTAGAGTAGTCTTAAATATAATTATAATAATTTGGTTAAATAAAAAACTGACAAACGATTATGCTTGCAAAAAATTGTATCAGTGTGGTCGCATTACGGCCGGGGCTCGGCAGATGTTCTCCACGACAGGCGTTTAATACCAAAAGTAATTGCGGAAGGCCGATATTCATTATGCACAGATGTAGACGGCGGCGGCGGCGTCCGACCGACATCTCAATGGAGCCTTTTATTCATTCAGGAACATGTGCGTCCTCTAGTACTAGTACTCAACCACTGCGAGTACCTCTCGTAATACCATTTTGTGCAATCCAAATCACGAACATTGCGTTAGTTAAATGAATTCAGCACTCAAGATGTGTACTCGTACGTACGTACACTCGACTGCACGGTGCATGTGGTTCATTTATTTTGATATAAGTAAACCATATACGGTATCGAGCCACTTAGCTCGAGGCAAGACTTCGCATCGTTTTGTGTGTTTTACCGATTATACAACGGACTGTGTTCTGAAGAATTGTTGGACATGATGCCCACGGCTACCTTTTACCATCGCACCGCTCGCCATCGACAGGGAATTCATCCCCACACGCTGGAACCTAAGTGGTCTCGGACAGTGCGGTTTCAGAGGAGCTTTCTCCCGCGTACACTTACATTGTGGAACGAACTACCTGCCGAGGTTTTCTCACGAGACTACAGCATGGGGTTTGTCAAGAAGGGTATATTAAGATTTCTTAAGGGTATGATACCCCTGGTATTTCAGGCGTCCATAGACTACGGTAACCGTTTACCATCAGGTGCTTGATTGCCATCATAGTAGTATATAAAAAACGTGAATATATTTTAGTAACACCCACACACGCACATGTGTGTTACACAGCAACCAGAGACATATTTACAGTTGTGCTGACGAGACAACCTACATACCGCGGCGGTAAGTCATCGCGACGCCAGCCGACGCCAGCCGACGCTGGTGGCACCAGTGAGAGATGATACAGTAGTCTGATGTACAACTGATAAGAATACTCACGAGACTAAAGCTCACTGATGACTTTGAACATTATAAATTGACTTTAAAAAAATATTGTTAGAAAACAACTACTTAGTAGAAATAAGTTTCTGGATGACGAAGATTAATTGTTTATGTAATGTTATCATTATAATAATAACAATAATATCTCAGGACAATTCACACAGCGCCATCTAGTCCCAAGATAAGCAGAGCTTGTGTTATGGGTACTAGACTACTGACATAAATACATATATTTCGTCTTAATTTGTAAATACATACATAATATACACAGCGCCATCTCGACCCAAGCTCAGCTAGCTAAAGCTTGTGTTATGGACACTAGATAACTAATATTATACAAATACATAAATAGTTTTTTTTTTCGTAAATACATACATACATATAGATAGAAAATCCCCAGACTAATACGAACAACCATATTTATGAATACAAATGTTTGTACCGTGCGAGGAATTGATCCCGCGACCATTGAAAGTAAGACGATGTGCTAAACCGCTAGATCACCGCGGCCGTCACAAATTGTCAAATGGAACAATTTCCAGTGATTTTTTCTATTATTGTTGCTCTATATTCATACCACATAAGTACCTCGGTTCATAAATATTCTGAATCTGTTAGACCTTTCTTATATTATTCACGGGTGTCGGTGTCGTTGTATGTTCATCGATCAGAGTGTATCTGCTGAATGTGCGTGCCGAACGCTAATAACGCCCCATCAATAGATTTTTATTATGAGGCGGGTGATACTTATTTATTTATTCATAACAATTATTTTTGTATTCATAATATAAATCTAAAATAAGAATGTCATAATATTCACATAAATTAGGAACAATAATAACCCTCCCCCTGATAATAATAATGGAAAATAAAACATAATAGTAATAACAATAAATAAATAATTAAACAACTAATCTACATTCCACTACAAGAGGCAGTTATCTAAGATGCATGTGCGCCCCTCGCTTCCTAAATGCACACGATGTACAGTCACAGTAACAGTATAAAAATGAATATCATCCAGCAAAATAAAGTAACGAGAGACACATAATACTAATAACACGTGAAAAAATAATGTACCTATCTCGCCTACACTTAGGAACAGGACATTGTTGACTACATGACTAAACAACCTGACATAAGGGTGACGCAGTTGGAATCAAGCACAACGCGAGCTTCAAAGCGTTCGGGACTGGTCCCCACCAACATGCTGCCCACCTTCATGAAGGAGGACTACTGGCCGATGGGTGTGGTGTATCGGCGCTACCGTGGCAGATTGCCGTCGTCAGTGCCGTGACCATAGAGACAATTTTATTTACATATTTTATTATTATTCCTTATGTATGTTAGTTCTATAAGGTATTTTTAATATGGGCCATGTAGCCTGAATTAAATAAAAAGAGTTATATCAATAATAATTTCCGAATTGAGCCACAGTCAGCCAACCGTCAGTCATCAAAAAATTCATCAACGGAGTAAAAGATAAAATGCTTTTACTCCGTTGATGAATTTTTTGAATAAATATTTTTTAAGCTTAGTTTTTAAATTGGTTTTATAAATATTATCTTTTTAATCGCTGGGTAATGTTATAAATTGTTTGTACAGACTCAAATCTACACAACACAACCTCATGTGTAGGTAGTATCTTCGTTATTATATGTTTTCTTCTGGTCCAGTCTCTCTGCTTGCTCTCTTCTGCGCTTTCAACTTCGGTTGTGTGTGTATCGTGATGTACGTCAGTAACAATGTTATAATGAAGTTACGTATACATACGAGATATAGAGTAATCGGTGCGTGACGTCGTTCACCGGCCGGAGGCTGGCGGCGCGGCGGCAGAGGGTATCATTTGCGAGGTCGCTCCATCCCTCGGAACTCGCTCTACTGAAACTGGTCTCTACACAGTTCTTATGTACTTCCTGTGCTCGTTCGCGACGCGCGCTGTGTGACACGAAACATTACGCGACTCTACCTTAACTGTTGGTTAAATATGTAAAACCTTGGCCATTAAACTATATTTTACTTTTTATTTACATAACTAGCTACTCGCCCCGGCTTCACACGGGTGTACATGTATTATATATATAAACCTTGCTCTTGAATCACTCTATTTATGAAAAAAACCGCTTCAAAATCCGTTGCGTAGTTTTAAAGATTTAAGCATACATAGGGACAGACAGCGACAGCGACTTTGTTTTATACTATGTAATGATGATGATGATTCGAAATTCGGTACTTGAAAATTATGAATTACAAAAGTTTGATACCAATTAAGAATATATTTTTATTTTGTAAATTATATTAATATAAATCACTAGTGAACAAGAAACTGGTATTATTTTTTGGATCCATTAAAGTGCACAGATCAGGCAGGGTACTGTACAGGGCTCGGTGTCATGACCACGCCGGACTGACGCTCTGATCTTACTGAAACAAGTACATATATTTACATACAAGGCGAACAACAAATACAAAACTAAACTAAAACAAACACAATAGCCCACACGACGGAAAGTGGCACCTGCAGCCACACACAACATATTATTGACAGCACCACCATCATCACAAGTTCCTAATCACTAACCAATACTGGCCGGGGAAAGGTGATTGTTAGTAATGTGGACCAATGATCTTATTGCTAGCAATGTACCATGTCAGGGTGACCTCCACGCGGTTCTCCTGGAAACCATCGAGATAAATTCTTGGTGAATTTGTCACGATGTGCTAACTGATCTGACCTCATGCGCATCTTATCATCCTCCACGGTGCCCCATCATGTAACGGTTTACCGTTAGTGCAGGCGGGTGCACCATTCCATTATCATCCACAAAAATAGCGGTACTGGCGCGGGCGGTCTAAACACAAACATATCGTGCTGATTTGCTTTTTTATAGTTATGAATTATCAAGTATCTTAGTAAGTGTGTACGCATCTAATAGTGTTCATAGCTCTAAAACTTACAAGTGTATGTACATTGTACATATAACGTGGTATTACGTGTATATATATATATATATATTATTTATTGTCCCGTTATTTGACTAAAAGAAGCGCGAATACATCCGTTCATAAATAAGGTGCGGGGTGCTGCTCAGGGAGTCAGGGCCGAGCGAAGGTCTTTCTTACAAAACATCAATAAAACGCGCCAAAATATACGTAGTAGGCACCCAGCTACCTCCTCACATCACGTTACTATGTTATTTGTGTTTGATACAACATACCAATGAATATATAATATATATGTTACAGCTTGTTTGATTACATATTATTGGTGTCCCACATACGTATATATACATGTATGTATATCATACACAGCGTGGCGGAATCCGTCACTACTGATATACTCGCCGCTGTTCCGGTGTTTAAATTAATATTTGTTTAGTAACATATTGAAAATTTGTAATTCAATTGCTATATGTTTATTATTATTTGACGGCCTCGGTGGTCTAACGGTGTACTACACCGTCTTCCTTCCTATGGTTGCGGGTTCGATTCCTCGCACAGCACAAACATTTGTGTTCATTTGTATCGGTTTGGGTGTTTTCTGTGTATAATACGCATGTATGCACAAAAAGAGAATAAAACTATGTATATGTATCAGTTATCTAGAACTCATAACACAAGCTTTAGCTAGCTTAACTTGGGTCTAGATGGCGCTGTGTGAATTGTCCTGAGATTTTTATTATTAATGGGCACAGTATAGTAACTACCTATTTACTGCAAGAATAATAGATATCTGTATATATTTTGCAAAGCAATCTCGTAACGGCGCCAAACTAACATACAGTCTAAATACCCAGAACCAGAATCTTTTTGAAGTCGGTAGAAAATATTTATTTAAATAAATACATTAAAATTGTTTATAAACCGTGCACATATTTAGGGCACGGTAGCGCTGCGGATCGGTGCGGTGGCTGGTATACATTACTGCAGATATCTTGTTTACTATAAACATATTAAATGTAAAATATTGAAACTTAATCAGAAAATGCTATCATTTTCTCATTAATTTTCACGTTATGGTAAAAGTAATTGTTGGGCGGCATTTTTCACACCCGGGCGTCAGTGGAGTGTAGCGAGCCACCATTCCAACGGCCGCTCTGCCCGCACCGGACACCGTACCGGCTACCTCGAGAGTAGTGGCGTGTTACATTAACATCTCGGACGTTGAAGTATACAGTAGGCAGTCGGCGGAGAGCGGGCGGGCCTCCGCGACGTACTCGCGCTCCGCTCCCGTCGCGTACGAACGCATCCCATCCCATACAGCGACACCTCGCTGCAAACTAACAAACAGTAGTGCTGTTGACATGAGCCTGCTCCGCGCCGACCACCACTACCACCACGTCCAGCACTGATTGTGTCACGGAACAGGTAACAGTTACTCTTAGATACATATTAATAAAATTGTAGTGTCTGTTTGTAATATTGAAATAACCGTTTTACTACATGCATATGAATGTAAATACGGTACATACACCAAAATAACACATTTACAATTTTTGTCTGTCTATCTGTTTGTTCCGGCTAATCTCTGAAATGGCTGGGCCGATTTCGACGCAACTTTTTTTGGCAGGTAGCCGATGTATATAAGGAGTAACTTAGGCTACTTTTATTTTAGAAAAATAAAGTTGAATTCCACGCGGACGAACTCGCAGGAACAGCTAGTATATGATAATATGCTTCAAATAACATACATAATTGAATTTGCACCACAGGATGGAAAATTATGGTATAGTGTAATAAAGTTAATTAACGAACAACGTCAGGGATTGAGGTACGAGTATTTAAGAATGTAGTTCCCGCTCTATTATTAAGAGGCCTTTCACATTTTTTGGCCTAAAAGCAGTGTCTTTGGGGTTCTGGTTCTAAGAAATTAAGAGTCGGATATACATTTTGATTCCTGAATTATATAGATAGATATCTAATCTTAAAAACAACATCTTTGAAATGTTAATTTTCTCTTTGTTAGTCTTCCTAATTTCTAAAATAGTTTATTCAAAAACGCTAAATGACAGAAGTTTGGGGTCGTCGTTCATTAATAAACAAACATAAATTGATATGATATCTTTACTAAAACTTGATAATTACTTTATAAATTGAGACAGCATCGTCCTTTTTTTCATTTTCAACTTAAATATCTAAAAAATTGATCATAATTAAACCCGAAATTTCAACAAAACTTTGCCATAATCATTTCTAATTTTCTCATAAATACAACGAAATTTTTGCATAAAAAAACATAATAATAAAGTTAATATACTTGTAAATTAAAAATATGAAAAAAAAAATATAAGTTTCTAAGAAAAAAATAAACAATAATAACAATTTAAAGTTGTATAAATTCCGTTGCGCCAAAAGTAAATTCTCAGTGGCGCGCTAGCGCTCGTCGAGGTAGGACCTATGCCATTTTTTACAACACCGCTAAGATAAGACATTCGTCAGTGAACATTAGTATAGAGCGACTAAACAATTTTGATAATTTAAGTAATATTTAATTAATTTTGCTAATATATACTTATTTCTACGAATATTAATTTAAAGTTGTTGTTAAATATATAAATAAATAATATTTATTTTAGCATGCCAAGACAAAAGTACAGTTATGCTACAAACAAAACCTACCTACCCTGCTGGACTATGAAAAGCACAAGAGCATGGTATTTCGTCACACTAATGGCAATTAATTGTTAAAATTAAAAAAGAGAACATTTTAGTATTTTTAAAAATAACGCTTATCTGAGAGAAAAATGTAAACCAATTTTACTTTATGTTTATTTTGTAGTTTTTTTCTAAATTAAAATAGGGTTATTGTTTATAAAAATACCATTATTATTTTTACGTACATTTGTCTTGTGTTATATAGTGTATATCATCTAGTATGCAATGTGGATTGTAAATAAATTACCAAATTATATATAAATTATATTCCTTAATGTTTAGAGATATTTTATCCAATTTTATTTTATTTTACACAAGCTAAATTGCAGCTATTCTGTTATTATACTCGTTGGACTTTCATTACTGTACAGTTATGTCAAATAATTATGCGTGTTTGGGTGAAAAGTCAACAACATTATAAATGTTTTTATTTAGAGACGCTTTTACTCGCGGCTTCGCCCGCGTGAATATGGGATATATAGGTTATCGCGCGTTTAAAGATCCGTGTACAGTATTGGGACGTTATATATAAACCTTCCTCTTGAGTCTATCTATTCTGTCTATTAAATAACAACGAATCAAAATCTGCGTAGTTTTTTGATCAAAACATAACATCTATTACATGTGTAGATGATATTTTAACCGGAAATTGAAGCCGTTAAAATGGTATTGGCAGATCAGTTGGAATCATCGGTATTCTTGGTATATAAGCTGGTTGCCCAGCTAACGTACCGGTTATAATGGTCTACAATTAAATTGTCTTTCAATTCTTTAGTAAGCAATATATCCAATGGGACGCCATTGCACATGTTCGGCGGGCTTAAATTTCATGACTTTGTTCGAAACTTGCTCAAGTTTGAGCATTTAGATTGTGTCACTATCTGTGCTTCCATAAAAATGAGCTCTCAAATTTGTCAGTAGTTTTAAACTTTCAATTAAAGTCCATAAGGGAGAGATGTTAATGACACAGAGAGTCTTTATTAATAAAATAATGTGAGAGCAGAGGTGTCTGTCTTTTGTTCTGTCCAAAAATATTCATTACATATAATCAATGAGACGTCTTGTAATAATTTATTTTGACATTAACAATTAATTATTTATATGAATCGGCCAACCAAGAACGAGAAGTAAATATCAGCCAATATCATGCGGCGACGTCAATGATGCAGGAACAGCAATGATACAGTTGAAGCTTTTTTTTGTCTTAGAATGGCAAACAATCTGCTCTTTGATTCCGTCGCCTATATACATCAGTCTGACATGTTCATATCAGCACATTGTTTCCCTCATGCGTTGCCATTCCTGAAAACTTGTTATTCCCCTGTACCTTGTAAATTCACTACCATATATATACACAGGTAGTCTATATAGATAGATATACATATACACAGATAGTATATGAGAAAAAAGTATTGTAAGGGATTAAAAGCGGAGATGAAAGGTTGTATAAAAGTATCGTCATTGTTTACTTTTTTTTTATAAAAAATATATTTCCTTTATTTGGTCAATTTCATTATACCACGCTGACGTCGCGGACACACCTAATATACGGATGGGACCTTTAAATCAAAACAAAGCCTTGAAAACACAACTATTATATATAAATAAAATAATTATTTGCTAAGTATAATATTTAGAACAAGTGAATATAACTTATAATAAATTATATTGTATCTATTAATAAATAAACTGAATTAATATGGAAAATTAATTAGTAAATTTATGTAATAAAGTTAATTAACTTTTAGTTGTACAACAACGTCTAGGAATAATATAATAAAAAAATATGGATATTAGCACTTTGATAATTAAGATAAATCACGTTATTTAAAAAAGAATGTTTATGTTACTCCGAAACATATCACATTATTAATTAAAATATTAAAATCAAAATGGTTCATACTAAATCCACACCGATTGAGCTACACGGTTATTTATCTGTGTGCGTGTATTATGTGTGTGTGCGTAAATCCAGATTAAACCTAAAGTTCAATCATTTTGTTAGTTGTAAAATAGTTCAAATTTATCACAGATACCAGTCAACAACTGTTAGTTGTCATAGTTATTATCACTTGTCACCAGTGCTGCCTGTGCTGTCTGTGCTGTCTGTGCATTCTGTGCTGTCTGTGCTGTTCGTGCTGTCTGTTTCATTTACAAACATACTGTTGACAGTCGCAACACTTACATTTCATACGTGAATTAAAATTTTAATTTTAATATCTCTGCAAATCTAAAACACTAAAATAAAAGTAAAGCGGCTGCGGTCAAAGTTGACTTCTATCTATGTATATACATATTATTACGTTATTCGCGGTTTTTCTTTGTGTTTGATCGTATTATTTACCTTCCTTCTATGCGAGCTAACGTGACTCATCTTTCGTTGCGATCTCCATATACGAACTTTGCAATATTAATTTAGAACTATATGCTACGAGTATGTACGAGTATACGTATATTGTGTTCAGAGAAGCGATTATCATCATCATCTGCTTCTTCCTTATCCCATTTGTTTGTGGTCGTAGTAATATGTTGTTCTCTTCATTCATCTCTGTTTGCAGTCATCTCGTTATTTACTCCCATTCTTATCATCTTTCACACAGTTCATCCATCTCTTTTTCGGCCTTCCTCTGCCCTTATAACCATCCACATTCATATGCAACACCTTCTTTAAAATATTATCTTCATTCCTACGCATTACATGTCCATACCATGCTAGACGGTTACTCTTCAACGTCTCCGACACCGGCGCGGCGTCACTTTGTGTTCACTCCTATGAACGTGGATATGTGCAACTTATTCCTCATTCAGAGCTAGGACCTGGAACGCAGGTTGTACTTGTAACAAACCTAGTCTGTAAACTTAGTCAGTTGGTCTGTCGTGTTGTGTGTCACAGCTCGGCACGACACGGACGGCGCGCCGCTCGTTCACACTTCAACAGACGCGAGCACGCAGTTGACTAGATTCAGCTCAGAACAACCGTTGTTTGTTTCATCACGCAACGCTTGCATGGAAATTAGAAATGCAACGCAAACCACCACACATACGCCGGCGCCGCGTACTCAACGCAAAATATATTGCGGTCTGTTTGGTTTAAAAAAAAAACACTTTTAACACACAACACTAAAGTCACTGAGTTCATATAGTTTCACAAAGTTATGATGGTAACAAACATATCCTATGCAATATAAGTGCAAATGAAATGGGGTATCGACGCGGACTGACTAACTGTATAAACTGTTTTTATATAACGAGGTAAATAGTGAAATTATTTAGACTCAGCAATTTATCTGTAATGGCCAGTCCATTACAGGCATAACAATTCGTCGTGAACATGTATAAATCAAAATATCACACGCATATAAACTATCTATACATTCAAACTATCTATATAATAACATACACATGTATAATAAACATATAAACCACATATAATATATACACATAACTAATAGTATTAACAAATCATTACATAGTATAAAACAAAGTTGCTGTCGCTGTCTGTCCGTCCCTATATATGCTTACATCTTTAAAACTACGCAACGGATTTTGAAGCAGTTTTTTTTTAAAGATAGAGTGATTCTAGAGAATGGTTTATATATATAATACATGTACACCCGTGCGAAGCCGGGCGAGTAGCTAGTGCATATATAAACTGAACAAATAAAACACTTCCAAAACATTCAACATACTCTGCTAAAGCGAGAGTAACCCGACAGCGCAAACGCAGAAGCTAAAAGAGTTACAAAAATATGCTAAATAAAATAATACGAACTGTTGGTTCGTCGTGGAAGCACAGTGGCGTGAGCCGGTCGCAAGTCGCGGATGAGTCAAGTGGACGCCGGTGTTAATATCTTATTAGTCATCACGCCATTATCTCACAACCAACGGGCAAGTTAATAGTGACATGGGCTCGTTGCGGTCGCACTCCGGTGCACTCTCTCCGCATATTTCAACATCGCTGTGAATTAGGGTTGCCAGATAGAAACTTATCAAATCCGGGACAATTCTACGACAACTCTATCTTGTTATATTTTATTTTGAAAGGAAAATATTAACAGCCTCTTATAAATTTAGTTTTGGTGGTGCATAAAATAAACAATGTTGAGCACCTTCTTATTCTATCTAAATCTAAATTCAATAATTAAATAATCAATACAATTTTTTTTCTAACAAAAATAATCGTTGTTAGTTCACTTTGTTACAAAACTGGTAGGTTTTCAGAATTAGGGACAATAAGGTCTATTTACTGGACGCGGGCCCAGAGGCAAAATTCCAGGACAATCCTGGATTTCTCGCCCATCTGGCAAGCATAGTGTGAATGTATGAGTAGGGGCGAGGAGATGTCGCCGCACCGAGTCACCCGGCTGCGTGCTGCACAAGGGCCGACGCTCCTCTATTCTTAGAACATGCAGACTGATACCATTTTAGATCGAGTTATTTGTGCGTGTGACTGCACTAATCCTTCCGAGGTGTTGTAGGCTTATCTCAGCTATCTGCAGCGACCGAGTTCATTGCTGCCACTGCCGCATGTGAACTAACAGGGCGCCGAGATAAATAAATAAACTTGGACATTATTAATACGTTATTTATGTGACTATAGGAATCTGAAACGTACAGGACGTGTTCGATCACTGAACCAGGTGAGTGACCTGACTACGGCCGGTGTCTGTTTAATTGTTCCCCATTGAAACGTCTTCATCATCACCGTCTCGGCCTGCAACTGTTCACTACTACTGTAAATAAACTCACGATGGCTTCCGTCTTCCTTTTCTGTTTTTCTTTTCTCGAGTATCAATCGTGTTATTGGAAACGTTTGCTATATAAAGTAGATTTGCGCAGGTACCTAGTAGTGTTTGTTTGTGTTTGATCTTGGCGCTGCTTTGTAAGTTTAGATTGGATGGTGAGATATGGCAGTGGAATTACAGGGTAGTGTTACACTTTAGTCCACCAGAATGATATCGCATGAAGGAGTCGCTTCATGTGACGACACATGTAGCCTGTGGTGACCATCGGTTGCCGCTCACCATCGCCAGCTCGTTTGTCATTCTAGCTAAATAAAAACTGTTTAGTAGTAAGTGGTACCTACTACTTGCTGAACTGTGAAAATGGTGAAAATGAAATTCAAAATTTAAATTAAAAATATCTTTATTCACGTAGGTCTATTACAGACTCTAATGATATGTCAAATCTACCGTCAGTTCGGAATGAATTCGAGATGAGAAGAACTGACAAGAAACTCAGCTCAACTACAGACCTTTGTCTAATTATACAAGCAAGTGCCTCCCTTACGTGATCAAGAAATTAGTACAACAAACTCATTGCTTGTACTAGGAGGGACGTGTGTCTGTTTGTCGTCTCATGTCATGGAGTGTCACTCGTGTGCCACGGCTGGTGTCCGTGTGAGCTAGTGCCCGCCGCCCCGCGCCGCCCGCTGCCGAGCGCGCTCTCGCTTCATCAGTTTTGCATACTTTCTATGATCCGCTCCGTTTATTGGCGTCGTGTATCTGCCGCCTACTTCTCCGCCATGTAGCGCACATTGTTTGCATTCCGTACATATGTGACCACGTCGTCGTCGTCTCGCTACCACCGCCCGCCGCAGCAATCAATCATAACATTATATCTGAACAGTGAATCTTTAAATGAACGAACGTGTACCTGTACGTGTACTCATATCAAACTACTATTTTATTTACGTTACTAATCACATTCGTTAGCCAAATTACTATTGGCACATTGTTTTTATAGTGTCGAAGAATTGATTGAATTTAGTAATTTAATGCCTAACCTATACTAATTATATATGACAATAATTCCAAAAATTAGTGTGACGCAAATATAATAATATATAAAAATTTGCACGCCAGTATGCAGGCTGTATACACTGGACATTATATTGAATATTGTATACACCTATAAGTACGGTGTTCTGCGAATAAATGATTGGATTTGATTTGATTTGATATTAATGTTATTAAACATACACCATTATAAAATAGTTAATTACTTATCGATTACATAAAATTACTTTATTTATAAGAATTAACTAATGATTCGCCTCGATTTCGCACGTTATTGTAATTATAGCCTGGACCCGAGGCTCTCTATAATCGGAGATATAAAATCAATGTGTTCCTTCTCTTGTGTTGAGACAAGTGTCAGCTGGGCTTATTATAAATATCGCATTGATATTTTGTTTGGTGTTTCCAGTGGCAGCGTGTCGCACACGTCCGGAGCGCGGCGACAGTTGAAGGCCGGCGAGGGCGAGGGCGAGCCGAGCGGGCGCGGCCGGACCGTAGACAGCATGCTGACCCGCGGGCAGCTGGCGGGGCTGTCCCCGCAGCCCGGCGCCTCGCCCGGACTCATGCGGCGCCGCTACTCAGTGCCGGAGACCATCATGAGGAAGTAAGCGAGCCCCACACACGCCCTCCACTCCACACTCGACAACTACTTTACTTGATTCTATCATTCATCATACCGACCATTGACAATGCTATTTGTAATGATAATAGACACCCGCCCCGGCCCGGCCCGCAATGCTGATCCTAAGTATACCTACCTACTACAGAATATCCTTATAAACAACGTTTACAGCTTTTTTTTGTCATTAGACAATAGAAACATGTTTTGTTTAGAAGTTGACATAATTAAGGTGTACAATAGTGCAGTGCACCTTAATTATAGACACATAGATTTATCTCGTGGGGTTCAGCCAGCGTTTGCAGTGTAAGCGAAAAAAAATGTGTTTACTTACGACATCACATTAGAAACCTCTAAATTGATCAGTGTTACTCTACAATATTATGCATGTATTATATATATGTGTCACCCTTCCTCTTGAGTCACTCTACCTATAAAAAAACCTCTACAAAATCCGTTGCGTAGTTTTAATGATTTAAGCATACATAGGGACGGACAGACAGCGACAGCGACTTCGTTTTATACTATGTAGTGATACACAATGTTAATAGCAACCTGTTTTTTAATATGTGTAATTCATATGATTAAGTGTCCGTTCTACTATTTTTTTAATATCGTGATGCTACTATCATAATTCTTGTGCGGGATTGTTGTTCTTATTGATTTCAATCAGTAAATATAACTACTTGTTTGGATATATATATTTGTCTATCATTGTTTATATTAATTTCCAGACCAGAACAAGAGCACCGTGCACTCCACACATCTACTTATACAAACATTATGAATTTCAATCGTATACGTTGCTTACAGCGCTATTTGTGGACGTTTCAGATATCGCTTGGCTCAGCAGAAGTCCGATACGGAGGAGAGCGGCCGCACGCGGACCCCGTCGCCGGCGTCCGCGTCTCCGCCGCGGGGCTCCTGTAGCTCCCTGTGCGACACGCCCCACCGGTTCATGCGCCGCGACCGGGAGCTCATGCGTAAATCTGCCCTGCTGCGCCGCATGTGGGGCCGCTCCTGCAACCCTTGTCAGTCGTGTTGCTGCTGCAGCGGAGACCTGTGCGATTCACAAACTTACTGCGGGCGCGAGACGAGATCTCTGGACGGCTCGCGTTCTGAGTTGCGGCACTTATCGAGCAGCTTCACATCGTCCCGACAGTCGCACGCCGCCGCGGCCGCCGGCTGGGCGACCCCGAAACGATTGCGACATGATTCACCGCGGGATTTCCGCGGCAGTGACGAAATGCTCAGAGCCGCGATGAGGAATAGTCACGACAGAGCCGAGGAGTCTCGATTTGAGATGGCCGTGAAAACGGACCAATCTAGTTCCACATGTCAATCCTACTGCCACGACGTGTCACCTAATACCAGGAATATAGAGACATTTAGTAACGGTAGTGCTTATAAATTTGAAGACAGTATTGAAAAAAATTGTTCAACACGAGATACCGAAACATTATTGTCAGATCCGACTACTGCAGAAATTGAGTCAAATAGTCCTAAAGAGATACAGTTTGAAAACGAAAGCCAGACTGATACGTCGGAGTCTGTAACGATATCAATGTCCACCGCTAAAGAAATGAATGGTCATATAGGGCAGAACATTTGTAAGCAGACATCGAGTAGTAGCGCTCAAATTGAAGGACAATTCAGTGAAAGATCATTAAATATAGAAAATGACGATAATAATATTTTATGTTATGATACTCCATTGACAGTGGAAACACCAGCGTACGAACTTTTAGAAATTGTGGTTTCCGAAACATCAAATTCTAATTCAGTGCCTGCTGCTAAACGTTGTTTACCGGAAAGTATACTTCAGCCATTTAAAGCGCCTGTACAGACAAACAGAACTTCAGAAAATATAAACATCGATGAATACGTGTCTAATATTTTAGTTGAAAGTCTCAACTCTCTAACAGATCAAATCGAATGTATGAATGCATCCATTGGTAGTGACCGTAAAGTAAGCATCGTAGAAAAAGAAATAAAAGTCAAATTGCAAAATACCGGTGTTAATACAATTGTACATCTCAGCCCGATGTCCAATAATCAGATCATATTTGGAAACGAGGAATTATATAATAATGAAGAAAATAAAGATAAATGTATTAATCATCGAGGACTAAGAGATAGGGTCTCATTTCGAGAAGAAATTCAAAGTGTGGAATCTAACAACAATCTCACATCTAGCGAATCTTTTCACCAAAACATGGCCGCCGAAGGGGATTTGTTTTCGGAATCTAATTATAATAATTCATTACAACACGATAATGTAAATAAAGCTGTACTGCAACAAATACAGAAACTATTTCTTGATGACAATTATTCTCAAAAATCTATACCAGAAATATCCCATATAGAAATTTCCAACGTGGACGTCTATATTGACAACAATACAGATGCGGTATTGGAAAGCACAAATGCTACAGACATACCTATTACTAAGCATTTGTTGGACTCTGAATTAATAAGTAACGTAGGGGCTGGTAATTATTTTCAGGATTCAAATGACAATATAGTAATTCCTCGATTTTCAGCACTTCCTAATACGGATTCTATGGAAGTAAATACTTCTTCTTCAGACGATCCAGACAATATAGGCTCAGACTGCACAAGTCTCGTAGATAGTTTAGACGATCCAAACTCTCCCAGATCTGTACTTTTACGCAGATCTTTTAATAACAATAGACGAAACGAGTTAGCACGATCAGCGATTGATGTTTTAGATTTATTGCCTGAAAACTCGTATACAAATCAGGATAATTTGAATCAAGCTAAAGAAAGTGAGTCATTTTTCATTAGAATAAAAGATAATGATTTGGACTGCGAGAAGGAAAATGTAGTTGTAGCCGACCATATGCCAGAAAAAATAAAACAGCGACTTTATCGACGCCACAGAAAAAGGGAAATGCGTTTGGAATGTGCGCGACGATGCAAGGTAAAACAGTTAAAAAAAGATTTAGAGAAACAAAGACAAACAGATTTTTGTAGATCCAAAAGAGCCGTAGAAAAAGACTGTTTGGCAATAATTAACGCTCTTATTGATGATGTTATATCAAAGATAGCTCAAGATGAGCATAAGTACATGCGTATAAAGCAAAAGTGCAATAAAATAACAACTTCAAAATCTGATGAGAATGTTTCTAAAAGAAACTGGAAAAAGGATCTGGAGTACTACAATAATAAAAATTCCAGTAAAGCTGCAAAGAACAGATTACAGCATGCTGATAATATGCATGATAATAAAACGGAAAAACAAATTCATGGTAAATTATCATTGCTAACACATCCTCCTATTGCTTCGGATGACCGTGGCCCAAGAAGATTTTATCAAAAGTCTGAAATACAGGATGGTAATAAATGTATAGAAATTTTAGAAATATTAGAGTACGTAAACGACTCCAATAGTTCTCCAGATAATACTAATTCTGATGATAGTCAAGGTAATGTTAGTAAGAATAAAAAGTCCCGAATACCCATCCCAATATACGAACGAATTCAGAAGACACCAAATAATTGTAATAAAAATTACAAAAGCAATATCTGTACAAAAATTACAGCACAGGAGAATAATTCCAAATCTAATCACCTTATTACTAACATGTTACTGGAAGTGCTCGCTGATAGTGAAAATGGAAGCAATGACGTAATACATAATAATGAAAGGTTATTTTCGACTGAAAATTCAGCCCGAAGATCATCAGTACCTCATTACGAGCCACGATCGCGGTCGAATTCTTTAAAGTTTAAACGAGTCTTCGATATTATACCCGAAGAGAGGAGCAGCTTAAGTATAGACTCCTCTAACGAAGATATACATTACAGTCGCAGAGCATCTGCGCCAAATCTAGCAGATGAATTACGACCATCTTACAACAAAAATAATAATCGAGGGACTTGCAATACGGAAACAGCTAGGCTTATAGACACAATAAAATATAAAGACTCTCAAAAATGTATAAAAACATCTAAAGAGAACAAATATGCTGGAACTTCTCCGTTCATAAATAGCACAGAAGAAAGAAACCTGAAGAAAAAATCTCAAACCACTATGACTTCACCTAGCCAAAGATCAGCTGCCACTAGTCCTTTAAAAATATCCACGCATTCAGAAGCTACATCCACCGTGACTAGTAGTACGGCCAGTGGCCCAACGACAGATGCAACAGTCGGTACCAAATATAACTCACAGAGCAGCACCGATGGCAGGGCCGGAGGTACTACAGACACGATCGATGAAGCAAGTGCTATTGCAGCTAGCGGCAAACGCGGTCTCACATCTCGGAGTCGAGCGTGGCTCGGCTTCACGCAACCCGAGGGCAAGCTACCAGAGGAAGGTATCGCGCTCGCTTGTGCACCGACATTGTTATCTCTCTGCACAGCTTCCTCCGTTTCCGTAGAGTAGTTTCAGCGTAACACTGCTGCCGCTCTCATCCCACAGATATTTTGTATTAAACATTAAAACAGTAAAATATATATTATTTGTAGCGAGTATATTTTTACATTATTAATAAAGTATGGCACTGTTAGATCAGCACGTTAATAATTTATTTCATTGCATTGCAATCTATTGACTTGTGATTTTAACGATGAATTGTATATTAAATTATTTGAAGTTACATTACTTTGTTTTTTATTTATGTAAAGGTTTGAAAGAGAAGAACGTTGTAACGGATAAAACTAAAGACTGCAGGTCGGTAACGACCCAATATGACCGCGAATTTGACACACACCGTACGGTTCGAACGATCCAAACCGGAATATTCGATCCCATAATCGTAGGAGGAGATAAATATAAATCGAAACCTCTTCAAAACGATACTGACACAAAAAGATCAAAGACCAAAGTCAATAAAAACCCGTCGAGAGCAAAATCAGAGTCTCGTGAACGTACCGGGACCGAACCGATCGACGACAATCTGAATCGAACCACCGACCAGATCCAAAAAGGCAACGTTACATTTCGGAAAACAGATAAGCGAAAAATTCGAACTATATCGATGGAGCGAAGCGAGGAGGAGACGGTGAGGACGAAGTCGGTAAAGTTGCCGGAATTCAAGCCAAGCGGCACGGCGAGCTCCAGCGACAGCAGCGAGTCGGGCGGTAGCTTGCTGTGCTCGCTGGCGCCCAAGTGGCTGTCGACGCACGCGCGGCACAAGCGCAGCGCGCGGCGCCGGGACTCCGCCGCAGACACCGCCACCCCCGCCGACTCGCCGCCGCCCGCCGTGGCGCCAGGCGTGGACGCCACAGGTAAACCGGACACGAGCACACCACTAGACCAGTAGAATGGCACTATACAAACAAACAATTAATGTTACGACTCACATTATAATCTTCCTTTCTGCAGCCCACATAGGTTGTATCTTCAATCAGGCTATATATAAATTTCCAATTGACTAATATCTTTCTTCCACGCCATCAATACAAGAAAGAGCTAAATCATGTAATTAGGTCCACAGATTCCTATAAAATAAACTTATGATTCAAACAGCTAATAAATTACAAAACTACATATATAGGTAACAATTAGATGAATTTAATTTATTCTAAGATTATAATATTACAAGTAGATAGAAATATGCGTAACATTACGACCGGTGTAGTGTACGGTCGAGTCAGGTGTGTCATCGAGGCACGTGCAGCTATCTAACGAGCGACTCAGTCAAATAATAACCATAAATATATCAAATAGTGTCAACAGTTGCCATGAAAATATTCTATGTATGTACAACTCACTGACCCAACTTCACCCGATACATGCTACAGAGGAAAACTACGAATCCGTCGCGTGGTTACACCCGTGTTCTCTGTGACTGCCGTCAAGTGGCTAGATTCGTATTTGTTGGGTTTCGGTTTGATGGCGGCGTGAAATGGCAGAATAATTACAGGGTTGAAGACATGACACTTTAGTCCACCGGTGATGCTTGTGGTGCTATTCAGTCGTATACGCGTATAATAGTTTCCGCACGGAAAGAAGAAATTGTTAGTAATGAGAGGTTATGGGACCCCACTGCCGGTAATGTATTTCAGAATTCAAATATACAATAAAGAGTATTATAATGTCCTATGATTTATATAAGGATAGAGTTCCATACAGTACAACATGACGCGATCCCCTCTGAAAACCATCTTATCTTCAAAACCTGCCGCGTTTACCGTTAGAGCAGGCGGGATTACCGTTCTATACTCACCCAATTAAAAAAAAAAACAAGCAACAAGGCAATCGTGCCTCTCACCTACTACATAGTCCGTTCTTATGTGCAGAGATTCCTGCGAGTGTTTCACATATACATGTACATATAAACACAAATGCTATAGCGAAACATATATTTACATATTCAAAGTCTAAATAATTACTTCACCTTTCGATATCTCGCGCACGATATATTTTTTATCACTGTCCCTACCGGACGGTAAGGATAGTGTGTGTGATAAAAAAATATGTCATGCGTGAGTTCGGGTTGTCGGTATGAGTTCGGGTTTCAGACGTACATACATACATGTAAGTATGGTATTATGTTGTACACGTTCCTTGCCTGCTGACAAACTCTCATGAACCAACCAGAGCGTTCTATTACGATGGCTGTGCTTATTAATTCACAATTTAGATATTTTGATGACAACGCAAGTATAGCTCACCACTATATCCTGACTCTATGATTGCTTATTTATGTTATTAACCGGGTCATAACACGAACTTTACTACCTACCTACTACACTAACTTACACTAACTACACTACATTTCTCGACGTTTCGACTAGGTTGCACTAGCCGTGGTAAATACCTTTATTTGCCATAAAATTAGTTGGTGTTAAGACCCGGTTAATAACATAAATAATGTATATTAAACACGAAAGTTTAAAAATATCTATAATTGCTCCCAATCATAGTAAACAATGTTGTGTAATCAATATAATTATAGCAAAACAGTTAACGACTTCTCTCGACATTTCAAAAGTTAACTGCAAGAAGTCCATAACCATTGCACATTAAAACTACTTCCTGTTTCTTATGTTATACTACATAGTTGTTAATGTAGGTGATGACTAAACTTTCAGTCTAACAACTAATCAACAACAACACAGCGCAGTTCATGGCACGACTCCTCAGCATCACAAGTATAAATTATAGTTTCAAATAAATTAACAGAACAGCTAACAGAACAATATTGCACAGGGTGACCTAATACACCCTTCTTGAAAAACCCCATGCTGGAGTCTCTCGAGGGAAACCACGGTAGGTGCATGAATCTAAGTGTAGAAGTGGAGAAGAGACACGTACGTCACGTCGTCCAGCGTCTGATCGCCAATAGGCAGCCGAGAGAGGGGGAGGAGACAGTTAGTAATGTGGACCTCAGCGTGGTTCCCCCTGGAAACCATCGTGGTAAATTCTCGGTGATTTTGCCAGGATGCACTAACTGACTTAACCTTAAGATCATTTTATCACCCTACACTGGTGCCCCGCCAGAATAAACCGTAAGCGCAGTCGGGTGCATCATTCCATTTTTATCATCCATAAAAAATATAGGCAGGCGTGGTCTTGTGTGCGAAGGTGGGTGGTCTGTGACGGTGGCGGGGTCGTGCCGCGCCGCACTGCCCGCCGACGTCCAGATGCGGCTTCGGTTCCCGGCGGAGCGCGACCCGCCCCCCACCCCGCCCCCGCCCGCGCACCGCCAGCCCCCGCCGCCCCGACACCCGCTGCGGACGCACCGACCGGGCGCCGCCGCAGGCTGCAACCTCCACTCCCAACAGGTTCACCGACCAGTACTAATCTAGATTTATATTCGTACCAACCTTTTCTCTCTAAGGTTAGTGCATCAGTTAAGTCACATTTACAATTTTTTCATAGTCCTGGCTTCTGAACTAGGGTCAGCTGATGGTAGAGGTCAGTTCCTTTCCAATACGAGTGCGATTGCTCTGTCTCATATATTTTCGTAAAGAAGATAACACATTGTGGCTGTGTTGCGTACTGTTGTGAGGTACAATATGTTGGGTGTGCTGCAGTGTGAAGAGTGGCGGTGTCAGACGCCCCAGTCGGTCGCGTGCGCGTGCACGTGCTGCCAGCACCAGCACCAGCACCAGCACCAACACGAGCACGATCACGCGCGCGCCGAACGCCGCCCGCCGCCGCTGCCGCCGGCCCAGCCCCCGCACCCGCACCTCACACACGCCGACAGCGGCCGGCTCACTGTCACCATGAAGAAGGAGGCTTTAGGTAAGTATACACATTACATACTAGTCCAGCCAATCAAATCATAAACCAAAATACTACACATAAGAGATGCAGTACTGTCATGATTATTTATAAATATTGTTTCATTTTTACATATAACGATACGTCAGTCCTCACCAGTGGCACTCAATGAGGAAGTAGCCATTATTATTGCTAAAAGTTGCATATAGATGGCGTGATTGGTATCGATGGAATTCTTCATAGTTTTGCAAACGTTTTAAAAAACAGAACTGTGTTTTCAAAAATGTTTAATCAATTTTTAAAAAGTTATATATACATGTTAAAATGAAATAATGCGTTTAGAAAAGTAATTTTCATATATTTACTCATTTTGTTATTTTCCAGTACTTAATTACACTTTAATCAGTGCTAATATGGGGCTCAATGTTTTCAAAATGCTTTCATAGATGGCATTGTCGTCATTTGTATCGGCCTAATTAAATGTCTTTTTTATATTTTCCAATAATAAGCACTTTATTACGGCTGGCAACGGCAGTGAAATAGGGTAATATAAATAAAATTACTTACCAAAATTATAGTGATGTATTTAGTGGTAGCGTATATGACACAATGTCGCAAAACAATATAATAAAAAATATATGTCAAAAATTGTATATAAAAATATGTGGTTTAAAAATAGAAATATCTATAAAAAGAGGTCTGTCGCCAACATGGCACGCCCCGGTGCAGAGCACCAATCTACAGTGGCGACTGTGCGCAGTTTTCTTGGGTGCCCTGCTCTAGGAGTAAGGGCAACACTTTGCGCACTGGTCTTTTCAAGATCCCCATGTTTCCCCGGATCTCCACCACCCTGACCACTCCGTCAGGACCGGTGAATATCTTAGAAATACGGCCTTCAGGTTCCTCGCGGAAGATTTGGATCCGCCACCAGAACTGGATCTCCCACTTTGAATTTGGCTTGCGTCGATCCGGCCTTTCGTGGAATCAACGTGGGTAGGTATTCATGAAGCCATCTGGCCCAAAACAGCTCCGCTAACCGCAGTACCTTCCTGTGGTCTAAGCGACGGCAAAGATCTGCATCGGTGCGGGGACGGACCAACTCGGTTGATGGTGTGCCCAATAAAAAATGGAAGGGTGTGAGGGCCTGTAGTGTCTCCGGCTCTACTGGTACGTGTGTCAGCGGGCGAGAATTGACTACTGCTTCCGCTTCCAGAAGTAGGGTACTCAATACTTCCTCTCTTGGAGCTTGTTCTTTCAGGGTTACAGAAAGCGCAGACTTTATTGATCGCACTAAGCGTTCCCACGCACCTCCCATTGATGGTGCCGCTGGACAAATGAAGACCCACTCTATTTTATGGTTGGCCGCGAAGTCGAAAACGTCCGTGAGTTGGTTGGCTGCGCCGACAAAAGCCGTGCCGTTATCTGAGATGATTCTCGCTGGACATCCTCTACGGGCAATAAATCTTCTTAGGGCCATGATAGCAGCATCTGCGGAAAGGCTTCCTACGATCTCCAAATGAACGGCTCTGATGGTAAGGCATGTGAATAGAGCTACCCAGCGTTTTTCTCGTCTGCGCCCAACGGCAACTTCAACTGGACCGAAGTAATCAAGACCGCAGGAGGAAAACGCGCGCTGATGATAGGATAACCTATCTTCAGGAAGATCACCAAATTGAGGCGTAGATGGGAGAAGCTTCCTAATCCTACAGAAACTGCATTGTTTGGCAACAGACCTGACACTTGGGCGTAAAGCTATTATATAAAATTTGCCGCGCAGGAAGTTAACGACGGTCTCGATATTACCATGACCAAATTTCCGATGATAGTGATCGAGAAGGAGTTGGATGTCGACCGTCTAAAACAATAGGGTTAATGTCCTGCGCGGGAGCATCTAATACAGCACGAATTCTTCCATTTAAACGGATTAAACCGTCTTCTCCCAACATCAACACAAGACCTCTAAGCCTCCCTTGATTAGTTGGGGGAAGACCCGCGGTAAGACTCAAGAATTCGTGTTTAAATGATTCCAATTGAGTATATAAAAATAGGTGCCTCTCGGCCTCCAAGATTTCTGCGGCCGAAAGAGGTTTCAAAACTTTGAAGGACACCTTGGAGGCAGCACTCTTTAATTTTGAATTTGGAGGTTTTTTCAAAAGCGACCGAAATATTTTAGCACAATGATGTGCACGAGCGGTTGCTCTAACCAACCGAACCCAACGACCGAAATGATCGTGATTCGCTACGATCGGAGATGGCATTTCCGGATGTTCGGTTAGCAAAAATGTTAACGCGTGTTCGGGTTTTAGTTCCTCAATTACTAGTGGAGCAATGATCGCAGGCTCGCGAGGCCATTCTTCTGGTGGAGACAAAAGAAAATCTGGGCCAGTATACCATCGAGAGGAAGAGGAAAGAGAGTATAGACCGCGTGTAGCATCATCTGCTACATTTAAGGCCGATGGAACATAACGCCAATTGGCAACGTTTGTAGTCTCTAATATTTCTCCTACACGGTGAGCAACAAACGGCTTAAACGTGCGGGCATCGCTACGCAACCACTTTAAAACCGTTAGGGAATCCGTCCGGAAGAAACTTTTTCTTTCGGGGGTGGTACTCTGAAATAAACTCTGGGTAATGCTAATTTATAACTGTTTGGAATTGAGATGATATCAGGTGGCCAGAGCAAATCAGTCTCAAACTTACTTGAAGGAAGACGTTGGGTGGTTTCATTTAAAATAGCCAAAGCCCGCTCATCGTTTACGCTGTGGAAGTTCTTTTTTGTAATGCCAATCGAATCGAGATGATAATGTTCTTTTATTAAAGATTCTAAATCGGAAACCGAGCTATGATGGATAAACTCCGCGGATTTACCCGGAAGCCTACCGAACATTGTCCATCCTAGAACGGTTTGGACAGCCACAGGTTGGTTACGAGAACCGCGTCGGATGCCATGCGGTAATGACAAATGCCAATTGTCAATACCAATTATTAAGAGAGGCTTGGCTTCCTCGTAAGACAGTTCTTTCACCAAATCCTGAAGATGAGAGAACTTTGCAACATCTACAGATCGAATTGTTTGGCATGCTACACCCAAATCAGGTATTGAGCGAACCCGTTCTAAATTAAAGGTTTTGTCAGAGTGTTTGCCTTTGATGTTAATATCAATGTAGGTTACTACAGAATCTTTCGCCAAGCCGCCCACACAATTAACTTGAATAGTGCCTTTCGGCCCTTGTGCACCGATTGTGTCGGCTACTATTTGGTCAATCAGAGTAACTGTAGACCCGTCATCCAATAAAGCATAAATATCCATCTCACCCTTTGGTCCAGTTACAGTTACCGGCAGCACTTTAAGAAGTGAGCGCGAAGGAGAGGGCGTCTCGCATGATATCGCACTACTGCCGTGAGCGTGGGCCACAATTACTGGTGCGACTTCACTCTCCGAACTTACTTCACGTTCGCCAGTTGTTGTTGAACTGTAATGAACAGAATTTGTTAACTGTTTGTGAAGTAACTCATGATGGTAATATCCACCTTTGCAATTTATTACCCTACAGTTACCTTTGCAAGTCCTATAATAATGTTTGCCCCGCTTGAGACATCTTTGACAAACTTTATTATTTTTAACCCAATCCCATCTATCATTAACAGAAATATTTTTAAATAAATCACAATTTGAGATTTCATGACCATTCTTTTTACAGTATAAACAATAAGCAATAGAGGGAGAATTTGAGGGCCTATTGTTATCAACTGCGGCCGTAGATGGAGTAACTTTGCCTTTTGACAACTTACGAGCTGTAGAGTGTGAGGCGGTGGCATAACATATGTCACTCGGACTTTCGTCTGAGCTGACATTAGTCGTGACATGCGTGCGAGCCTTTTCTATAGGCTTAGGGCGCGAAATGTCATCGACAATGCCAAACCTCAAATGAACTCGAGACTGATGTGTGAGAAAGGCGGAAAGCAATTCTAATTTATATTGGAACCCGGTATCGGCATTTATGAATGCATAATCAACCCATTTCTCACGTATCAGTGGAGTTAATTTAAGTAGCACACTATGCAACAACTCTGGAGAGGCGAGGTACTCCACAGAACCCAACATCTTTATGGTGTGGACACAGTTGCGTACCACACAAGCTAACTGGTGGAGTTCCTTGCCACCGTCAGATGCTGACAGCTTGGACATGGCCTTAACTTCTGATACTAAGTGACGGATCAGAAGCTCAGGTTGACCAAACTGCTCCTGCAGAGCCTCCATGATTTCCTCTGGGTCTTGCGACAAGGCCAGGAGGGAAATGACAGCATCACGGGCGGCTCCTCGGAGTGCATTATTTAATCGACCTATATTTTCCGTCGCCGAAAACATATTTTTGGAATTTAGATATGAGCTTCTAAATGTTAACCAATGAGTGGGTGACGTGCCGGAAAATATAGGCAAGCTAACTACCGTACCTGGGTTAATTTTTCCACTGCTACAACGGGCGAGGTCACTTATGACTTCAGCCAACTTCAGGAAGTCACTGGGTTGGTTTTGTGAAGTGGTAGGTACATGTGAGCGGTCATTTTTATTTTGGTTACAAATAAATTCGTTTTGTGTACCTAACGTGTGTGTCCGTGTACAAGGATTATGAACGTGAGAGGGCGGCTTGGAATGCAACGCGCCGGCTTTATTTGTAGCTCCCAGTGTCGCAGTAGTGCCTGGCTGAGGCACACCGTAGCTGTAGTTTTGGGTGGAGGTTACGCCGTGGGCACTTGATGCTGCCACTGCGTACGGTGCGGGCGCAGAAGGAAGCGCGTGCTCGCGCGTCGCAAATAATATATTTGCAACGCCTGGCGAGGCAGCGCGCTTGCGGCCGCATCGTAATGATGCTTCCGGTACTTCCAATGACGGTTGGACAGATGCGATATGGGGCGCGTGCTCGCGCGCCGCGGCACCGGCACTGATGCCAGTGACACAGACGCCAGGCGAGACCACACGCTCGCAGTCTGTGGCCAGCATTGGGCAGGAAACACCAGGCACTTGTGGCGCAGGTGTGTGCTGGGACGGCATAATCTGTCTCTCAGACAAAGATGCGTTAGTATGAGATACCCAATTTTCTACTCTAGAGCTTCTAAACGACTGTGAGTGCAAGCTGGCAGCTTCATCAATAGCCGCTAATTCAGCCTCTAATTCTAAGTTAGCTACCATACGGTCCCGATCGGCGGCGGCTCGCTCCCGCTCGGCGGCGGCGCGATCTCGGTCGGCCTCGAGCTCGGCTAAGCGACGTGCATGTAGTGCTTTTGCCGCAAGACGTTGAGCTCGGAGTGAGGTCGATGAATGATGGGAGCCGCGATGTGAACCGTGGGGATTAATGACACGTGAAGCGCTAGCGGATACCTCTGAAGGAGGGATATCTAGATCCGCTGGTTCGCTTTGTGCCGCTGCCATACCTCTTGTCAACATCATTTGTTGAAATATTCGGAAATAAATTATATAAATTTTTGTTGTATATAAAATATTTAATATTAGCTGGTAATTACACCGGTAGAAGGACCAATATTGCGGCTGGCAACGGCAGTGAAATAGGGTAATATAAATAAAATTACTTACCAAAATTATAGTGATGTATTTAGTGGTAGCGTATATGACACAATGTCGCAAAACAATATAATAAAAAATATATGTCAAAAATTGTATATAAAAATATGTGGTTTAAAAATAGAAATATCTATAAAAAGAGGTCTGTCGCCAACACACTTAATATATTATTATTGTAAATTAAACATATAAAAAAATTTTAAGTAAATTAAAAATAGCCGAACAAGCAAGTAATACTATTTCCAATAATACTTATGTATTATCTTTTAATGTAGGTACATACATTTCTTTCATACATTTCATACATTTCAAAAATGAACTTTTTATGTAGGTACATACATTACTTTCATACATTTCAAAAAATATATTTTAATGTAGGTACATACATTTCATACATGTCAAAATTGTCTTGTAATGTAGGTACATACATTTCATACATGTCAAAAATTATCTTTTAATGTAGGTACATACATACATTTATTTCATACATTTCATACATTTCAAAAATCAACTTTTTATGTAGGTACATACATTTCTTTCATACATCTCATACATTTCAAAAATTATATTTTAATGTAGGTACATACATTTCATACATGTCAAAAATTATCTTTTAATGTAGGTACATACATTTCATACATTTCAAAAAGTATCTTTTAATGTAGGTACATAACACCCCATGTCAGACCCCTTGTATTTGGAAGAAACTTAAAAATAATGCCAAAAATATTAGATGAATATATTTTTAATACGAATATTGTTTTATTTTTGTTCATCAACTTTATCCCTCACTAACAATACTAGTAGTAGTACATAACCTGGTTTATACCGCTAAAGATATTGAAAGATATACGAGTAATTCAGAATGTTATCAAGTTCAAAATAAGCACACATTACTTGCTTAGATAACAGAGTAATATTATTCGTAATAAAAACATTTGTAACACCCATATGTATACTACGTATGTATAGTAAGTACTTACGCTGCGGCGCCGTGAGACTCGTCTACCTCATCTACTAACCAATAGGAGCGCGCCTCTCGTGTTTCCAGAAAGTTCCCGACTAACGGACGATATAGTAGTAAGGCAATGAGTGTCCCAGTGACATCATTATAATATTTTCTCGTTAAATTTTATTGTAATATACACAATTTCGCACTAAATAACGTGTTACCCCGTTACACATTTCTAATAATGAAAAACCTTTTTTTTTTTTTTACGTCAGGAAAATCCATCATGGAGAACCATTCCCTTAGGGAAGAATGGATACTGCCGGACTCCTACCTGCTAAAAACCTGACGACTGTTCCTCCTCGACATAATCGCCGTGGCCATGGGATCGCACAAGGCATTCTCCAAGACCACCGGCATGGTTCCCATCGAAGGGACCTTCCATCTAGGCGTGCAGGGAACAGTCTCTGCACGCCACCTCCCAGACCCTAATGCCTCCCCGGTGAGCTTCGGATTGCCCTAACAATCCTCCACCCTAGGGTCAAGTATGGATTCGATGCCCACACTGATCAGACTCAGGTGTCCATCGAATCCCCCCCCCCGCCGGTAACCTGCGCCGCGGCTGCGGCTCTGGCCTTTGGCAAGCGGCACTGCTTAGTGCTGCCGACTCTATGGTCCGACTTGCGGTTAGCCGCAGCGCAGTACCAGCACTTTGGCGATGGCTCGGCACACCTCGCGGCCTTGTGGCCACCCTGACCACAGCGATAGCATTTATCGCTGCAGTCTTCCCCCGCAGTGCACCGTCGGCCCACGTGACCCGTGAGCAAACACCGGTAGCACCGCATGGGTCTCGGGTCGAGTGATTGCACCCGAGCCATCGTCCAACCTACCTTCACCCGACCTGCCTCGATCAGGGCTTTGGCTGCAGCGACTGGGCATCGCACCCAGACTGTGCCCACACCAGAGGGAGTGCGCCGGACTTCGCCCGCCTTCACGCTCAACTCAGCGCACCCCCCCTGCCGCACTACTGCGGCGACGACGTCATCGGCGGTTGCCGAGTCGTCCAGGTCACTAATCCGTAGTTCGGCGGATTTCTCCGGCCTAGTGACCCGGACGCTTCCTCCTGGGACGATCTCCGCCAGCCTCGCTGCCAGCGAATTCGCCTTGTCGCCGGTGTCGGCGCCTGGCACTTCTAGGATGCGACACCCAGTCACACCCAGCCGGAACCGGAGGTCGGTGATACCGAGGTCAGCTAGGGAGATCTTCTCCTTTGCCTCTCGGAGCACCGACTCGTACGTCAGCCCTGACTCTTCCGCCGCCGGCTCGATCGTGATAGCGATCGCCGACGAGCTTGGAGGCTTCAGCCGCCTCTTCTTCCTGCGGCGTTCTGCCGCGGCCTTCTTCTTCGCCGCACTCTGTTGGGAAGCGGCGGCCGACTCAGCGGTGTTCTGCTGAGTGGCAGGAGCCGACTGCGTGATTGTCGCTCGGGGCTTCTTTCCGCGCCGTACTACCGTCGCCCATCCCTCCTTGTTGACGTTGGACGGCGGTGGCGCTCCTTCTGGTTGTTCAGCCCTAGCGACTGGTGCCGGCTGGCTAAGCGAGCCCTTCTTTGCTCCCGTACCAGCTGCCCGATTAACAGGCGGCCTGGGGGTGCTCTTCGGCACGCCCGGTTTGGGCGGCGGCTTCTTCCCTTGGACCTGAAGTAGGCCTTCCTCCAATTTGGCAAACCGGGGGTTGAAGAGCTCCCCAATTCGCCTTATTAACCGGCTCTCTGCATCCTCCGCCGGCGCGGGCCCCACTGATGTTGTAGGGGCCGGTGTCTCCTCCGGTGTCTCCATAGGAGTGGGTTCTGACTGTGGCGGCTTTTCAGTCGCAGTCTTCTCCGCCTCTCGCCTCAGCTTCCGCAGCTCGCAGTTGCCTGCCATCACCTGCTGCTTCAGCCGGACGTTCTCGGAGCAGTACTCTTGTACTTGGCGCTCCAAGTTCTCATTAGCCGTCTGTAGACGACCCACCTGCGCATCCGGGGAAGAATAAACTTGGCGCTGAAGGGCTATCATCTCCTTGCGCATCTTCCCACATTCGTCACGCATAGAATTCAGGAGCTGGCGTTGGTTCGCCAGGTCCTGTGCTAGGCGGGCGTTCTCTCTACGGAGTTCCGCACACTCCACTGTAGCCGTTCTATCGACCAGAGTTTCAGTCGCCGCCCGGATGGTCTTGGCAGCGTCCTTGATACTCTTTATCACTCCGCCTTTCAAATTCTTGGATTTGGCAATCTCTTCAAGGATCGCCTTAACCCCCTCCTCGATCTCGGCCCCGAGCTTATCCGCATGCTGCAGTGTCTTCGGGTGGGATATACCACCAGCATGCGGCAGAGGCCTGGATGTTCCGGCGACAGGTTGCGCCACCTCCTTCTCCTTGTCACGTCCGGTAGTGCTCACCTTAGCGGGAGCCGTCTTCTTCGTCGCCTTTGGTTTTGGCGCCACAACCATAATTTGCGGCGTGTCATCGTCGGAATCGAGCTGTGTTTTCTCGACGATTCTCCTTTTTCTTTGTGACACCCTACGCTGTGGTTTGGGTGTCTCATGTGTCTCTGCCAGGTCGGTCTCAATCCCTGAATTCAAGGAGAGACTCGAACCCGTCAGGTCTGACTCCAACCCCTCCATCACTTCTCCTTCCATCTCTACGAGGATCCTCTCGACCATCTCTCGCCTTTCTCTCTCATCGTCCACACACTCCACTTCTCCCCACTCACGGCATAAGCTGTCCCCCCCAGAATACATGGGACTGCCCACCCCCGGCGAATCCGGTGCGGTGGGGAAGGATTCTCCAGCTGAGCTGGTACCTTCCTGGGGTATATTTTGTTTTTGACTTTCTGCCATGGTCTTCTGTTTCCTTTTTTACCCGGGTGAGGTCCCGCAGAAGAAGAAACAAGAAAAGAAAAAGAAACAAACTAAAGGGATAGAAAGAATATTAGGATAGGGTAAAGAATAGTCAAAAATGACAAAACAAAACAAACAAAATATAAAAAGAAGAAAACCAAAAAGTAGAAGAAGAAGAAACCTATTTACATATTTACAAAAACTAACCTAAACTAAACCTAATTATTTACACTATTTACACTTTTTTAGGTGAGTGCAAAATATGACACCCACCACCTACTCTACCCTAAGCTATGAACGAACGCCGAAAACGACGCCCGCTCCCTACCCAACAATTCATTCTAATTTTACGCCGAAGCTGTACACCACCACTTTTTATTGGACGAACGCCATAGGCAGCGCCCACCCCCTACTCGCCGGGCTACTGGCCGACATAGTAGCAGTATCCCGAAGGAACGTCTACTATCCCGCCCGGGGCGTACCAGAACCAAACCATTGCTCGGCCACCGTTCCCCGCGGACGTATCCACGAGGATGGGGAAGCCTCCCAATGGCAGGCCCATACTAGGAGGTTGCCCGACCACACGCCCCAATAATGAAAAACCTTGGTCTAGGTTCACTTAATCTTACAAGATCTGACTTTAAAAATTACGATATCCTCATATAGCCTTTCATTTCCCCTTTCAATACTTTTTCGCATTAAAAAGTAGCCTTTCTCAGGGTCTACATTATCTTTCTACCAAATTTCAATTAAATCAGTTCAGTAGTTTTGGCGTAGTAGACTAAGTTACTTTAGCATTTATAATATTTGTAAGAATATCGCTATTAAAAATAGGGGTTGGTGAAAGACGGGTGAAAATTTAGGCGTGTATGTATTTTCAATGTAACATTATAAATAAATAAAAAATTGTCCATAATACAAAAAAATATTTTTTCGGGGTAGGCCACCCCTATGACTTAGGGGTATAAAAAATAGATAACAACCCTACCTCAGACCTGGCAAGTATACATATCAAATTTCATCAAAATGTGGGAGAAATATGGCAACTAACACTGTGATACAAAATTTATATATAAGATATAGCGGAATTCTCATTAGGGAAAAGAGGGGTACATCGTAGAATACATGAAGTATATACCAGTAAATTAATTGTAGCTAAAACCAGTCTCTTAAACGATTATAACGATTGAAATAAAAAATCATATAGCCCGATTTTGATACGTACGAGTATAAAAGTATCAAAATCGGGCTATACGTATAGCGCAGACGCGTTACAACATATCAAAAAAATAGGCATGGAATGTAAAATAAACCATAACATAATAGGTATATACATTGGCACATAAGCCATATCTGCAGAGTGTCGGCTAACGATATTATACCTACACATTTACATTGAATCTTGAATCGTCCCTAATGAGGTACACGATACAGTTACCTACATATCTATTATATACATATCTTTGCAAAACAGATGTCATGTAGACTGAATTGACTGCCATCTATTTTCATGCTTTGTTACTAAGCACCCACTAGTAATCCGAACTGCTTCAGATCTAGAGACATCTAGCGGCTACGGTGGCGAAATAAAATAGCCCGAAGAATAGCCCGAGTTAGGAAGGAACCATTTTCTTGTATGGGATGGGGTATCTGTATGTAATATTATGTTATCTGTGGTCCTCACCAACCATACTAACAAAGTTCATAGAGGGCGCCACTGAGGTATGCTGAAAAAACAGCAGGGCCATATTTAGCTCCACTACCTTTCTTTTTAATTATTGCGTGTCTGGGGATTACTGGGGGTGGGGTTAGTCTTCCACGCCATCCTGTGTAGGTGGGTGGACATATTTGCACAACAATTGGATTACATCTAAACTATAACTGTAGCGCCGAACATAATAGACAAGGTTCGAGTCAATTTTTCTTGTTAATTACACAGGTTCTTCGATTCTTGCGACAAAGAGTGAGAAGAAATCTAATGATCCTCTGCCTGACCTGGAGACGTATCGCGCATCGCGCAGCAAAATGAAGAGTTCAGTGAAGGTAAAATGTCACTGTTCTGTGTTGTTATATCTTTAGTAACACTCGGCAAAGTAGGTAGCAGCCCTGCCCTGGCAAAAAAAAAATGACAAGTGTCGCTCATACACGGCAATTATATCACCAAATGGACTATAATGAACGTGCACTCGCTACTCTTGCACCGCTTGCGTTGAATACTAAACTGCTGTGGCTTCGTAACGTGGATGTTGTCTGCCACATGTCACGCTCATCCATCCGTTTATTTTATATCCATCCCACTCGGTTCCCCTCGTATTTCCGTGCCGTATGTTTCCGCCAAACATCGTGCTTTGTACTGTTTGTTCTTGGTGACATGATTATCGTAGTGCTGTTCATGCATATGCGACGGTTGCTACTTTCCATCAGGTGGTTCCACAGTCGGATTGTCATTGCAGTTATATAAGAAGTAGTCGCGAGTACGAGTAGGGAAGTAGGTAACCATTCGCTAAATGTTAGTTATATTTACATCCAGAAGGCGGTTGTTTCAGACTCGTCGGGGGTACTCCCTGCACTGCTGGCTGCCCGACGACGCTCCAAACTTACTCAAGTTAGTAACCTGCTGAACACACCTCTGCTCACAACATTTCTTCCATTGCAAAAACAAACACCATGGTATGTCACAGATTAATATGGCAAACGTGTCACTGGATGATGAAGATGAATTTTGATTATTATTGTGGGAAAAAAATAAAAGAAATGGTATTCATGCTTCATTAACATTTGTATCTCTTATTATTGCATACAGTGCTTCTAATTCATATATAGGGCATATATGAATTAGAGACGAATGCAATAAAAAAAAAAAAAAAACTTTCCCCTCACTTTAACCATAGACATCCGAGATGTACACAAATGCTGTATAGTTGTTTACATTGCACTACTAAAATATATTGTGGAAAAATGTAATAATATGTACATATAATGTGTGCAGAACGAGTAACGGGCTGTCGGTGCTGGGCAGCGCCATCATACCGGAGATGAAGCCGCGCGTGCCCACCATGAGCGAGCGTGACCTCACGCGCGTCTACACGCCGCGCCACTACCTGCGCTCGTGAGCGGCGCACCACGCCACCACCACCACCACCACCCTGGACTCTGACGTCAACATTTGGTCTGCCAAGTGAGCAGTCCACCGACCACGTGCCCCTCTCTCACAACGCCTCCGTCAACAGTTTGCGTGTTTTAGTGTCGACGATGATAATGACGACGACTGCGAGTGTGTTATGTATGTGGGCAGCTGCTATGTAGGGAGAATAACACAGGGAACTTAAGGAATGTAGGTGCGCAGTATACTGTCACCACTCACGCCGCTATGAGTACCAAAATTGACAGTCTGGCAGTACGTGGTGTGTGTACAGCCTTGAGACATGAATAGTGCTCTGGTAGCGACCTATTATGATCACCATCTGTTTATAAGTGCCTATATTTATTATTTTTGTACTTATGTATAAAATAAAGATGGTCTTTTTTTTTTTTTTTTGTCAGTACAAGTAAACATCTAGATATATGTACAAAAGTAACTGTAAATTGATGAAAAATGAATTGTAAATACTTTCTTTTTAACAAAAAATAATAAACTTTTTAATAAAAACCATGTTTGTTTTCTATCTACAACATAATTCTTACTAATATTATAAATGCGAAAGTAACTCTGTCTGTCTCGCTTTCACGCCAAAACGACTGAACCGATTTAAATGAATTTTGGTACACAGATAGTCTACACCCTGAGAAAGGACATAGACTACTTTTTAACGCGAAAAAAGGATTGTAAGGGATTGAAATTGGGGATGAGAGATTGAATGGAAGAATCGTCATTTTTGAAGCCATAAGCTTGAAACATATCGATTCGACACAGGCTCTAAAATCTTCCGTCTGCTGCTGAAACTGTGCTAACAGACAATGTTAGCAAGTCATCAGCTGTATTTAACTTTAGACACACAACATCAGTAGAAATAATGAAAATATTTAAACAACTTAATAATAAAAATAAAAAAAAAACAGAGGATCTATGGGGCATAACTGTTAAAATACTGGATAGTATCTCTTGCTGTTATTTTCAATAAATGTATAGATGAAGGTAAATTTCCTAATATAATGAAAATGACTAAAATCATACCGCTTTTTAAGGCGACGCCGTGATAAACTATTACTTCAAAATCGGGCCCCGCGGTCTGCGCACCTCATGCACCCCGATAGTTTTACCACAGATAACATAATATGTTTTACGTATCGCCGATCGACCGCCAGCGCTCGTTCGTTCTCCCCGTACCACGATATCACGGACACGCGTCCGTGTCGCAATGTAACGCGGGAATCAAGTAGACGAAGCTTCGGTCCCCAATTGAACAAAACTATTACGGAGTCTTCCTGTTTGTTTATATAATTTATATTTATGAAGGCACATTGATATTTTAGAATTTACAATACAGTGGTACAGTGGTATAACTAACTACGATACGAATTAATTATAAAGATTCTTAAAGTAAAGAATTAAATAGAAATATTGAGGTAGAGTTACATATTCCCGTGATTATAATTAACGTAAACTAGTGCTTTTATTACTATCTTTGAAAGAAACACCAAAAAATAATCTTTGTGTTTTCTGTATATATTGTAATTGGTAATTACGACGTTTATTTATATGCCAACGACATTTTTTATGAAACAGCTAGAAATTTTAATGTATACTACATTAACGTACTTACGTTAAATGAAATGTGAAAATATACGAAGGTTAGTTACTTTATAAAAGAGACAGTAAGTCTGCGTTTCTGTCAATGATAGGTATATCAATTAAAAAATCTATATATATTATATATTTGATACAATAAACCTAAATTTAGCAATAATGTATGTAACTTTAATTTTATTTATTTGATACGCGTAGTGGACATTATTTCATTATGTTTTAGAAAGTATATTTTTAAAAATGCGTAAGTAATTTAACATTATATGTAAGTAAAGTACGTAAAGATATACACTTTATGACAAAATAGTAAAACTTTTACAGTAATTTATAAATTATTATAATAAATATTAAGTTTTAATTACATGTAAAAAGGACGTGAACAATTACAACCTAATCATAAAAGATCTATTAACTTCATACAAATGAAATTATTGAATAATTATAGGTTTGAACATGATTATTTATATTTTTATGCATAATTTAAATAAAAAAATATGACTATTCTGCAAACCTTCTCTATATAAACTATAAGTACGCGAAATTTCATATTCATCCGTCCGCGCTGTTTTTCGTAAAAAGGATACAAAGTTCACGTATTAATACATACGTTTTAATAAATTTATATAATACTTTTCAATATTTCACTTTTTTATTTATTTATTTCCTTGGACCTACCAAGGAATCTTAATTTTACGGCAAAATAATAAGGGAGATGGATAGTGGACATGTTTGCCATGAGTGAGCGAGACAGATATGATGCCACTTTTACCAAAGTCAACAAAAGTAAGTAAAATAATTAAAATAAAGAAAAATCTTAACCTAGTTTAGGTTTATTCAAATAAGGATAACATTGAGGAAGAAAAGTTTGAACTCGTTGTACGTGAAACGGATGCATTTCGGGTCTTTGTAAAATACGATGTGCTGTGCTATTACAATAAGAAAGAACGGGAAAAAGAAAAAAAAAAAGAAAAAAGAAGAAAAGTATTTTCGTTTGTGTACAAACGAAAATACTTTGGTCATCTGCGACCTTTTGCAACACATCTTCCTCGTAAGGAAAGCGAGTTCTACCTCCAGCCCGTATTTGAATCGGGAAATGGCCGCCCTCCGTGAGTGCGGCCGGTACATATAAGCAGTGATCTGGATAGCGCTCTAAATTTGGATATCTTTCACGATAAAGCCTAGCGGCAGCAATTACATTGCATCTGCATTCCTCATAAATGAGGTGCTTGTTCGCAATTTTTTGTGAAGTAAATAACAAGAATACCAACACAAAAGCCCAATTCCAAAAGAGACAACCCAAAGTTGTCGGTATGGAATCAACAAGTTCAATTTACAAAAATCCAAGCCCAAAAAGAGAAGCCAACAACAGCGAATACGGAAAGACGCGCAGTAGGCTGAGCTGAAGCTGAAACAGAATGAGCAAAATGTACTAACTGGTGTCAGACTGGTAGCGTAGCCATTTGCTTGGTATGGCGACTGTATCTGTTTCATTTGCGAGCGTTTAAACGACGCATCTACGTCTCACTGCGTGGCACATCTGTCTCGCTCGCTCACGACAACATGTCCACTACCCATTTCTCTCATCATTTTGCCGTAAAATTAAGAACCTACTACTATAAGCTTGTGTGAATAAGAAAGATTTGAACGGAGTAAAATGGGTTAGCAAAAATCGGGTTACTTGAGGTTTTTTTCTCGTTTTTTTTTAGTATGAAACTAACAAGTATTGTACATTTACAATCCTGATTAAATGTCCGAACTTTTAATGGCACTTGCCAAGGCACTTTAGTACATTTTTTTAAAAGAGGGCCTTTCAAACTCGACAATTCATGAAAATTTTAAATATAGTTTAACAAATAGTCTAAATTCTAGAAAACTTGGGGCTATTGTGTCATTATTTTTTTTTTCATTATTCTAGAAATGTTATTTGGCTTTATGGTTCCAAAGTTTAAATGAACATAAATAATAAAAATTAACCCCAATCACCGAATAATGGTTATAGTTTGACCAAATTTCTAAGTTTGTCTTTAATGCCCCTAATTTTCAAACTGCATGGAATAGATTTTTTTCTGATTTTTCTCATGATGGTTACAATCAATTCTCTCACTGCTTGAAATTGAGTTCTGGGACAGCCTGTATATATAATCGAAGCCAAATATTTCACCATTACTTTGTTTTGCTTTCCATAGCTACAAAGACAAGTGCTTACCTAGACTTACTACAGATAAAAAGTACTTATCGGGGAAAATAAAGTTGAAAATATGTCACAAATTTTTATGTGATACTCCAACATATAGTCGGACAGTCAACAATGATTAATTAAATAATATTTTTGTGAAATTATTGACAATCAATAAGTTTTTTGATTACACTAAATATGTAGTAACATTGAGAAAAAAATACTTTATTTTGGATTCAATATTATACATTATTAGTATTAGTACGTATAATATTTATTCGTATAAGTAAATAAAATAGTGTAAAAAATGTAAAAAGGGTAACTGAATGATTACATTACTTGAAATAGTAAAAGAATTAAGTTACAGCAATATTTAATTTTTGTATAAATTCATAGACGACTCCACGATTTTACTTTGTTATAATGAGTCAGTCGATTTTTTCTTTGGGTGTAGGGTTGTCACTTCGCCAATCCTAATAGCCGGACAGACCATCCAGTTTGGCGGGACATATTGGTAAAAAGG